>NC_140031.1:1406204-1796204 GCF_963513975.1 Fringilla coelebs
GGCTTGTGTCCCTAACCTAAACCCCGCACAAAGTAGTGGCTTGGTTTGCGATTCACTTACACGCACGCCAGCTTAATCAAATTGTTCCTTGCAGTGTTTTGTTCGAGAATCCCATCAAGTATATTCTTTTCCTTCATTTCAGCTGCAAGGAGAAATTGCTCTTAACATGTTTTTCTGAAGCAGTTTTCAATATCTGGATTGTAGTTTTCCAGTTTTTGCTGCATATTTTGGTACATAGTATTACCTGAGTAATTGTTGTTATTTATGTTATTAGTTCTGATCTCTCTAGAGTCTTTCTGTCTCAGTGCTGCCACAGGCAAAACACTTCTTCCCCTCTTCTGGTTACTTGACTGATTTGTAGATCCATCCATATTGCCACCACTTGAGCCTCCCTCTGTAACACTTCTTACATGATATCCCCTGTGACATTTTACCCGTTGTATATTAAGTTTCCATTTCTTAATGCAAACTCTTAAGATTTCAGCCTACATCTGTTCTTGTCTCTTCCTACACTCCCACCTCCTTCACTCCTCTTGAACCATTCCCTTAGCAACTACCTTGGCATACGCCTACGCTTGTTTTCTTGCTTCTTTCATGAGTACCTGAAGTGCCATCTCGTAGCCCAGCAAATTAAGTGTCTTCATTTAAAGCTTTAAGAAGAGGAGCTTAAAAAGGCTTTCTAATTTCCTGCCTGGGAAAAGGGAAAAAAGGATTACCACATCCTGTTAAAAAACAGAAATGTTTCTTCTATCCATGCCCAGACAGTTGCTTGGGATTTTTTTAAAATTATTTGCCTATATATGATGTTGGACTATAGGTGAAACATGGGCACAGTAGGATTGTAGAGTAAATAGCATATTTGCCTGTCTTTTCTCTGAATTAACTCTTATCATATCAATACTTTGGTTCATATAGCCTCAGGTACAGGGGTAGAGCACATCACAAATGAAGATGCAGCAACATGAGGTGATAGTCTGTTAGGGAACAAAAGGGAATTTTGAGCAATGAACAGCTGTGGAAAACTTTGATGTGATTTCTGTATTGTATTACTTTTGTGTGTTTTGTAATCTTTACATGATAGAAATTGAAAGAATAGAAGAATTGAAAACTCACGTCTGTGTTTCTCAGTGCCTTTTAAATACTACATAATTCTTAAAGTAAATTTACTGAAATAGTCTAAATAGAATCTACTCATGATGAAAGGAGATAAGAGCCTGGTTAAAAAAAAAGGTATTTTTAATATGACATTTTGAGGCCTAAAAAATAACTATTGTACTTGTTAATTATTTTACTTGATACCACAGTCATCTAAATTATCATGTATAATGTTATTCCTATTTTGTAGTCACTTGCACTGCAGCAGGAGATCAACAAACTCTTACAAGCACCGTATTTTAGATCCACCCTCCTTTTCCTTCCTTGTGATTCAGCAGGAGTGATAATTATACACGATATGAGCAGAATTTTACCCTTTCCCACAGTTAACCTTCTCCTGCTTCTCATCCTTCGTAGCCTGTTTTTCTTCCCCTCATGAGCTTCCTTAACTCTGAAACCACACAACCAACATCCTCACACCAATTACTTCTGGGTTTGGCCTCTGACTGGATCCAGGTTACCTCTGTGCAAGGACCTTTTTCTATCCTGGATACAAAATACCTGGATTGGATTGTCCTGCCAATTCTGTTATGCTCCGATAATTAAAGAAACAATGGTGGTTTTGGAAGGAGGGGAAAAATAATGGTATTTATTTTTGTGACTTCATAAAGGAGATTTTTCTCTACTGAGTCAACTTTGCTTTGTCTTTGTGGTCTTTCAGTAGGTGTGCACAGTAATTGTAAAGTGCTGCTAGATCTGGGGCAGTGTTGTGAAGCATAAATGACATTAATATGCATGGCAGTAGAATTTAGATATTAGAAACTCATTTATTGGAAACCAGAAATTAATTATTCTTGGTTCACAAAGCACATTGAACCAACTTAGCCTCAAACCCAAGGTTTTTTTGTTGGCTCTAAGTTCCCTCTTCTTTTTTGTTGAGATTTGTTAGCATTTGCCAGTTCATAGTCTGCAGTCAACTAAGTTGAGACAACTTTTTGTGGACAAGCAATTTTTTTTTTAAATTAGTCATTTTATTGCTTGCAAAATAGAATTCTTGTTAGAGTGAGGAACTGCCAAGCAGATGATGTTCTAAGACAGGGAAATGATAGTGCTACTCAACACTGTTGAAAAATAAGTAAATTTAGATGGTTTCCTTTGAAATAGTTGATCCAGTTTATACTTTTCTATTAAAAACAACTCCAGACACTGATGCATCTGGCAGAAGTAAGGAGTTACTGCAACAGTGGGATCTAATTGACTTGGTTTGTGCTGTTAGGGTGTTTATAGATGTGAGGGGTACAATGCTGTATCTGTAAGGAACTCAAGCAGAGTCAGTAACTGAATTCAGCTTCATTAATCACTCAAGTCATCATCATAACTAATCTGCCACACAAATGCACTGTTGTAGCATTAATAGAAATTGCAGAATTCAGTGTGTAGTGATCAGTGATAGCTTGTTTTCTCATGTCTGTATACTTTGATTGGAAGTAGAGAAATATTCCTGGCCATTAATGATGTTATATCAGACAAGTATATGCTTTACTCTGCATTTTGCTGTACAGCATTAGGATACCTGAAGGTATCAGACATCTGTTGTACATCTGTGATATATATACACTATAGCTTATTCTGGTTTTTTTGGTGCTACTTTCTGGTTAAGAGAAGCATTTGAATGGTAATTTTTAACTTTACAAGAAAACTGTTTATTAATATTTAGTGTTTTATGTTAATATTTTTTTCCTCTTCGATTTTGTGTGGCCTGAGTTGTAATATCTACATTAAAATATATCAAAATTGAGAGACACAGAAAGATACTAATGATGTGTCTGTTATTTATTATTCTTATGATTTCACCAACCTTTACTTCTGCTAGCAAATGCTTCACTCTGCTTGCTTCTACCTTCCAGATCCTTTTTGTGATATGTCACAGATCTGGTGTCTGTCTCTGGTGCTTAGTCAATGGTTAATTGCCTTGTTCATGCCCACCACAGTGGAAATGTACATTTGAGCTTCCTTTACCAGTTCTGTCTGTTCGTGTTCCTTCTTCTTTACAGTCTGTAAGTGTCATCCTCTTGATGCTGTAACTGTGATGTTTTCCCCTGTCTGAATGGGAAGATTGAGGAAGTTTCCAGATCTTTAATCTTTCACTTAGTTCCCATGACAATATGCCTGACACAGAGCAAAGCGTGTGGCTGTAGTTCAAGCACGGGTACTTTGAGAATAAATAGTTGAGTGTTCTGGTTGTGTAGCTGTGGCAGGGGCAGTCTGCAAGAGCTGCACAGCAAACTCGTGCCAGAGCAGCTTCGTCCTGCTCAAAATCTGTGCTTGGGTGCTGCAAGGACCATAGAAGCTGGTTTGAAATTGGGTTACTGCTGCCTGACCAGTGCCTCAGTGTCGCCTTTGAGAGTTTTCAAGTTTTTATGACAAAAACTCACCTTCTGCCTTAATCACGTTGGTACAGAAATACATTGTGTCTGATAGGTGTCTCTGCACACCAGAGATGTACTCACTATCGAGCTCTTAGGCACTTCCTTTGAGGTACACTGTGGCATGTATGTTCTGTTTCTTGTAATGTAATTTATCTTTGTGTACTTGAGGGATGTGAGACTATAGAATGATTATACAGCAATAGCACTTCTGGTGGCATTTGTCCCCAGGTCCACCAAGCTCTTGGGACTTTGAATGACAAGGATCTGAAACCAGAACAATTGTATAATTAAGAAATAATGATGCTCCAAGGGCTGGAGCCCCTCTGCAGCTGGGGGTATTCACCTGCACAAGAGAAGGCTCCAGGGACACCTCAGAGCCCCTGGCAGGGCCTCAAGAGGCTCCAGGAGAGCTGCACAGGGACTGGGCACAAGGCAGGGAGGGACAGCAGCCAGGGAATGGCTTCCCAGGGCCAGAGGGCAGGGCCAGATGGGATATTGGGAATGAGGAATTGCTGGCTGGGAGGGTGGCAGGCCCTGGCCCAGGGTGCCCAGAGCAGCTGTGGCTGCCCCTGGATCCCTGGCAGTGTCCAAGGCCAGGCTGGACAGGGATTGGAGCAACCTGGGATAGTGGAAGGTGTCCCTGCCCATGGCAGGGATTTGGAATGAGATTTTTAATGTCCCATTTCAACTCAAACCATCCTGAGATTTCCATGAAATTCTTGATCAGTCCTGTTAGCTTCACCAGCATTATTTTGAGCGTAAACCATCATTAGTCAGAACTAGCTGTACAGGTAGCATGGGCTTTGCTCTGTGAGCTCTGCTCTTTGCACATGCACTGATGGTAGTGACAGCAAAGCATTCTTTCTCAGAAGAACAATTTATACTGTCATTATACTGTCCTGGGCTTGATAGTTCTGAGAAATCTTTGATTGACTCTGAAGGGACTCATCAGTATCTGCAAGGAGGTGTCAGAACATGGATCAGACTCTGCTCTGTGGGACCCTGCAGAGGAACTAATGCCCAGGAAGATGCACCTGGACATGAGGAAGAACTTCCCTGTGCAGTGACTGAGCACTGAAACTGACCAGAGAGAGTGTGGAGTCTCCCTTGCTGGGGATATTCCAGGCCATCTGGACCTAATCCTGTGCCATTACTTTGGGAAAACCCTGCTGCAGGAGGGAGCTGGGACTAGATGATCCACTGTGGTCCCTTCCACCTTTACCCATTCTGAGATTCTGTAAAACTATACATTTTTCTTTTATTTTTGGAGAGGCTGGTGGTCTTGGGGACCCTTGACTGCCACCACTCATCCCTTGTGACAGTGACAAAATTTTTCTTTCTTAACATTGTGGAGGCTTATGTGTTTTTAAAGTTTGTAAAGCCTCTTTTCTGTGATGTCTTCCTGGCACTGCCCAGCTCTCTGTTGTGCAGAGAGCTGTGCTATAGCTCTCTGTAGCCTGTCAGCTGTTTGGAGCAGGGACCATCAGTGCACAGCACAGCGAAGCTGTGGTTCATGACTAGAGCTTCTGATTTCTGTGGTCATACAAACCCTAATTGTAACCATATGCTTCAGCTTGTTTACTGAGAGTGCAGCAGCAAGTTTCACGAGGTGTGTTGGTGATTTATCTCCCTGACATTTATCCTGATATTCCAAAACCTGAGCAGCTTCAAATAACCCATTATAAAAGAGAAGAGAAAACCTATTGGCTCAAAAATGATTTTTCTTTAATTCTTTAGGGGAAATTGCTTGTTAAAGGAAACCAAGAAGCAAGCTGGTGTATTGTAACAATGTTTTAAAAGTTGATATTTTGCAAGGATTAGGGCTAGAAAAAAGGAATTTTATATGGCTGAGAAGGAGGTATTTCTTGCTTTTCAAATTCTTCTTTGCTCTAGAGAATTATGGAAATGGAAATTGAGATAGACAATATTTATAATTAAGGAATGTCAATAACCAGCTATGTAAAAAATGAACTTGAGCAGCAAAAGCAATTATGTTTGACTTTTTCCTAAAGTCCTTTAAATTTTATCTAGTGGTTGGTAAGAAATTCATAACTTTTTACCTTATAATTGAGTGTCAACAAGAATGTTAATTTCCTATCTAATCTTTATTTTAGCAATAAATGTGAAAAGGCTTTAAAAAGTATTTTTGAAGTTCATTTTTGAGCACATTTCAAATGACAAAGATGCTTGACCATCCATGCTGTCTAAGAAACAGTCCAAAACCTGTGAGTTAAAGGTTGAGTACCTTCTTCCTGTGGGCTGCTGTGCTTCTTGTACAGTGTTAACAGATATTGTGCTCAGCTGAGACCCCACCTGCAGAGCTGCCCCAGCCCTGGCTCCAACAGCACAAGGACCTGGAGCTGCTGGAGCCAGTGCAGAGGAGGGCACGGAGATGCTGCCAGGGCTGGAGCCCCTGTGCTCTGGAGCCAGCCTGGCACAGCTGGGGCTGCTCACCTGCACAAGAGAAGGCTCCAGGGACACCTCAGAGCCCCTGCCAGGGCCTCAAGGGGCTCCAGGAGAGCTGCACAGGGACTGGGCACAAGGCAGGGAGGGACAGCAGCCAGGGAATGGCTTCCCAGGGCCAGAGGGCAGGGACAGATGGGATATTGGGAATGAGGAATTGCTGGCTGGGAGGGTGGGCAGGCCCTGGCCCAGGGTGCCCAGAGCAGCTGTGGCTGCCCCTGGATCCCTGGCAGTGTCCAAGGCCAGGCTGGACAGGGCTTGGAGCAGCCTGGGACAGTGGAAGGTGTCCCTGCCCATGGCAGAGGATGGGACAGGATGAGCTTTAAGCTTTTCCATTTCAACACAAACCATTCTGGGTTTTTTGATCTTGAACTTTTTGATGGTCCTCCTTCTGCATGGCAGACGCAGACTTTGTAACATTAATGACTCAAAAGATTAGGTTTTTTTGCAGTAATATTGAGTATTAAAATAAGACCTACAACTTACAGCTCCGTAAGGGATTTAGTCTTCATAATTTTGAAAATACCTGCACTGAAGTTCTCATGCTATGTTGTTTAGCTGCGTGATTTCTCATGAAAATGGTTGGATAGGTCAGGAAAAAGGATGATCTGTTTGTTTCTAGATGCACTGATGCCATGTTATGAAGGGTTTAAATTTGATTCTGATAATTGACAGGTGTCCTGGACAGATTGGATGGATAGGAGAAACTGAGCTTCATTACAAGTCAGGATGAAGAGCATTGATAAAGCACAACAAATTCTTTGGCTTTCTATTGTTCTTTCTTATAAACTGTTTTTCAGGACTGCTCATGGATTAAATCCATCCGAAGCTGCTTTTGTTAATAAATTACATGTTACTGAATAACACATTAACTGTTTCCCTTTCATTGTCCTGCCAGATGTCTGTGCCATACTTTGGAGTGGGAGTATTCAGACATCAGATCACTAATTTTAACCATTGTCCATGTTCAGCAGAGCAGGGGAGTTACATTGCCTGGCGTGTGAAACTCCTTTTAATAGTTAAATTTTGTGGTTTTTTTGATTGGTTGTGTGTGTAAAGACTAAAAGAATGAAAAGGCAATGCTGTGCACTGCCTGTCTGGAAATATTGATTAGCTAGCTCAATTTTCTGGGGGTTCTGTTTTCTCCAGTAGGCTACTGGAATACCAGTTCTGTGAAGTTGTCATGTTATTTTGCATTTTTCTTTAATCTATTTTAATATTGATACATTATAGGTAAAACAAGAGTAGAGGAAAGGGTGTCTGTGCTTTTTGTTTAGTTCCCTGTTCCCTTTCACCTTTAGCTTCCTGCTCCTTCCCTGAAATAAATGATGATAGATTTTTTTTTTTACTGCATCTGCAAGGAAAATCTGTATTTTATCCCATTCATTAAATAACTGCTGAAGTCTGGTAGACTTTTTGACATGTAAAAGGTGAAAGAGAAGTTTATGAATTATGTTCAGCGTGGAATGGACTCGTGATAGGAGTCGCACATTTTAGATATGAAAGTTCTGTGTCGTGATCAAACTAGTTCAGGTTCTGAAAGAGTTTTATTTGCCTTTCAATATTTTTGTCAGGGGAGAAGCCTTAATTTGTGATGTCAGTCTTCTCAACTACAATGCTTAAATATGAAGATATATAAATTAAATATAATGCTTACTTAAGGAGTCTGCAGGTGAACTCTGATTTAGTAATAGTACTTAGGAGACGAGAATATTCCCTGCAGAAAGTGGTACCTGTCTTGCGAGTGCTGAGCACCTGTCCAGAAGGAGATGGGTAATTAACTACCTCCATAAACAAGTCATTAGTGCAAGTAGAAATTGTTGTTCTGGCTTTTGAATATGCATGGTGTGAAGGAATACTGTGCTTTTAGGAGATGACTGTGGTAGGTTTTGCTGGATCTCTGAGGGAAATAAAGGAAAACAAAATGTGTTGTGGAAGCAAAACTTTGAAGAGCACCAAAACCCAGAATCAGATGGATACTTAACTCTCTTTAATCTGTAGTGAAAATATCTGTGTGCATTTCTGTGTACATTTGCACTTCAGAATTGCAGTCTTGCAGATCTGTACAGAATCTTTGCTCCTTGACTCATAAAATCATAAAACTCCCTGTGCTTTTATTTTCCTAAGCAACCTTGTTTTAAATTAGTTATTTGCATTTTTTTATTGTGGTTGGTATGCAAAGAATACATTGAATTTGCAGAATGTGAGACAAAAATATTTTGAAGGATAAGACAAGTCCCATCCCTGGATGTGTTCAAGGCCAGGCTGGACAGAGCTTGGAGCAGCTTGGTCTAGTGGAAGGTGTCCCTGCCCATGGCAGAGGACTGAAACAAGAGGATTTTTAAGGTCTTTTCCAACCCAAACCATTTTGTGAGGAGGAAATACTGTGAAAGTCTTGGCTATAATTAATTTTGTAATTTTGAAGTGCTACAGCCTCACTGGAGGTTGTAACACATGCCACTGGATGTGGCTCAGAGTATGTTTTCTTGAGCCTTGTTGAGTACATTCTTAAGAACACAAACTTGCAGTATTGCCTATATAGACTGAAGTGTTTGATTTTGAGGGTTGATTTCACAAATAATTTAATTTTCACAGCTAATGATAATTAGTTTCTAATGAATAATTTTTGTTCAACAGGGGAAAATGTTCCTCTACTTTTAAGCATAAAAAACTTGGAAGTCTTTCCGTCTTTCTTTTATTTCTATGGATTATAGTTGTACTTCCTTGTTTTTGTAGACCCACAGAGGAGCTAAGCTCTGCACAGAATGATCTAAGATTTAATGAGGCCTTTGACTAAAATCTTTGTCTTAAACCAACAAAGACAAACCCTTAATGCGATTATACCATCGTTATTTTTTACCTAATGTTCTAGAAGACCCAGTGGTAATTGAATGTGTTCTGCCAAACTGTAGTTTCCAACACAAGTATGAGATTTTTACATAACCTGATAAATGGCTATTTTTCCTTTTGAATAAGCCATCAAAAACTTTTTCCGTCTTTCTGCGAAAGACTTCCCAGCCAAAGCAGAGCAAAGCCAAACAGATCATGTGCTTAGCAGTGTATTAGTAGAAACTATTTTCACTGTTGCAGATTTAAGTTTTATTTCCTTGTCCTGAGGCCAGTTACTATTGTTGAGTAATTTGGTACTTTCGTGATTGAGGTTTAAGTTATTGGTATGTGGTAGTTGTAGCACTGAGCATGAACATTCATTTTTGTGACAGTTGGGGTTGTTTGTCAATTTTTTTCTTTTAAGTGAATGGCATTTTCCAGAGTGACTCACTTTGGGGAAAGAAAAATACTATTAACAAGAAAAGAATGTGGCACCTAGGAATAGACATCCTGGTTGAAAAGAATGGATTTCCATTATTGAAAAATAAATTCCTGTATTACATGGAAATTCAATTAGCATCCTTACAGGAAAGTGTGAATTTTTGCTTGCTTCTAAGTAATTAGATTTTTATTTGGATTTTGAATATACATGAAGCCCAGAGCTGTGCTGTTGTGAAGCTCTGTCTGTTGGTGTCTGGATGGTGATGTTTGTCACAAATGAGGGGACGTGGCTCAGGCTGAAGTGACATGCTGCTTTTGTGCAGGCTGACTGGGTGAAAGGCTAGAGCAAAAGGGAAGAAATGTTACCAGCACCATAGCTGGAATGCAACTTCATTCATTTTCTCTTTCAGCAAATATTGGAGTTTAATAAAACTAAGCACTGTAAACCTAAATGCTGTGTGAAGTAAAGGGAAGGACTAGATAGATGAGAGGCTGGAGGGCAGGCACAGAAGCAAATCCCTTGTTGTCTGAGTGTCCCATGTTGTCTCCTGGTCCTTTCCATCTTTGTCTCTTAAGACAAAGAATGGGGATGTGTGGAGCTGGAAAGGTGGAGTAGCTGTAGGTGGTAGTATGACTGACATCTCTAACCCAGGTATGACTTGGCTGGCTGACCTGAGGCCTGTTGCTTACATTTAAATGGCTGTTGTGATGCAAACCCATTCCTGATGTGACTGTGTATCCAAGAGTTAATGTAAAAAGCTTGCTTTGTTTGACAGTTGTAAGGGGCTTGCTTATCCCAAGTGGAGAGCAAGTTGGTCTGATAGGCTCTCACACGTTATTGTTATTTAGCCTATTAAGCAAATGTTTTCGTATTTGGCCTTTCTAGATAGTATTTTGTCCAGTACTTTTCCAAACACTGCTCTCTTCCCCCCTTGATTTTTCAGCATTTTGTGAGGTTTGAGGGAGTCTATTACTGGTAGAAATGCTGCAGTACAATGGACAGATTTTGCTTGGCTGGGATCCAAACCCTGTATTCCTTTTGTGGATATTAATAATGACAGAGTTGAGACCTTGTCACTCTTGTGCTGAATTGGGTAGGTAATAAATTTAAAACTAGGTTTCATAAGAGAATTGTGGTCAGGAACAGGATAATATTTTCTGTCTAAATGAAAAATTTCAGAATGAGTCTGACTCTGGAATGATTCCTTGTAATTGTTAAAAGACTGAATTTCATAGCATTCCAGCTAATATTTTGGATTTTTGTTCAGCAGTATGAGACTGGTGCTGATAAATACATAGGACTATACTCAGCCTGAACTGAGAGTTTTTACTTTCCTGTTGGTCTTAATTCACATAAAACATGTCAGGAGGGTGGCCTGAACTGGTCTTCATGGTCTCTTCCAACCCAAACTATTCTGTGATGTCTGTCATACAGCTGGGTTTGAACCTTTGGGGAAAGGTGGATTTATAGATTCTTTTAAGCCTTTAGAACAAACTACTTTTCAGCAGATTTGAATTAGGGCTTAAATGAACTAGGACTTTGGAGGCAAGAAATAGCTCTTACACAACTAGTTCTTACTGTACCACCCATGTAATATCTACCTGAATACAATGCTTTGTGTAGCGAGATTAAAAAAAAAATTGAGAGGAGGTGAGCCAGTAGAATAAGAGAGAAGTGAATAATTTGTTGAGAACCATCTTTGTTGTTCTTTTTCTCTGTGTTCTTAAGGAAGATCCTGTATTGCAGTTATCAGGCTTGCAAACTTATTTTGGACTGGCAAAGCTCTTAAACACAAATCTTACTAGGGGCTGCATATCTAAAGAGTCGTTTTTTCTAAGTGCATAATCTGGTCTTGCGTTACTCGCGGAATACTTCTGAAAGTTTTGTGTAGCCATATCTGTACCATTCTTTGGAATGAGAGCAAGCCCCCAGGACTGCCATGAATCATAAAATCACAAAATCACAGAGTAGTTCGTGTTGTAAGGGATCTTAAAGTGCTACCCCCTGCCCTGGGCAGGGAATACCTTCCACTGCCCCAGGCTGCTCCAAGCCCTGTCCAGCCTGGCCTTGGACACTGTCAGGGATCCAGGGGCAGCCACAGCTGCTCTGGGCACCCTGGGCCAGGGCCTCAGCACCCTCACAGACTGTAATTTCTTCCTAAGTAAAGAATTATTTTGGAGATGATGATGGCAGATTGTGTGGTATAAAAGTGTTCATGTTCCTCTATGTGGCAAAGGATGTGTATTTATAGCTTTGCAGTGTGTGGTTCTGGGGTCTGGTTATGCACAGAGACGTTGTGTGCTTGTGCAGAATCCCAGTAACTTCAGAGGAAATCTTCAGATGAGACCCTGAACTTTCAACCTGTCAGTTTTAGCAGTGGTGCGAAGTGCTCCAGGGAAAGAAGGGACGCTTCTTGATCATGCTCTGAATTCATAGTGATGGAGGAAACAGAGGAGCATTTAATTTTTCATAGAATACTGGGTGTGTTGGGTTTTTTACACAGTTTATGCTGAAAACAATCAAAAACCACATAGAAAAAGTGCATAGTTGACATATTTAACCATTTGAAGGAGAGACATTGATGCAAAATTCCAACTGCAAACCAGGTACGTCATGTGGTACAGCACATGCAGAGCACATTGTTGTCTGGTGGGAGTGTTGACATAAAATGTCCCCAAGCACTTCTAGTCCTGAGGAAATACATGACATCTTCCAGCTGAAAGAACCAAAACCTTAAGATGTAATTGTAGAATTTCTTTATATTTAGTTATTTAAATAACATTATGAAGAACTTTCATTTCTCTGGTCAGCAACAAACACTTGGGTCTTTTGTGTTGTGTTGTTTCACAGAAAAGTTGGCAAGAGGAACAAAATAAGTCAAAAGAAAACAGTTTTACTCGACAGAGAACTGAACTATTTTTGAAATATAATGTTTGGAACTACCTTGGATTTCTGTAGTGCCCAGGCAAGCCAGACATGGTGATTTTCATGAGAAATTACCTATACAGGAAACTTATATTTTAGAACCTCTGAAATTATAAAAGAACAACTACTATAAAAACATGCTTGGAAAATAAAACTGCAATTGTCAATTTTAGCAATGTAATGATGTAATGATTTAACAATGTAACGAGTTTAACAATAAATTGCATAAAGAGTATTTGCTAGGATGTATTAGTAAGCTGTTTATGATCTTGGTGGTGGTGGCAGTCAGGCGCAGCAGCTTGAATGCCTGTGACAGCTTTGATTGACAGAATTTGACATCATACTTCTGATACCTGGTGACTAGTCCAAAAATTATATGTATACCTGCATGTATCTAACCAGAAACACCACCTGTACTGTGTAGTGGATTAAAAATTCCTTTGGTTTGGAAAGGCTCTCCTTGGAGAAAAAGTAGTTGTAAATCTATAAGTACACTGCTAAAAACACATGTATTCTCATCATCCAGAAGATTTTCTTGGAAGCCTTATGTCCTAGTATGGAACATGTACAAAATTCTAGCAGGAGGGCTTGTTCCCTAGCATCCATTTGAAACAGCTGATCAGTGGAAGTGGAACAGATGCCCACAAGTCTTATCACCTGCAATGTGCTGGAGGAAAAAGTAAAAATAAAAGTTCCCCTTCCTAGTAATTCGTGATTGCCTGTGGTCTCAAAGTCAGCTAAATCGAAATTTAAAGTGTCTTGAACAATGAGTTTGGACTTCTTGATATTAGTACGTGGTTGAAGTTGGCTTGTTGGCCCAAGGGACCTTTCGGCCACTGGGAATGAAGCAAAGCCACCAATTGCCTTGCTGAACTGAGTGCTGCTTTTCCACATCACATAGGGAGACAAGGACACACAGCATTCTGTCAAAACGTGTGTGGCTGACTTCAGAGCTTTTCAGACACTAGTCCAAACTTACCACAAAGTTCTGTCTTCACTGAGGAATCTAATTTGGTGGAAATTATGGATATAGGAAATAAATTACATCTTCAAAAGCTGTTAACTTTCTGGGAAGAGAAACAGAATGGCTGGTCTTCATGGTGAGCCGCTCTGAGTGTGAATATGTGGCTGCCCTCCCCGGAAGTGTCCAAAACCAAGTTGGACAGGGTTTGGAGCAGTCTTGTCTCATGACAGTTGTACCTGCCCGTGGCAGGGGTGGAACTGGGTGATCCTGAAGGTCCTTTCCAGCTCAAACTATTTTGTGATTCCATCTGTGTCTCCATGCAGGAAAAAAACTTTTTCCCGCATGGAGACACAGATAGAGTCACAGAGTTTCCTCAATGATCCAATCATTTAGTCTCAAGAAAAATGAACAGCAATAAATTTATGGTTGGACTTAACCTTAGAGATCTTTCCAACCATAGTGATTTGATGATCTTTGAAATCTGGAGTAGTTTTTTAAAGTTAAAAAGCCCACCTGATGAAGCAGAATCCTTAAAAGAATACAGCAAGTCTAGGACTGTACCAAATAGACACATTCCATTTCTTGACTAAACATGGGACTTCATTGCTACTAAGCCTGACCTTGTCATTCTCCATGAACTTTCCTGTTGCCAGACATTTTGTGAAATGAATCAGATGACTGTGATGAGAAAGCTTGTGAGATGACTTCTAGTCAACCTCTTTAAATTGTCTTGGGACCAACAAATGAGAGGTGGCAAGGTGTTCCATTGGCATTTCCAGAAGCAGCATTGGTCTTCCAAGGTTTCTCTCATACAGCATCTGGAGCATCTGCTCCCAAAATCAAATGTAAGATCCGCACACAACAAGTTCTAGTGGCAGTTCTGCTGTTTCAGCCAATCTCAGTAGGAGTTTGATGATCATTGAGTGAAGTTTGCCAACGTGCTTAAAGATAATCTGACTTCACTATGGAGAAATCTTTAGTGGTTTCAAGCTTTTTTCCCCTCCTTGACTTCCTCTCCCATTTTTCAGTTCAGGGATTTTGTGTGCTGTCTTTTCTGTAAAAAGTTACATTTGGGATTTGCTGCATAACATTACCCTCAAGGTGGTGTTTGTTGTTTCTTGGTGCAAGCAGCCTGGGAGATGGACTGAAGCTATAGAGTCTCTGATTGTTGTCACTGTTGTTTTTGGACAGGAATCACATGTAATCTAGGTTAGAGAACTGCTTGTTATGTAAAGGCTTTATGCAATTGGAAGTGCAGCATTTTACATTTTTGCAATTAAGAGAGTTGTCCTGAAATAGTCTTAGCCTAGATGGAAAATGTGCTCATTAGCCACGTTCCTATTCTTGCCCAATGCTCTGTTTAATTTTTCTACAACCTTTTAACATGCTGTGGCTGCTGTCACTGCATTTTTTTGTGTAATTGCTGTATTGGTTCAAATTGCTTATTAATGAAGATTTATATAAATTTTTCCTTTTCTGAGATATATTTGCCTTCCCTATCCTGAGTTCGAAAACATTCTGAAGCTTTGCAAAAGTTGTACTGTTTCCCAAACAAACAATTTTAAACTGCTGTAGCAGTCACAAAACAAAGTCCTGGTGACAGCACTTGGTAGAGCCGAGTGATTTAATTGCAGCATTAAAATGAACAAATGCAGGGAAAGCTATTGTGTGTGGCTGGTCTGGGTGTGTTTGCCATTTATGCTGGTGCTGCTTTATGAATAGAAAATACATTATGTTTAATATGGGCTCTCATGGGACTGTGGAAGTTTACTGTATCAGTGCATCAAGTGATAGGAAGAAAATAAGTAGTTAACTATTACTCTTGTCTCTTCCTCCATGGTTTTCCTGTTCCCTTGGTGCACTCTGTTGACTTATAAATGTTTTTTAGAACAGGAGGTAAACTTACTTTGAACAATGTATAGGCAGTAAAATTTGATAATTATTTTCCTGAGTAGTCAACTAAAATGTTTTAAATGTAATCCTGTGTAGCTTGTCTAGTCAGGGTAATGATTTGTCATATAATATGTAGCTACTTGGGGAATTTTTGTCCTTGCTAAATAGAAAACGTTTATCTTTGCCATTTGGCTTCTTAGTATTTTCACTGGAAGAAGAAAAAATAACCTTATGAGCTTTTGCAGTTTGTGTATTGGAAAATAATGTGTTCTCAATCACTCTTACAGTGTTTCTCTTCCTGTCTTTTTAATAGCATCTTTTTTTCCCTTCTGTGTTTTGCACTCTCTCTCCCCACCGCAACCACCACCAGTCTGCTGAAACTGATGGCATGCTCAAATATTTGGAGTAATTTTTTAAGTCATTCCAGCATCCTATTGGTATGTCAAGAACTGGCATATTTGCAAATTGCAGAAGTCAATTTTTAAATGATAGAAGCTTTGTAGAAGTTAGCTTCGGCATGTATGTAGAGTTCTCCAGTTAATTAATTTTAAATTAGATTTTCACTGTGGTTTGGCACATACTTGAGACAAGCACAATGCAATTACTAAAGATGGAAAATAAGTATTAAATAATCATTTCACCTTATGTACAAATCAATCCCTTTGTCTTGTCACTTTTTCTGCCTTAGGAGGCATGCTTTGAAAAGAAGTAATGACTGTACAAATTAAAACATATAGTTCTGTCTGGTTAGTATGGTATTGTGCTCGACAGAATTCTTCATGGAGCATGGTGTCCGTAGTGGAGCCGTCATTGTGTCCTTCCACAAGCGTAGGAAGGGATTTGGGATTTTATAAGAGGATAGAGTGCCAAACTCTTTCAATAGGAATTAAAAGTGCTCCACTATCCATCAATTTCAGTTGGGGGGGGGGAATGTCTTTATTTTTAAACTCTTGTGTGTGAGAGGTGTGGGAGAAAATAAAAGCTTGGAATGGAATAGTTGATATATTGTACATTTTCTTTTTCCAATTTGTTCTGGATGTATTTTGGAGTTCTTTAATTCATGCTTTTCTCAAACACATCGATGCTGTGCTTGCTTAAAAGTATATTAATTAAGCGGTATCTTGTTTTGTTTTGTTTCTTTCTTTCGGGCTTGTTTCAGATGATAATAGCTAGTTAAGAAAGTCACCATTTGAATGCATAAGGCATGTTTACCCAAATTCATGCTGATTTTAGATGTTTGAGTTAGAACTGGAGCTTTTGCTGCTATAACTACATTGGAATATTCCTTAATGTGGAGTCAGGTGTTTCTGCAACTGCTGATGCATCTTTTAATTACTTAAACTTGAGCAAAAGAAGTTGAATCTGTGGTAAGGATTCTTAGGTGTGAAATTCTCAGGGCTTAATCTGGGTGTTGAGTCTTACGGGACAATATAAAAATGCTGCATTTCTTAAAAGATTCTGAATTTCCCCCAGAATTTATCCTGACCCTTCATTTGAAGACTGCTGCTCCAAAGGCAGCCTGCTGTTGGGCCTGTGATGTCTGATGCTTTAGGGGAAGGGAGGACCGAGATGTTTGGGGTCAGAAAGAATGACAAAAGTGAGAGGGTCTACAAAAGTTTAGGAAGCTTTCCTAATGAATTACACACATGGCATGGAAATTGGTGTGTTGGTCCCTGTTCTTCTAGTGTGAGCATATGGTGGTGGATTTTGGATAAAGGAGTAGAGTGAAAGAAAAGAGAAAGAGGGAGGTGGATTAAAGAGAGGAAAGAAGGGAAGTTCTGGGAAGGGAAGTTCTGGGAAGGGAAGTTCTGGGAAGGGAAGGGAAGTTCTGGGAAGGGAAGGGAAGTTCTGGGAAGTTCTGGGAAGGGAAGGGAAGGGAAGGGAAGGGAAGGGAAGGGAAGGGAAGGGAAGGGAAGGGAAGGGAAGGGAAGGGAAGGGAAGGGAAGGGAAGGGAAGGGAAGGGAAGGGAAGGGAAGGGAAGGGAAGGGAAGGGAAGGGAAGGGAAGGGAAGGGAAGGGAAGGGAAGGGAAGGGAAGGGAAGGGAAGGGAAGGGAAGGGAAGGGGTTTGTCCCAGAAAGGTGCTGCCCTTTTTCTGTATGGCCCGTTCTGTAGCCACATCCTGGTCTTTTCATGCATGTTCTTACCAACAATCATTGGCTTTTGTTCCCAAAACTAGATCTTGGCTCTTGGCTGGCTCCACAGCCATCCAGTTATTGGTGTTTGGGATATACCTGTTAGCCCCTCATCTTCAGGGCTTCTGCATAGCCTTCAGCTGCTCAGGAGGGGACCTGTTGCCAAGGGAGGACACCACAGCAGTTGGTGTTGCTTTCGCAGTTGCTTTCACTAGTAATGCATCAGATCTGTTGATGGAGTGTGCAGAAAGTGTTGGGAAGTGCACCCAGAGTAGTTCATTTGCCAGAGCCTGACCTTCCCAGAGTGCTCCCTAAAGGCCTCTATGGCTTGTTGGCCTCTTTGAGGAGCTGTCAGATTGTTTGGAAAAGCTTTTACTGTTGATTTTTATACCTTTAGCAGGCTGCTCCCAAATTACTTTTGGCTCAACTTGGTCTGGTTTAGCATTGAACTTGCCAAAGCTTATATACCTTTTTTTCTTTCCCTGGTTTGGAAAAGACTTAATCTTTTTACATTTTGTAGTCTCCTTTCTCTGCAGTTGAGTCATGGTGCTTTTTTGTCTGTTCAGGGTCTCTAAGCCCTGATGTAGCGACTTGAAATTGTCTTGTTGCCACCTAGGAATTCATAAGCTGAACCTGTTTCCTTACCTGTTTCTTAATCTTTAGGGTAAGTGCTAAAAAATTGCTAACTGAAAATAAATCCCATTTTGATACAAAACTTGGAAACTGGAAAAATCCTCTGAATGTTTTATAGTTAAAGCACTTGAATTATGAATTGTGGACAATCTGTGTGGGAGGCTGATGGGGTTTTTGTTTTTAGGAAAAAAAATCAGATCATAGAATTGTAGAATCCTGTAAGGGCTTGGGTTGGAAGAGACCTTAAGAATAATTTCATTCCGCTCTCCTGCCATGGGCGGGGACACCTTCCACTAGACCAGGTTGCTTCAGAGCTCAATCTAGCCTGGTCTTGGACATTTCCAGGAATGTAGCAGCCACATCATGACCTTGGAACAAAGATTTTTTTCTTGTCTGCAAAAGAAAGGGAAGTAGATATATGGAAGGTTTCAGCAGAGTTTATTCTCAGCTGGAAGGTAAATCTGGATCAAATTAATTCTGCCAAGAATGAGAGATGATGTAGACACCACAGCATTTGACAGTTATTTGGTACTCACTAGTTCTGTGTGTGGATGTGTATGTATATAATAGAAAAACTATAAAATACAAATAAAATACAGACTGTACAGAAACATATGAACATGCTTACATTTAATAATAGAAATATAAGTGACCCAGTGTGCTGCATCTATATATTTAGTGTATTTATACAAAAATATACCATTTAGGGATCAAAATACTTAGAGATATAAAAATGAAATGTGTAAGTTACATATGAGAATAAATTGTTTTATAAATCTAGAATATATTATATCAAT
Organism: Fringilla coelebs; assembly: GCF_963513975.1. Taxonomy (NCBI): domain Eukaryota; kingdom Metazoa; phylum Chordata; class Aves; order Passeriformes; family Fringillidae; genus Fringilla; species Fringilla coelebs. The sequence continues at coordinate 1,424,807 of NC_140031.1, forward strand.
ATGACATTCAGTTAGGAGTCATGCTGTTTGCATGTGGTAATTTGTAAGATTCCACTTAAACAATTTCAAGTGGTTTTATGAGATGTATATACAGCATATACAAATATGACACATGTAAATTCATTAAAGCAAGTGTATACGTAGAATGTAGATAATACAAAATATAAAAATATTCCTAGGAAAAAGCTGTTTTGGCCTGAAGAATTTCAAGTTTGGCATTAGGTTTATCCATTTCATTCACTGGTGGCTTCTAATTTCAGCCTCAACAGTTTATATTTATTGAACTGCTTCTCTCAGCAATTGTCATTCTGAGAGGATCTGTCAAGCAAAGATCTGACTTTTTATATATCTATATAATTATATCTGTATAATTTGGTACATTCTATATATCTATTTCATTAGCTAGTTGTATGTAAATACATAATGGGTATGTAATCAGTCCCAGTGTGTATATAATCTGCTCTGACTCTCTTCAGTGGGTCAGAGATCTCTTAGGAAATTGGGACATCAGCTCAGGAACAACGCACATTCAGGCCAAGGGCACCAGGATGTAAAGGCCCTTATTAAGTAGAAAATTCTCATTTTTATAGATAGGGGAAAAAGAGGAAATAACATGCTTGAAGCTTGGCTAAAATTACACAATCAGTTGACATTGCAGCTGGGAATAAAATTCCACTGTCCTGATCTTTATCCTCATGTTTTAACTGCTGGGCCTTGCTTCAAGGTTAATAAAACATGCTGTTTGCATGTGATAATGTGCATAGGATTCCCACTTACAAATAATTTCAGGTGATCTTATAAGATCTAAATTCAGCACATAGGTGTTTCTCATTGTCTTACCTTGCTAATTGTAATTGTTTTGTACAAGACGTGCTCACAAGGCCCTGCTATCAGCTCATGCCAAACAGTTTGGTGGCATTTGTGATTTTCCATAAAGTTTACGGAGTAATTGTTGTGGGAATGTGGAGTGAGTTTCATCCTGGAGGAGAGAAGGCTCCAGGGACACCTCAGAGCCCCTGCCAGGGCCTCAAGGGGCTCCAGGAGAGCTGCACAGGGAGTGGGCACAAGGCAGGGAGGGACAGCAGCCAGGGAATGGCTTCCCAGGGCCAGAGGGCAGGGACAGATGGGATATTGGGAATGAGGAATTGCTGGCTGGGAGGGTGGGCAGGCCCTGGCCCAGGGTGCCCAGAGCAGCTGTGGCTGCCCCTGGATCCCTGGCAGTGTCCAAGGCCAGGCTGGACAGGGCTTGGAGCAGCCTGGGACAGTGGAAGGGTGTCCCTGCACATGGCAGGCTGGGGTTTGGAATGAGATGGTCTTGAAGGCCGCTTTTCTCCCACATCATTGTGTGATTTTGTGTGTTTGGGATAGCAGAAATGTTTTTTATGAAAAATATTATCATACTCAAATTATCTACTCAAAACCTGGTGGCCTAAAAAGGATGTCTCTGCACAGCTGCTGACGATGGAGGCCTACACAGCTTGTCGGCATCATAGGGCTTGCCTGGGGTACCTTGGGATTGCCAGGGAGCTTCCACATAAGTGAGATCTACGTGCAAATCTGGAGATGGTGGTACCAGGTGTCACCCTCAAGGGCAATTGTGCTGCTCAAATTTTCTTTTTTAACTCCTAGATTGATCTCATACAGAATTAGTATTGCTTTGTACATTGTATTAAAAAGTTACATTAACTCCTCTTTCTCAGACACAGGCATAGCCCTGTTGTAGGTGATGGCAGAGAGGCAGGAGTGGCTTGTCCTTGCTATTTCCTAACTGTGCTCCCAGAGAGCAAACTTCTTTTCCCTTTATGGCTTCGTGCTATTGCAAAATGCTTAGGAAAAGGAAAAGCCCAGAGGAATCCCTTGCCCTGTGGTAAAAACATTTTTGGGTACTGAAGATGAAATATTTTGGAACTGAATGTGCGTGCTAGAGAAAAAATAAAGTGCCTCTAAATATATTTTTTCATATAAATGCAAATCTTTATGTAATTCATTCCATAAATTGGCAAATCAGTATTTGGAAGTAAAACTTTCTCAATACTATATATGTAATTTTAGTCTTTAATAGTAAAGTTGATGAGTGTTAGCACATGTTTCTGTATAATTTCAATGTTAACTATCAGTTTTTGCTGGGAAAAAATCAGACAGAGTCAGTAATACTTAGTCAGCCTTTTTCTCCCCCCATAGTGTTCTGTTTTCATAGTCAGTAAATTTGACACACCAAAACCTTTCCCTACACCATCCCCTCCATGCTGGCCATCGACCCAAAAGAGAGGGAATTCAGTCAGTGTTGGATCCATAAGAGAGCTTCAAGCAGTGTTCCGTGAGCTGCAGCGCTGTTGAGCTGGTGTGGCTCCAACCGTGGTGTCTGGTGACAGAAACGTGTTCCTGTCTGATGCTGCTGGAGTTGATGTCAGTGCGAGAGCAGAGCCAAAGGGCAGGTGCTGACATAAAACAGCTCGTCAGCCTTGGCACGAGCTCACACCCGCTCCGAGAGGGAGCAGGGACACTGGGTTCTTTCAGCTGAGGAGGCATTTTCTGCTAGTCAAGATAATGAAAAGTTTTGCCTGTGGCACGCTTGTTCTGGGGGTAGGACTTCATTCCTCAGCACTGCTGCTTTCCTCAATGCTTCATCATTAAAACTGCCACTTTAATAATGTTCGTATGGCTGGAGCTGGTATTGATGCCTCAAGATAAGCTTATAGAGCACTTTCTATAGTAGAATCCAATTTTCAATTGCTCATAGGTTTTTTCAGACTTCAGTTGTTTGTGGTGAAACTTTTCATGCTGAGTATCTTCCTTAGGCTCTTTTTTTTAGATTTATTTTTTTAATTTTTTTGGCACTGCTTTAATTGAAAACAGTTCTTCTGTTTCTGAGAATGAGGTTAGGGAAAAATGTTACTTAACCAATGCTGAATTCTTACATCTGTTTTATTGAGGAGTTTTAGAGCCTTCATGCCTTGGAACAAGCTCTTGAGATTTGGGAAGCAGGGCTTAGGGGAGTGAAGCTGTGGATAGAGATGTGCCATTTACAATCCCTCTTAAAGTTTACTAAATCTGGCCAAGTTACAAAGTCCCAAAACTTGCCGTTTGCATACATTGAACAGAAACTTGTTGAAAAACTGACAGCAAAATTGTCTGAATGTTGAGTTTTCATGAAGTGTGTTCTACAGTGTCGTGCCAGTGAAGCTCGGGATGCAGCACCCCTCGTGAGGTCCATGAGGCTGTTCCAGGATCCAGGGGGGATTTTCCCTGCTCCATGCAGTTGCTGGTGTACCAGGTTTCAAGCAAGAGAATTAACAGAGTTTTCCTTGTTGTTGCAGTAGCAGGTAGTGTAGAGGAAGAAGTTTCCTCACACAAACTCTTTTCCTCTTAAAGGAAAAGTAGGGGTTAAGAAATGCTGGGTTAAAAAATAACGTGACCATTGCACTGTGGAGAGGTAGCAGTCTCCAGGGAGTGTGAGCAGATCTTCTCTAAGCTGTGGAACTCCAGGTCTTTCAGCTGTGCTTATATTAGGGGTTTAATTGTTTTTGAATGATCTCCTGAAGGCTGATAGAGAAGCTGGCTGGAATTGCTGCAGGTACCATTGGTGAGGTGCTTTACAAGTTTGGAGGAGTGAAACTTAGGTCTAGGAGGGAAGCAGCAGGTCTGTGCTGACTTTACTGTGCTAGTTATTCCTTGTTCCTCTCATAGGGAATATGAGTGAATTGAGTGCCTGCAGTCACAACAAACCAACAGGAGCAATGTGCTAAACTCACTAACTGATACAAAAATCTAACTGCTCTGGAAAAGTGATTTCTTGGATGCCTTGACCTGTCTAGCAGCTTTACAGGTCACTTCTTTCATTGGTTATATGGATTTCTTCTTTCCCCTTCCCCACTATGTGTGGGGATGAAATTCTCTTGAGGATCCTACATCAAAAGCATTAGTTAATTATCAATACTCTGATTAGCACTATTTAAAAATAATACTGACAAGATATTTGTTTTGTAACCTGTTTCTATGTTTGTTTCTGCCTCGTATTTTGCCTGATAGAGTCAACAGAAGATGTTACTGGAAGTTCCACAATTGGTTGAATTATACACATTGAATGTGCTCCCTTGCATTCTGACAAGAACAATAAAATACCAGGATGGTACCCTGGGCAAAAGCCAGAAGAGTTTTCTATTAAAAACAAAAACAGTTTAATAAATAATTTAGAAATAAAAGACTGAACAAAACCTCTCCAAGAACTAACCTTCTCTCCCCAAAATCCCACCAAAATAACCCAAACCAAAATAAGCCCACAAACCCCACCATCCAACAACTACTTTTTAATGTCTCTATGTGAACTTGTTGTTGGCATGATGTTTGCTGTTCCAAGGTTGATAGATGATTGAGTCAAACAGTTCCTCTAAAATTAAATACAACACTGGGTGGATTTGCAGTTTTTCCCACATTTCTCATTCGTTTTCCTCTCTCTCACTCTCTTCAAGCTAGCACTTAGTTTCTCGGGTTCCAAGTAGTCATAATACTGTGGTATTTTGCTCTTGTATAATACCATAAAACCTTTATTTATTTTTTCTTGATATTGTGGTCACATTTGCAGCTTCACTTGTACTGGATAGTCTTCAAATGTGCAGCAGGAATATTGTTCCATCTCAGAAAATGTATCACTTGTGTCCAAAGGAGTTTAAATAGGTATTGCTAGCAGCAGGCCAGGACTTGGTCTAATAAAAATATCAAGATTCCTTGCTCAAGATGTTCCCCTCCTATAGTTATTTTTAATATATTTCTGAAAGTGAATTAATGGCTTGTCAGAGTTATTCCCAGCATTATTTGGCCTTTTAATTCAGAAGTATGTTATATAATTTGCTTTGCTTAATTCTTCAAGGTGTCTGTCTCTGGGTATGTCTACTACTCATACCCCAATTACATATAATAAAAATGTCATCAGGGACTTCCAGCTAACAAAGCTATTCTGTGCTTCAGCATCTCTGGGCAAGTAAGAGAAGTAGATCCCATCTGGAAATGTTAAATTTATCATAGAATCATGGCATCATCAAGTTTGAGAAAGACCTCGAAGATCATCAAGCCCAACTGTAAATAATATATATAGTTACAGGTAATATGATTTCACTGAGTTTACAGATATTGACTTTGGTTTTGTATGTTTTTGTAGTTTATCAGATTAAATACTTTGCTGGGGGTGTCTTTTTACATTTCTGATTCCTTTGTGATGTCAAAAGCTTTCATGGGTATGCAAGTCTGTAGCTGAGCTTCATGGTCTTGGGAGAAGGCGATTGTCTCCTTATTTTAAAATTCAAAACAAGAAAAAGAGTAATAATGCAGTAGATAGGGTTCTTGCCCCAAGGAAGGCTTGGATAATTTCAAATTTCACAGTAAAGATCTCCTGAGATGTAGTGATAAAAAGTGAGATGAATGGTTTAAAATGAAATAAATGCTGTTTTTGCAGTGAAATGAAGGATATGCTTATTTATCAATCTATGCAATTTAGTGTTTGCAATCTTTTTCAGTTCCATGACATTTGAAAGGTCGTGCAAAGTATTGGAGCTGGGATTAATTGCAGGAAGCAAGCTGGAAAAAAGACTTTAAAAGAAAAGAAAGAAAAATGTGTGTATGTAATTTGGCTGGGCAACAAAGGAGACCTGACTATGCCTTTTATTTAAGGGCTGTAAACACTGAACTGGGGCAGAAATGTTTTATGGTATTACATAGAACCACTTAAAGGAATAAGTAGATGAAGCTGAATAAAGCAATGTTTAGCTGAATATTAGGAAAAAAATCTTAGCATTGAGGTTTATTAGATTATGGAACATGCTTCCCAAAGGATGTGGTTCAAGCTCCATTACTAGTCCCTTAAAATTAGTCTGGATAGAATAACAAGCTGTACTGGAGGGAACGCTGTTGCATGGACAGGGGATGGACACAGTTACCTAATAAATACATCTTTGCATTTCGCTTGCTTCCATGATTCATTTCCTGAAAAACTTCTTCCAGAATGTGTTAATGACATCACAGCCCCAGGCACCTCAGACTCATCAGTGCTTCTCTGGCTTCAGAGGGTTTGTGTGGAGACTTCCTTGGCTGTCTTTTCCCCACTGGCTCCTCCACTGCACCCCAGCCATTTGCTGTGGCTTTCCAGTCCTGCTGCAGCACTGGGAGCAATGGTGACATCAAAAAGTCAGGTGCCTGGGATGTATTTGAAAAGTGTGTGTACAGAGATGTGAGCTTGGCTATTCTGTAGAGGCTGTGACCAGGAGTGGGGCAGGCAGGCAGAGCTTGGCTCCACAGAAACAACCACCTTCTGCTGTTCTTGGCAGGGAGGATGAAATACTGGTCTCCTTTACAATAGTGTTATTAGGTGTGAAAACCCTCAAACAATTAAGTCATACTCAGTCATGTATTTCAATGAGCCAGTTGAAACCTATGAAATATAGAGCAGTTGTTCTGTTGCAGTGATTTGTTGAGAAGAAAATAACTTGGTTTTTAAATCACTTCTATAATTCTTTTTGACATTTAAAGAAGTAATCTAAAACATGCACTTAATCTTTCCATAGCATTTCAGTCACTTTCCTGTAGTATTTAGGAATTAAATACTTAAAATATAGTAGTAAAGCAACTGAAATATAACACATCACCTGAAATAAAGCCATGGCAATCATCTGTGTAAATTGTGTGCCTTTGACCTTGCACTAAGGACCAAGTGGTAGCTCAATGGGATTTTAAGCCTGAATATGGAGTTCCAAGTGATCACGCATTTACTCTGATGCACATCATGTGCCATTCCTGTGTTCCAGACAAGAAATAGAGTCAAGATGGATTGGTACATAATTGTTCTCTCAAAATGCTTTTAAATTTAGTGTCTCCCACGTGTGAATTCTTGCTGCAGCCTGCTGATGACTTAGAGAGCAGCTGGCTTACCAGTATTTAAAATACAAATTTATTTTGCTAGACTGTCTGACACCTAGAAACTATTCATTTATTGCTGTTTGTAGAACTTCTCCTATGTCTCCTGCTAGTTTGGGTTAATCCTGTTAGTTCAATGCTGGACAATGAAGACCATGAAAAATATTGCTGAAAATTAAAAATTGTTATTTTTGCTATTTGTATTACCATACCAGGTGAAATGTTTCAAAAAACCTATCATTTATGGGAGCTTGTGTCAGTTGAAAAAGTTACTGGAATTAAAAAGTGACTGCAAACAACAAGTTACTGTAGTATTTAGGACAGCCATTTTTGTGCTTCTGAGTTTTTACAATTTCCCTACCTAAAACATCTACAGTCACCAGACTGACTTTTTCAGTCACAGGTTGTAGTTTGTGTGTATGTCAGTGTGTTTATGCTACAGATGCGTTTAATATTGCTTGAGAGTGGAATATTTAATATGCAGGTTCATAAACCATGTAAAAATGATTCCATATTTCCTATACTTCAGCTTTGCTAGTTTCTTTCTGTAATGAATCCTCACAAATCTGCAGTGGGACTTCCCTAAAATTAATGTAGCTGCTGTTTTTATAGTCTCTTAAGCAAGTGTACCCTGGGTTCTTCACAATTTGCAGTTTAAGTTCCTTAACTAAAGATCTGAGATGTTGGAGATGTGCTTTATAAAGTAAAAAATGCCCCTGATACAGCAGTTGCCTTACTGTTCCCCGTTCATGATTCCATGGACCTCTTTTTCCTTTCTCATTCATTATCACATAACATCCCCGTGGCAACTTGAGAAATTGCTTGCATGGAAAAGTAATCGTAGGAAAGTATTTATGTATTTTTAGCTTTCTTCTAACACAATGTAGCAGCTGGAAACAAGGACAAGAGCCAGCACAATGTGAACTGCCAGCTCTCCATGGGCCACCAGAAAGTGTTCATCAGACCACAGTGTGAGAACTATTGAATTGACTTAAGAAAAGTGACACACATAATAAGCGTTAAAAAAACAACACTCAAGTTCCCAGTGCTGCTGCTTGACTGTAATAAGAATTAAACAGTAATTGTAATGTTTTTTAATAATATGCTATTTACTGGTTTTGGTGGAGGAACTACATGATGGTACAATTAGATGCAATGAAATCACTTTTGTTTAATTCTTCATCATCTCGATTTATTGATGCCTTGGATTGGACAGTCTTGCAGCATTGGAAGCATTGGACAATCTTCTGGATGCTAAAAGTTTCAGAAACAGGAAAGCAGAATGTGCAGCTAGAACTTGGATGTATTACTAACCATAAGTTAGATCTGTTCTGTTTTGGGCTTTTTTCGTTGTGGTTGAGTTTTCTTTCTGATATTTAACACTGGCTTTGCCAATGTCTGTAGCCTCATCTATTTGTGTTCTTTCCATTTTTGCAACAAGGGAGCATTATTGTTGTTTTGGAAATGTCAAAATGACAGGGGGAGATCAAGAGACCTTTTGAAAATCTTCATGTCTACTAAAACTCTTATTTTGTCTATTCAGTCCCAAAAGCAGCCTGAGGGCAGCACCTCAAGTTGGTGCCCTCAGCAAAATCCTGTCAAAAGTAATAAGAAACTCAATAGGAGGATGCTAAATATGTTTGAGAGGATGTGGGTTATGTGGTGGGGAATGAGAGAAGGATCTGCCCTCTTACTAAGCTCCAGTGAGGAGAGACAGGACCATACTCGGAAAGGCTTTGCCAGTATTAATTGCAATTTAATGCCTATATTTAAATGCAATGAAGGATGTTCAAAGGAAAGGTTGAAGTTCAGTGATTACTTTAATTGAATTTTTGAGCTACTATTAGATTAAAAAAACCCTAAACAATACTAATTTCCTAGAAAGAAACTTGGAAGTAAGTAACTCCAATTTCCTTGGCATTAATTTAATGCTCTGTCCAGCATGAGAAGTCAGAGAGTTTGTCTTCTGAGTCTTGACACTGAAGGTTGAAAGGTGAATAATACATTTTGCAGAAGAATTACAACTAGTTTAATAACTAATCCAGGAGAGCTCAAAAATCTATTATAGCTCACAGTTGGTTGATCTTCTGACTTAAAGTAATGGTAGACAGTGTTGGAAGTTGTTGACTGTAAGTTGCAATGCTATATATGAGTAATTTCAAAATATCTTCAAACTCAAACTCTTAAAATTCTTTTTATTCTTGTGAAACTATAAATAAGTATGTTAAACTTTTCCGAAGTAGGTACAGACATGAACCTTACTTGTATCTCATTGTGTAACAGAGACCAGGCATTAGGCTGAGATTTCTGCAGAGTTGTGTTTACATCAAATAACAGTCAAGTGAAAGAAAGTTCTATTTTGATGACAGTGTCATAACTTCATTTTGCCATTAAGTGTTGTTTCACAGACTGTCAAATTAGATTAATGTGCTGGGTTTGTTTTCATGGCTGTAAACTATGTTTCCAGCCATATTACAGAAAATCTCAGCTTCTCTGTTGCAAAATAACGTGCTTTGCTCTTATGACCTGCTTTTCTTGCTCTGTCTTACACAGAGTTGTATGGACAGGGAAAAAAAGCCTGTGGTGACTAGTTTGGTGAAAGAGAATGGCAAAAATGAATCTGTTAATTTGCTTTTAAAGGTAAAAGCATTCAGTTTCTTATTAAAGTATTCGGTATTTTCCAGAAATAATTGGCAGAATTTTACAGTTCTCCAATTGACAAAACTTCTAGGGACGTGGTCCATGTGGGACTGAGTCAAGAAATAAAGTTAAGTCAGTGAATCCCAGAGCTGGTCAGGCTGGAAGAGCCTACAGTGCCCTTCTGCCTGCTGACCCCACCTCCCTGCTCCAGCAGCGCCGTCCCAGAGCACAGGACACAGCATTGTGTCCAGAGGGCTCTGGAATATCCCTGGTGAGGGACACTCCACCCCTCTCTGGTCTCTGGTCTCTGTTCAGGGCAGAAGTTGTGCCTCCTGTGCAGGGGAGTTGCTGGGCTCAGTCCCTGCCCGTGGCTCTGGTGCCATTGCTGGGCCTGGAGCAGAGCCTGGGCCCTGCTCTGACCCTCCGTGCACACAGGGACAGACAGGGACAGACAGGGACAGACAGGGACACCCAGGGCTGAGGGCCCTCTCACAGCCCTGAATGGCCACAGCTCCGTCAGCCTTTCCTCCTTGGAGGGATGCTCCAGGCCCTTCAGTATGTGTGTCCCTCTCCACTGGACCCACTCCAAGAGCTCCATGTCCCTCCTGTACTGGGGAGTCCAGAGCTGGACACAGTTAGAAATGATGGACAAACATTAGAGAAATGCAGTTGAAAGTATTCTGCAGAAAAGACTGAACTGTGTAAGTGAAGTAAGTGATCCAAATATTTAAATGTTTGTCTTGTTTTCAGCTTGGATACAGTCGCAGTCCTGGGTAATGTTGATGCAACCCTGATGTTTTAGTTGTTGCTAAATCATGCTTACTCTGCGTCAAGGATGTGTCACCTTCTCATAACTTCAGAAGAAATTTTTGTCTGTGACGGTGCGATGCCCTAGCTCGGGTTTCCCAGAGAAGCTGTGGCTGCCCCATCCCTGAAAGTGTTCCAGACCAGGCTGGATGGGGCTTGGAGCAACCTGAGGTAGCAGAAGGTGTCCCTGCCCATGGCAAGGGTTGGAATGGGATGAACTTCAAGGTTTCTTAAGACACCAGGAGCTAGGAGGGGACACAGCCAGTACGGCTGACCCAACTGGTTGAAGGAATATCCCATATCCTGTCATGCTGAGCAATAAAACTGGGGAGTGTTGCCCAGGGGTGGGTGGTCACTGCTTCAGGGTCTGCAGCAGGTGGTGAGCAACTGCGTTGTGCATCACTTCGTCTGTATATTCTTTTATCATTATTATTATCATCATCATCATAATTTTCCTTTATTTTTCAGTCCTATTGAGTTGCCTTCTCAACCCACGAGTTTTCTCTCAGTTCTCTTCCTCATCTCACCAGAGAGGTGAGAATGATTGGTTGTGTGGTGTTAAACCGCAACAATGTTGAAGAGGCTGTTTTAGGATTGTGGATTATTGACTTCATCAGACTTATAATTGGGACCAGAAAGGTAGTATTTGGTACTATAGAGCCTTTTGAAGATTTTATAAATCTTCAGAAGCAGTATGCCTCATGACTCTGTTTCAGATAATCTACCCTTCTCTCCTTTTTGCAGTTTAGTGGTTTAGTTTTGAGAACCCTAACTTATCTTTGCCACCTCCCAGAGATGCAGAAAGCTTTACAAAAATGTCTGGAATTTGTATTTCTCTTGTGGTATAGGAAAAAATGACCAGAGGATAGAAGTAAAATTAAAAAAAAAAACCTCAATGTGAAAGAAATCCAGTTTATATGTTGAAGTATTTAGGCAAATTTCACTTCATGCCTGTAATGATGCCAGGCAGAACTAGTACTGTTGCAGTCATCTGTGGCTATCATGGGATCATGGAATCCTAGAATGATTCGGGTTGGAAGGGATTTCAAGGCTCGTCTCATTCTCACCCCTGCCATGTGTGGGGACACCTTCCACTATCTCAGGTTACTCTAAGCCCTGTCCAACCTGGCCTTCATTGCTTTTAAGCATGAAATTTTCTTCCTTTTATTCTGTTTTTTTTTTCCCTGTGATGTTCTGAAGAAGCAGAATCTGAAATATTACTCTGTCCACACTGTATCAGTGTCTATTCTTCTATGTTTTCTATTAACTTCAGATCTCAAAAGAATATAAAGGAAAGCTTCTAAGAGAAGTTTTGTGTGTTAAAGAAGTTAAATATAGTCTTTTAATTTTGAAATATGCATAAATATAAAATTAGGTTTAACAAAGTAATATTTCAGATATTGTGAACATACTGCTACATAGATCTAGAAACTTCCCGTTCCTCTGTCCTCCCAGGCTCTTTACCTATTTAGCATCTTAATGTGATGTTTATGATCAGAAATAATATTTTCCTTTAAAATGTTTTTAACTTGAGCATGTTGGAAGCATCAGCAAATACTTAGCACCTAATGTGACACTGCCCTTGCAACTAAAAGGAATGTTATGAACCTGTAACATGGGGTTGGTTTTCTGGACGACTTGACAACACACAAGAGAACTTCAGGAGGTACTTGGGCCACATATTCATGTGCAGATATCTCTTGGACATCATGACCTTGTTCTCCCTGGTGTAAGAGTCAGATTAATCACTGGTGTTTTGACCCTATCCCTCTTTTCCTAACTGTTGAGGGAAGGCGTAATAGCAGATGGCAGCCACAGAAGGATGGGGTGGTAGAAAATTAAAAACAAGAACTACACTAAAATTTAAGAATGGAAATCTGATGAATTTTAGTTTCTTTAACATATGATGATAAATATACAACTGTTTCAGGGTTTTAAAAATAGTTTCTTTGCATTTTACCTCTCTGGTTAATCCATGTGAAAACCTTCATGGTCAACATCATTCATTCTGATAAGAACTGTGGGTGAAAAACGTGGTGATAAAGGGTTACTAATGTAACATGAAATTTTTGCTAAGAACATTGTGATTATAGTGCTTTTTATTATAAGAACTCTCTCAAGCTGCTTAACACTGAGTGGCATTAGTCCCCTTGCCTATGACATGGCAGTAATTGTCCTGCAATTGTCCTAATGAGGAAGCACTGGTTTGTTACATAATCTGACTGTATATTTACATTTGAAGAAAAATAATCATTGGATGGCTTGAAATTTTGCAGGTCTAAGAGTACTTGAAACTCTTTCAACTGGTTATACTTTAGTATTTTGCATTCAAATGGCTTACAAGTTTTTATCATTTACACCTTGAATCTTGACAACTAGAAGACTGGAAACAAAACTTTCTTAATTTTTCTTTTTTTCTTTAAAACATGTGTTGCATTTAATTTTTGATTTAGGCATTAATTAAAAGAGGAAATAAGAATTTACCTTTTTTAAGTAAAACTTACTATTTTTTTTAACCTGTGTAACTCAAAGCTTTGACCTGTTAAATGGATAATTTGATTAAATGCTTAGTCTCTGTCATAAAATTTCAAGATATACTCAAAAAAATGAACTGTTAGGCAGGCATTTGGGGTGAATCTAATACTGTGTGATTGGGAGGGGCTGCTTCTTATCCCCTCGGAATGAATGTATCAAGAATCCAGATGTGATAAATATAGAGGTTTTATCCTTTCCTCTGACTTTGTACTCCAGTAATGCTGAGTCTGCAGCATCTCTGTTTCAGTTTTTGTGCTTTTCTTAGTTTTTTCCAGTTCTGTTATACATGCCCATGAGTAGTGGCAAGGACTAATGGACTTGCTGGAGAGGAATGAGGGGAGTCCTTTAATGATGCTTCTTCTCCTCTAATCAGTATTTGGGCATGTAGCTGGTCATCTGGTTTCACCACCGCTGCTGTAATTAGGAACAGGAATTTCAAATGCAGTAGTTTAGTATTGGAGTTAATTCTTTTTAGTGCTGTAAGTGTGAAAATGACTCTGCATTTGAGGCCCAATCATCAAAGTTTAAGCAATGTAATGGTGAGAGTTTTTTCAAGCAGCCTCTGGGAACATTACATTGGCTTTATACATTATGCCTTACTACTGGAGCTGTACATGCACAATATACAATTGTGAAATCAGAGAATGGTTTGACTGGAAGGACCTTAAAGCTCATCCAGTGCCACCCTCTGCCACGGGCAGCGACACCTTCCACTGTCCCAGGTTTCTCCAAGCCCCGTCCGACCTGGCCTTGGTCACTGCCAGGAATAGGGGAGCTACAGGCGCTCTTGGAAACCTGTGCCAGGGCCTCCCCACCCTCACAAGGAAGGATTTTGTTCCAATATCTAATCTAAACCTACACTTTAAAATAGTCTTGTTTATTAAAATATGACCAAACCTGCTATTGTTGTTTTTTTCTCTGCAGCTGGCCTGTGGACAGTGTTCACGCTGGGTGGGGTGGGCAGCAAAGCACCGGCGCAGCTGGAGCAGTGCTCCCCTCTGGCCAGCCAGAGCCTGCTGCTGCTGCTCGTCCTGGCCAACCTGACTGACACTCCAGACACCCCAAACCCCTACAGACAAGCCATCATGTCCTTCAAGAACACACAAGGTTTGTATCTGTTCTTACTTCTGAGCCTGAACTGATGAAGTGGAGTTTTAAGATGCTGTGATTGCTTAGAGGTTCTCTTTCCAAGATTTGTTGTCCTTCCAGCACACCCATGGACGAGCAGTAATAACTTGTTTTTTTCTGGGACTTTTGAGATAGAGTTCCTCAGCTGCTGGAACTTAGTGATGAGGGCAGAGGGAGGATATTTTATTCTTCTGACTTGAGAAATACTAGAAAGCTTCATAATCGTGGTCCAGTTTACTTCCTGGACTAGAGGTTCTTGAAGGTGTCTGCTGACTTTGATGATTCTGTGACTCTATAATTTCATAAAATATACATACAACTAACCCATAAGTAGATTGGTTATCCAAGAGTCTGCAGGTGTCCCCTAAAAATTTGTAGCACTTTTTGTCCTGGAGTCATAGTCCTTAGAAAAGGTAAATAATTAAATTGCTACCTGGGTTTGCTGACTGTATTCTTGTATTTCAAATGTGAGAAAAAATGTTTAACATAAACACTTCCATGAGTTTTGTGTATGTGAGAAGTTTTCAGAGTTGTTTTGGTGCTCGTCTGTGTTTTGAGAAGGCAGGTTCCAGTCTGTGTGTCAGGTAACTGCAGGTGCCATGTGGCACTGACTCACAGAGGGTCTTGTCTGGGACATGGGAATGCCCTAATACAGCTTGAGCTATCTAGATAGCTCAGTATGCAGCCTGTACCTTTCACAGAAGCACAGAATCATTAAGTTGGAAATGCTTTCCAAGTCCAGCCATTCCCCAGCACTGCCAAGGCCACCACCACCCTTTGTCCCCATGTGCCATATCCACATGGCTTTTAAATCCCTGCAGGGATGGGGAGTCCACCATTTTCCGTGTGTACTTTATCCATACTTAAATCTCAGAATCTGAGCCATGTGGTTTTACCTTTAATTGGCTTTGTGCAGGGTGGCACTGTGCACAGAGCTCAGGAGCTGTGTGACAACCTGTGAAGCCACAGTAAAGTCCTGAGTTATGCACTTTCTTCTGGGGAGTTTTTGTATTCCTTTATCCATTAAGTTTTAACCAGGTTAAATTAATTCACCATTACCTAGGAAAATTTATTGGGTTGTGAAGGTGGAGGATTGTTCACATAAGAAGAATACTGAGTCCTAACATGCTTCTTAGATTTATTGGATACCATTTACAGGTGGCTGAGATCAAATTGTTGATAAAGTTCTTGTTTTGTTCTTTCTTTAATGTTGCATTTTGGTTGACTTTGTTTCATACTACCAGTAGCCAGTAATGTATTTCGTTAAAGCACACTATACATAAATCATGATAAAATTTTGAAATAACTTATTTTGTGTCAAATGTAGCATGAAAAGCTATATTTTCTCTACATGTGTTTGTTGATAGAATGACTTATTGTTTCCCAGAAACTTGTTCCCACTAGCAATACTCATAATTGAGCTTAAATTTGATTTCTGTGAACATTCTAAGGGGTTTGTAAGAGGAAAGTAATGTGGAAAAAAAAGAGGCTGGTTGCAGTCATAATATATACTATAAAAGGAAAATTGGCATTTAAAAAAAATAAATTTCTATAATTTAATTGGGACAAAACTAGAAGAATGCAGGATAGGGGTTTTTTGTACATTTAGAATAGTTTCATTTTTCTGTTGGTCAGCTTAATGTTCTGCAGAATAATACAGGATATGCTGGTGTTGCTGGTAAGTTTCTTTAATTCTGTTTAGATTTTTATTTTACTGGACTTTTTAGTATCCTTTAACAAAACTGATAGTGAAATGCTATAAATGCCAGTGGCACAGCTTAAACATTCACAGAAATGAAGCTGCAAAGCCAAGGGGAGCTTCTCAGCTAATGACCTGTGGCACCAAGGACTGAAATGTTCTAATTTTGCTGTCTACATCCAGGTTTTTATTCCTGAAGGGAAATTCCTGCCCAAAGCAGGAAGGTCCCAAACCAGCTGGTCCATAGTCATGGTCAGTAGTTGAGGAAGGCCAGGTTGGAGTCTCTCCTGCACCCACGGGTGTGTGGTTCTGGGACAGGCAGGGTTTCCATTGCCCCAGGGCTGCGTCTCTGTGTGGTTCCCAACTCCTGCAGGCAGGAGTTCTGTTTGCTCCAGGGCCTCCTGCTGCCTCCAGCTCAATGGCTGGAGCTGTCCCCCCTTGCCCTGGCCAAGAGGAATGATGGCTCCCCGGCACACTGTCTGCTGGGCCCCACAAAACCAATGGCAGCCAGGACTCCTGCAGGGCTCCTGCAGCAATTCCAAGCACTTTTTCCATCCAAAGTGGGTGGAAATGTTGTTCAAAATACATGATGACTGCCATGCTCTTCTGTGTTGAAAGCTACTTAGCAAACTTCAATAAGAATATGGTCCTAAAATCATAAAACCACAGTGTGGTTTGAGTTGGAAGGGACCTTTAAGATCACCCAGTTTCAACTCTCTTGCCATGGGCAGGGATGCCTTCCACTGTCCCAGGCTGCTCCAAGTCCTGTCCAGCCTGGCCTTGGACGCTGCCAGGGATCCAGGGGCAGCCACAGTTTCTGTGGGAAACCTGTGCCAGGGCCTCATCACCCTCACAGGGAATTTCTTCCTGATCTCTCATCTGAATGTCTTCTCTTTCAATTTAAAATCCTTCCCCCTCGTCCTATGGCTATTTGCCCATATAAAAATTGTCTCATTCTCCATCTTCTTCAAAAGCCCCCTGTAAGTACTAGCTTTTTCTGTTTCCACAGGGAATTTCTAGACCTTAGGGATCTGTGCAGATGGATGTTTTTGTTGAGGCTGGTAAAGGTTCTGTGAACAGAGAGATCTGTTTTGTTTTCACTTCCAGTCCTGGCACAAGAGTATATTGCGATTATGAACAAACTGCAGTTACTTTGAGGGATGTCAGACAATGTAATGTGATGTTTTACATCACTTAACTCACCAAACTCTCCCCCACACACCTCTAAAGTCCTGACACCTATGTTTCACTGAGATATCACAGTAATCTTGACCTATGAATATCCACCCTTTATCCTTTTATACCAAGAGAGGGATGGATGGGAGAGACTCTGCCTTAATGCCAGAGAATAAACCTGTATGTTTGATGTGCAGGTTTTGGAAGTTAATCATTGGTATATTGTTTCCAGAGAAGACCTTGTGTCTGCCTCCATTCCAGCAGCTCCTGGGATCATATTCCTTCTTAGCAATGGAAGTGATATAGAGGGACAAAATTGTTTTATGAAGAAAAGTGAATATTTTGTGCAGGTACTGGGGTCTTACTGAAGCTCATATGGGAGGACAACCTCAGCTTTTTGGCACAACTGAAGATTTACAAGACTTTATTATGGTTTATGACCATTGGTAATAAGAGTCATGGGTGATTTTTATTTCCTCCTTTCTGTGGTGTATTAAATATTTCCCCCAGAGATTTTATAAAGTTAACAAATAAATGAATGATAAATGTATTTGTTAAAGACTTTCTTTTATTTCTTTATTTCAGATAACACTGCTTTTTCATCATCAAATCCACATGCTTTCCAGATTAACTTTAACAGTTTGTACACAGCTTTATGTGATCAGCAGAAATCTGATCAAGCCACTCTTCTCTTATACATGCTTCTGCATCAGAACAGCAACGTGCGCACCTACGTGTTGGCACGGACAGACATAGAGAACCTGGTGAGTCTTGCTCTGCCTCCTTTATCCTCCTCATGAGGGATTGGCCCTGCAAGCTTGGGTGTCGCCAGCTGCCCGTGGCGTCTGTTCTGCAGTGGGAGCAATAGGTTCTGGATCACTCATTTGCCAGTTCTAGCTCACTTGTGCATTTTTGTTACATCATCTCAGGAGTGTGCTCCTGAACATGTCACTGCAGTCAAGGGTGGTACTGCTAAAGCTACAAGACCATCTTGAGTTCCCTCTTTCTCTGTGCCACTATCATGACCCAGGTCAAACCTGCCCACTTCTAATCATTGTGTAGAGAAACTGGTAGCAGATATCATTCCATTCATTATTTTATTTACCTCTTTTGGATATTCAGGCCAAAAAGTTGTACAAGCTGTCTTTGTGCTTTCAGGAGTAATAGTTAACAAAATGAGCTATAACTGGACTAACATGCCAAATGTCTTACAGGGTTGACCTAAGACTAAAACTCCTCAAGGAGCAGCTCAGAGATTTTCTAGAAATACAACTGTAGTGCCTTTTTAGCTGCTCAAATAGTATTGTGGTTAATGGCCAATATAACAGACACCTGGTATGGTTTTGTAGGTTATAAATTAGCTTATGCTCCCCACTTTAGTAATGTCACAAACCACTTAAACAAATCTTACTTATTAAAAAGTATTCCTTTAATAAGATAATGGCTGTCTAGGGGAATTGGTAGCAGAATAGAGGACCCTTTCCATTTTAATATTTGAAATCTTGCCAGGTAATTAGATCCCTTGCCTGTTTGATGGCAGATATGGAGTGAGTTTGGTTTCAGTCCAAGTCCTAGCAGATGTATTGCTAAAATCGGAGTTGATAGACGCCACTGTTGGCAAACTGGGGTGAGATGGTTGATGCTGAATTGATTCAAGACTGAACTCCTGTGTCCACGGCAGATTATGTAGGCAAGGGCTGAGTCATTTTGCATGAATTCCGTGAGCAAATGGCCACATTTAATTTTTGGGGGTGCTAGTGTGTGATGTGACAAGTTAACAGCTGCTAACCATAATAATTTGCTGTATCTGTAGACTCACAGCATAGAATCCTAGAATGGTTTGGGTTGGAAGGAACCTTAAAGCCCATATTGTTCCAACCCCTTTCATGTGCAGGGATGCCTTCCACTATCCCAGGTTGCTCTAGACAAGTGTGTGCATTGTTTTATAATTATGATGTCTGATACACTGTAAAGCTTCCAGAAAAACAGTGCGGTGCATCTGTCAAAACAAGTCAAGATACAGGTACTCAGATACTCTGCAGTGCAAGATTTTTTCATATATTATCACCTAAAAAAAAAAAAATTAGTCAGAAAATCCCAGAAATTATCAGCAACTTTAAACACTTCTTGGGAAAAGCTGGAAAAATTCAGAAAAGCATCGCTGAAAAGTCAACAGCATGTTTTAGTGGGTATTTTGATTTTTTTTTTTTCAATACCAACATTGAAACTGCTCTTATTTTGCTCTTCATGCTGCTTCTTTGTGATCTCTACTGACAAGTTACTGACAGGGCTGGGAGGGCTAGTGGATGCAGAAATCATGACCTCCTAACTACAGTCCTGTGGTGAATAAGACTTGATAATGAGATAAGGGGACTTGAGTACTGGAGCTACCTTCCCTGTATGTCAAGAGTGGTGCTGATACTGTGTACTATTCTGGTGTTGTACTTCCAGATTGTACTTCCAATAGTCCGTAACTAAAAATAGTTACAGACTATTGAAAATTGGATCCCTGTTGAGAAACATGGAAGGTTTTTTTTGCTTTAAAGTTAACAATAACACTGTGAGAGGTCTAGGAAGCTAACTCTAGCTGGTCAGAGAAGAGCTTGGGGAACCTCGGGATGTGTATGTGCCTTCATAAAGGGGAATCCTTGAAAAAACAGGAATTTCTGCTTGCAGAGAGGGATGGTGAGAATTAAAGCTTGGAGGTTGATTGATTCCCACCATCCGGATATATGGGAGGAAAACAGTAAGGTCATTAATCCAGAGTCAAAATGATCTTTGAATGAGGGTGGAGGACTTTCTGGGGGCATGTGGTGTAAATCAGTGGCCTCTTTGTTTAGAGGCAGTTGGATGAATGGGGTGTATGCTACATAGGTGCTGTGTGAGAGATCACGTCCACAAGCAGCTCAGAGCACATCCTAGACTTTAGGGGGTTTTGCAGGTTCTTCCCGTTTTGCTGCACTCAGTGCATCCCATATGTTGTGTTTTCCCCTGTTTTAATTTGTGTCCCAGGAAGCATCGCCAGAAGGTGCTCTATAACATTTCATAAGGATTTCTTGAAATGTGTTTCTGCTCTTTTTCAACTTTAGCGTAACTTGTAAATTAAAAGTTTGTTTTTCTTAGCTGGTATAACAGATACTGTCTCAGCTCACTTCCTCATTTGTATGATTCTCCCTCTGCCAGTTACAGCTGAATACCTTCCCCTTCTGTTGGACTTTGTGTTTTATTGTTAATAAAGGACTTTTTTTGCTTTTAATATAATGCTGCTTGGCAAAATGATTAGGATCTTTGTGTGTCCTCCTTTACTTCACTTTTTAAAAAAACTGATTAAATACCTGATGTTAGATAAGTTTACATCTAGTATTGGGCTGTCCTTTTCAAAGTGCTTGCAGGGATCCTCCAGAAAGTGGTGGGTCAGATGAAACAGAGGGCAGTTAGCACATTTTTTGATAAGCATATTGTTCTGGTCTGTGGATGGGAGTCTGTCAAGCCTTCTTCTGTTTGAAAGAGCAGTTAGCGCCAGTATTGCAAGTAAATATACCAGTTAGATTTCTGCGTGAAAGAAATGAGCTATTAGGTGTGTTTTCTTTGGCTGTTGAGTTGAGATTTTTTTGCTGCTCAACTTGATTGGAGTGAAATAACATACATGATGGTGTATTTATATCAGCTGATGCTACAGCAATATTTTTTCCTGTAGTATAAATTTGTCTTAAGCAGGTTGCTGCTTGTATTTTGTTGAGTACTAAAGACAATCTATTTTTAAACTTTACTGGGGAAACCAACCTTGGAATAGATATAGCACCTGCAATTTTCAGTGTCTGTTTTTACCTGCCACTTGTTTTGGGGATTAAAAGTAACTTTTTAATGGTGGCTGTTTCTTTCAGCCAGTTAAAAGCTGCTCCTGAGGGAGGATTGTTACTAGTGGTGCAGTAGGGGTAGTGTGATGGCTACGAAAAAAGGGTCAGCAATTCAAAAGAAGTGGTGGCTCTCTTCTCTGTATAGGGTCGGACAAAACCATTGCATAAGAAGATAGGTATAAAAGTTTTAATGTATGTATGCAGCATAGAAGTATAGAAATGTATTTCGGTTGAAACTCTAGATAAATTTTAATATAATTAAAATATTAACTGAGAGGATTCTTCTCTTTTAGAGGAATCCATCTCTTCCAGAATCCTCCTGGACTCCTTCCAGGCATCTCTCAGGGTTCCTTGAATTCTTCTAGAGACCTGAGACCCAGGTTTCAGCCCCAGACTTCCTCAAGGAAACTACCTAAAAGTCTTCCTCTTTTGAAGAAAAGTCTCCTCCAGGTTCTCCCCAAGACTCCTCACAAGACTCCTCTCCCCAAGAGTATTTCAAATTTTACATTTTGATACGATTAGAACTTTAATTGAATCTTTATTATAACTTTTTTATAGAAGCAGTGGCTTGTTAACTAGTTTTTTGTTTTGAGGACAGTAGTCCTTGTCCTAAAGATGTGTGTGCACCTCAGCAATCAGTATACAAAGGAAGAAGTGTTGTAAGGAGGAAGGATTATGGAAAGTGTATGAATTGATTCTGGTTCCATGCAGAAATGGCACATAAGAGAGAATTAAGTTGCCATATGCCTCCTTGAGTTTTGTCCAGTGTGTAGATGGCGCAGAGCCTGCAAGAGGAGTGGAAAGGGAAACGTGGCCAAATGAGTGGAGGTTTTGGAAGCAACAGAGGTTTTTTTGGGGCAGGAGGACTGATTGCCATGATCTGGAGTGCCAGACTACTCTTCAGTAGTAAGTGTGTCCAGTAGCAAGTGTGGAGCTTTAGCAACAGCACTTTCACATATTGGCTTGTAGGGGAATGGCTGCAATGTCTCAGTATCATGTATTTTTAAATGTAGTTTGCAGCCACACACTTGTAGGACTTGGAGCACTTGAGAACATGAATGGACTTTTTCACTTACAATTAGTATTAATATGTGTAGACAGAGGAGATATTTTGGGCCATTCTGAAGGAGTATGTTTTGCCAGAGTGGTTTGTATGGTTTGACACAACAAGACTGAGTCACAATTATTTTTAAAGGTCCCTTCCAACCCAAACCATCCTGTGCTTCCATCTGGGATCCATCTGGAAAACTAAGAAGTTGTTCCAATGGTTACCTTTAGCAAGGCTTTTGTTGTTCTCCCTGCAAAGTTGTAAATGCAATTCTTCATTAGTTTTATGTTGCTTCCAGGTCTATCCCAGCTTATTATAATAACTCTTGGACTTGGAAATGACAGAGCTTTTACAGTGCAAAGCTACATACAAGTGTTTGTTAGAGATGGAAACAGTTTGAGTGGTGGACCAACACAGTGGTGTTTGTCTCTCTTTCTCCCCATCCAATGAAAAGGACAATTTTTTTGGGGTCTATATGCTAATTAGAAGTTCTAGGGAAAACCTGGTCTTTACTCAAGACTGGTATTCAGAAAACACAAAGATGGTACTCTAGTTTTCACTGGGAAGAGAGGTTTCTGAAGGGTCCTTCGAAATGGCAAGGGAAGAATGTTTGCACATGTAATTTCAAAAAATATTTTATTTTAATATTGATTTAATATTAATAACAATGTTACTGTAATCAAATTCTCCTTCTGCTTCTGTTATCATCTTCTCTTGACCCTGACCAAGGCCTGTGTCAAACGGTTTTGTGGCCTGCCGCATTCAGATCCATCTCATTTCATTCTAATAAAAACTGGTTTAGTATGTCCCAACTGCTTCGAGGATGGTTGACTGTAAGAGAACATTTTGGTAACTTCAGAGGCTTGTGAAGCACTTGGTGTCCTGGCTGCTCACCAGAATAGGTTTCACATGATTCATCCAGCTGCATTTGGCCTGTTTTGAAAAACAGCAAATTTTTAGGTGTCTAGAAGCTTCTTGGAACTGAGGGCTTTCTCTAGTTCCTTTTTCCAGGGCTTTTTTGTGATTTCGGCCTATATCTGCAGCCCAGGGAAGCCACGTTGTGCTGAGCCAGTAGAAAGCTAATTTTCATTTGGTAGAGAGACAATGTTTGCATCTGGATTAACTTTAGACTAGCATTCAGGTATGCTTGCTGTTGCAATGAAATCTCATTTTCATTATTATTGCAAAGCTTTGGCTTAAGCTGTTCATCCTGGTGGAAATGTTGCAAGACCTTGGGCTGAACTCTAATCGTAATGATCAGTCAGTTCTCTTTGGCTGCTTATTATCTAAAATTGGAAAAACAGGCCTCTTCGAGTCTTAACCAAACCCAAACTGGTTTTTTTTTCTGGTATTATCTTCACACACCAAAATGGGATTTAACTTTGATGTCTCAAAATGCCTTTTTTCACCTCAACTTTGATGTGCTTGGCTAGGTTTGAGGAGAAAAGGCTTTTCAGAGCAGGCTTGTGGTAGCCCAGATGGGTAGACACAACTGTTTTCCTGCTTGGACTGGTGAAAATCTTGTTTAACAATTTTTTTCTCCCTGTAGTGTAGAGAGGAGGACTGAAGTATTTGGAAGTTATGGTAACTGCTATGGCTGGGAATCTCATTTATTAGGGATTGAAATTCCATTTCTGACCACAAGAAAAGACTTGTTTAGACTCTGTTGTGTGACAAAATGAAGCAGATGGAAGGTGTTTGGACACCGTATGTCACTGCTCAGGGGTGGTTGTTTCAAGAGGGAGAAGTTGTTATGAATTGTCAAGGTCAGGGCAGTACATGGGACCTTTAGAGCCTCCTCTGTTTAGTGTCTGAGGTATTTGAAGACTAACTGATAAACCCATTTTTCCTTCCCTAAAGGTTCTGCCAATTCTTGAAATCCTGTATCACGTTGAAGAAAGGAATTCACACCATGTTTACATGGCCCTTATCATTTTGCTGATCCTCACAGAGGATGATGGCTTCAACCGATCCATTCATGAAGTGGTGAGTTGCTGTTTCGGTAAATAATCCTTTGGCTCTAAAAATAATCTAAATATTTACTTCTAAGAAGATAAATTGGCAAATCTGTTCCCTCAGCAGAGGCTGAATGAGCTCATCCAAATTTGATGACATATACATCTTTCTTTTGTAAGAAGAACGAACCTGAAGACTGCTTTCAAAACTTTTCCCAAGCAAAATGAACAAACACGCTCCCTGCTGTAGAGAAACTGCTGCAAATATCTCTTTTTCTGTCTTTTTTGGTGTTCCCTGTTACAAATTAGCCTAGTAATAGCTGGGCAGGCTGCCTCAAAGGTGCTGAATGTTTGGCATGAAAGTGGAGGGCCTAGAAGAGAGGAAAAAAAACAGGAAACCTTTTTTATTTTTCATTTCTCTTGAAAAACTTTGCTTAACTAGTGTGATGCAGCCTTTAGCTGGAGTTGTATTTTCCATACTAAATGTTACTTCCTTACTTGGCACTTCTTTTTCTGTCTCTCTGTTAGATTAATTTCTATTTTATGCTGTTCATATAACAGGATCCAAATTTTTACTAGCTTTGATGGACTTTGACCATCTGTGCAGGAGAATACCTTGGACAATTATGTCCTAGTTTCCCAGCTTCTATAACTATGATACTGCATGAGATATTTGCACTGATTTAATTTAATTTTTTGACTGGGACACAGAAATTCTCTTTTGGGGAAATTAGTATCTTTGTGAATTATTATCTTTGTGAAATTGTTGAAATGCAAAATGCTGAAAGCAAGTTTCAGGGTTTCTAAACAGAACTCTCTTCCAGGTGAATTTCCAGACTTACAGTGTTTTTTCTCTGAAATTTCATATTATTTAGTATAGCTCTGTGTGTAGAAAACAGGAAGAGATTATTTAAATGCCGTTTCCTGGGAATACCTTTTTGGAAGCAGCTTTTAGGAGCACCTACAGTAACCATACAGATGACTGAATTATTTTCTTGAAGCTTTTTCCTGCCTTCAACTTTGGTGCGCCTTGAACCTGTGCACGTGAACCAGAGGTGTTCATGTGCGATGTGTATTTTTAGGCTTCATGTCACGGAGCCATTTATCCTCTCACAAACTGGGCTTGTTGCGAGTTGGAATTCAGCAGGCAAGGTATCATTCCTGCCTCAGTCTTCTTCCCCTATCACTCTTCATTCATTTTAGAGGCTTTACACAATAAATAAATTCAATAAGTCTTTCAATAAATTCCTTACTGGATGAGTAAAAGTGGAAGATTTCCCTAAAATTCCTTAATGAGGATCCAGCTGTGGAATGAAAACATAAATCAAGTTTTCTTGTCCAGTTTATCCTGCCTTTCAGCTAACCCTGCCAACAGAGTTGTAGTGTTCATTGCAATGTGGGTATTGGTTTACTACTTGTATCTTAATAAAAAGACAAACTTCACCTTGTTTCTTTTACCCTGTACTGATCTTTTTTTCAGTTGTGCCTTTGCTGCTGCCATTTTCTTTACATTTTTTTTTAATTTTATGTCACATGTGCAGTAACTGCTTCTTTTCCTCTGTGGTTGTGTTTTCCTTCTCTGTAGTGCCTGGTTCCATTTGTTAGTAGTGCTGTGAGTCCAGAGTTTTGCTGGATTTGGTTCTTAGGTGGATAATGAGAGGTGGCTGTGAGGTGCTGCAGGCCTGTCTGTGTGAGCTTCTCCTACACATTCCTACAGATCCCAAGGAGGGAAATAAGTGTAAGGGAAAAAAAGTTTCAAAGTCGTACTTATAAATCCATTCCCCTCACCCTTGTCTTTGACTTAATTAAATTGATGTTTTCAGGTATGAATGAGCAAGTTACTGTTCAAAAACTCTAGTATTAAGTATGAAATTAATCTCATACTTGCTTAGGTATTGATTCCACATTGTCTCCTACAGCCTAAGAGGGTATTAAAGGTCTGCAAAATGATGGGAGTCAGAAAATCTGTGTGGGCTTTTCTGTAAAAATATAAGCATCTAGCATCAGTTTCATAAACCTCATGTATGCAAATACATACCAGATTTTAGCAGTTACAGCAGAATTTTTTTATTCTCTCCATCACCTGGGTAAAAGTTGAAGAAAAAAAGATGTGCTGTATTTTAGATCAACCTGTTTTTCTCTCTGCTGTATCCTGTGTACTGTTCTTATAAGAACCACGACTGTACAGTTCATTTATGGGCTATTTTCCTTTGTGGCATTTAACCCACATTTATTTAGTGATTTTTATGATTAATTTTAGTGAGCAAAGTTTTATAAATCTGGTAATTGTACCAGCTGGTAAGGAGCTACTGAAACCACAGAAACTCTTTTTGACTGCCATAGGATGCTGAAACATTTTTTATTTAAAATGAATGTGGTTTTAACTGCCTGGAAAATATGATCCAAATCATAGGTCCTGTCCCTGCAATTCGTTTAGTACAGTTGGGTCACTGTAACCACACAGAACTCAATTTATTTCACTAATAATAACAATAATTATAATAGCAGAGTAAACAAGTAAATGTAAGAATTCCCCAGAGGGACAAGTATTGGTGATCTTTTGTCTCTGATTTATGAAATTCTAAATAAAATTACATCAGACATCAAAATAGCATCATAAGGTATTTTATGTAGCAGTAACCTTATTGTCCTACTGTAGCACTTTATGCTGTAGTAAATGGTGAAACACTGTAAATCACGATTTAACTGTGTTTATTTTTAGTGTATTAAAAAATATCTCATGAGTAAAGTTGTGGGGAACTGAGAATCTCACTTCTTGGTATATGTGGAATTGAGCTCCTGCTCTTTGCATCTTTGCAGTTCGTGCTCCCTAAGTTGGAACTATCCAAGAGCCTGGTATTCAAAAAAAAAAAAAATCAATCAAAGCATTTTAATTTATTTTAAAATTATTCTTGCAAGACTACACCAGGAAGTAAGATTTTTCTTTTTTTAACTTTTTAAATGTTAACTTGCAAACCAGTGAGATTGGTCAGTGGGGGCACTGGTTCCAGGTCTAAAGGATTTTGAAATTTAAGATATTTTCATGCTTCATGCTGCTAAAACCCAGAATCGATGGTGGTGATTGCTGCTGTTGTTTTTGAAATGGCCATTTCAGCTCAGGTTGCTTTCCCCAGTGTAGAGGAGAGCTAACAGGTTCTGGTATGTAACTTTATAACTATGAATTTATATATATATTTTTAAGATTAGTGTACTATTTCAAGGAATACTTCTCTCAGTAACTATCTTTTTTCCCAGGTTGGTGTTTTCAGAGTTTCAGGGGAGGTTTCACTGAAGGTTTCTGGGGTGAGACTGGAGCATTAACATGCCTTTGTCCATGCTTTCAGCTGTCAATGTATTACTTAATGAGCCCTGGTAACTTCTTATTTTGCATTAGGAATCTGAAATTTGGCAGGTGGCCTTTGTGCCAGGGCTCTGCTGCTGATAATATGGCTAAATGTGACCAAATTATCAGTCTCCGGGCATGGGGAGCAGTCTGTTTCCATCTGTGCAGCAGGGATGCAGCCGGAGGTGGCCTGACGTCTGTGGAAACTGAATATTCTCATTTTGCTGCTCCCAGAGCCATCTGGGCTGTGTGCATCCTCCTGTGCCCAGGGATCACGTTATCAGCTGAGATAGGCAGGGACAAGCTGCAGCTTGTGCAAGTGCAGCTCCCGTGGTACAGGGCTGTGCTCCTAGGGATGTTTTTGCTGCTGCTTGGCAGGGGTTGAAACCATACAGAACCCTTTGGCTTGAAAAAGCTCTTCAAGGCCATCAAGTCCAAGCAATCCCCCAGCACTGCCAAGGCCACCAATGACTCAAGTCCCCAAATGCCATCTCCACATGTTCAGGAAAATGTGTAAGAATGGGAGCCCTGATGTGACAGCAGTTGGGAGAAATTTGAAACAGGCTGGGATTGGCTGTGCATAGAACATAAAGATGGTGCAGTAGGGAAGAGGGACAAGAGTTAAACAAGAAGTAGGTAGGATTTTGGGATGCTGAGAAGAGAGATGAATAAAGAGGCAGGATAGGAACAGTGACAAAAAGCTGAGGAAGGTGAAGTCAGGCTTCTTTTTGATGAGAGACTGGGATGGACAGAGTAGGACAAAGGAGAGTAGTTTCACCCTGACAGAAGGCAGGATTAGATGGGATATTGGGAAGAAATTCTTCCCTGTGAAGGTGGTGAGGCCCTGGCACTGGTTCCCCAGAGCAGCTGTGGCTGCCCCTGCATCCCTGTAAGTGTCCAAGGCCAGGTTGGATGGGGCTTGAAGTACTCTGGAATAGTGGAAGGTGGGTTGAGCTGTAAAGTCCCTTCTAACTCAATCCATTCCATAGTTCTGTGATGATAAGGTGTGGGTGGGGGGAGTTGAAGCAGGTAAAAGAAGGAGCTGAGGAGGAATGGGGTCTGGGAGGGCAAGGAGGTGGGAATAAGCTACAGGGAGGGAAAACTGGAAGGGTGATGGCTTCTATATACAACAGAGATCCATGGTGGATGAGAAAGATATGTCTGGAGGTGTTGGAGGGCCCAAGGTACTACTTGAGACTACTTAACTTTTCCCAGTCCCATTCCTCTTGTCCCACTGGGACACCCTGTGGGAGAGAGGACATGATGGAGTCTGCTCTCAGTTCCAGCATAGAGTGAATCATTAACTTCAACTTTGGTTGGTGAAGTGCAGGGATGTGCCTCACAAAATAGAGGCAAGGAGAGTGGGAGGAAGCATAGAGATTGTTTTATTTGTGGGAAGAGGTTGCTTTGCTATTTCACTCATAAATCAGAGACTAGAAAAATTAACTTATTCGAAATTTAATTAGTTAAGTTGATGTTTTTCTGGCCAGAATAAGTGTATTTTGTCTGGGGGGGGGGGGGGGGGGGGGGGTGGAATCAAACCCAAACTCTTGGGTATCATTTCAGAGCAAATTGAGTGAAATTATTTCTTCAATAATCATCAGGAAATACATCCCTTTATGTACTATTGGTTTCAATTTACATTGTGTTTCATGTCAAAACAAGTAGTATTTTATACTACCCATTTTCATCTCTATATTTTTTAAAAAGTCTGTTACATTTTCAAGAAGCATTTAAAAGTCAGGAAATTAAATGTGCAACCACAACTTATCCCTGCTATATTTATGTATTACTGAGAGTAACCATTATTTAATGATCATGTACTGTATTCTTCATATAACAATATGTTTTTCTTCTGGAAGGTTTCAGTGCTGAGCTTCAGATATTTGAGCTTGAGATATTTGCTTGAGGTATTTGTTGAAGGGGTTAATTTATTTCTTTATATAAAATCTTCTCTTGAGAACAGGTATATTCACATCGTCATAAATAGGCTGTTATTAAGAAATTATAATTAAGGCAACCAGGATGGATGCCTACACTTACGATAGCGTTTTGCATTTGTGAAGTAACCCGTGAACTTGCTGTATCTTACCATATGTTTATGCTTAGCAGCCTTGGGATGATCAAGTTCTCCACTAGCAGAGTATCTTCTTGAAGTGAAGTTCATACGTGCGATTCATTAATTACTTACACTAACAGCTTTTAAAATTTTCAGTTGCCTTTTTTTGTGAAAATATGTGTGGATTTTGCTTTGTCTTTCCGGCATTTCCTGAAATCATCAATGTTGTTCATCCCAGCTAGTTGTCCTTGTTTACTGAAACTCCGTGGATGACTTGTTTTCATTTATACCATCATCACTTTGTCTTAAAATAGTATTAGTAACTTGCTATAACCAGAAATTATATTGGTTTCCACATCCACTCATCGCCTGCTATTTGTGGAAACCTTTCTTGTAGTGATTTCATGTTTCCTATTCATTCCTCAGCCTTGACCATTCTCCTCTTAAATACCTCTCAAGTCTTTCTGTCTTCCCCTTATACTGATTTTTTGATCCTTTTAGCAAAAGGTGTTTACTACACCTCAGTTTGTACCTGGGGATGTTTTGTCACCCTCGCCATAAATTAGTGTTTTCCCCATCTATAGGCTACAGTCACTGGCTTCATTTTAGCTTCCTTGTGGGAAATAGGAAGGCGCTGACAAAGAGCCAGGTACTGGGCAGCATGTGATAGTGGAGATGCTTTTAAAAAATTAGTTTTAAATTTATTTCAAGGATCTGGATTTTATTTCATCTCTTCATATAAAATAAAAAGTTATTTTCATATTTAAGCTTACCAATAAATATGAATCATAATAAGGATGCTATTTCAAATGTGTGTTGTACTGTGAAAGAGCTTCCAGAGGTGCAGACTCACAGAATGGTTTGGGTTGGAAGAAACCTTAAAAGTTCATCATGGGGTTCCACCCCCTGCCATGGGCAGGGACACCTTCCTCTATCCCAGGCTGCTCCCAGCCCTGTCCAGCCTGGCCTTGGACACTTCCAGGGATCCAGGGGCAGCCACAGCTGCTCTGGGCACCCTGGGCCAGGGCCTGCCCACCCTCCCAGCCAGCAATTCCTCATTCCCAATATCCCATCTGTCCCTGCCCTCTGGCCCTGGAAAGCCATTCCCTGTGTCTTGTCTCTCCAGTCCCTCTGCAGCTCTCCTGCAGTCTCTCTTCTCTCTCTGAAGTTACACAGGGCAATAGCTTTGTGTGCAGTAGTCCTTGTTAAAAATATTTATGTTTTGACTGAGAATAACCCTGAATTTATAGAGAATCTTTTCCATGTTTTTAGGACAGTTCCTGTTGAGTCATTTCTACCAGTCCTTCAAGGCGGGGTGTTGGGTACATGTGTTTCCTCCATGTAGGTTGGCTGGCTACAAGAGTGGATTGATTCTCCTTCTGCAATAAACTTGGAAATGGTGATTAACTTCATCCACCCTAATAGTGGAGGGCAGTGAAAGACACGAAGCTCTTACTCTAGCTGATGACTTTCTCTTAGTATTAGGGGAAGAAATTTCATACTTTTAATGGAAAAGCCTTCAGTGTGAAGCCAACACACTGTTGATCTGCCCCTGACCTTCAGTGCTCTTGCCCATCAGTCAGAGCTCCTGTGTGCTGCCTCTTGCTGAGCCAGTGATGAGGGAAAATGGCAAGGCTTTGGCAGAATTATTCAGGTGTGTTGGGTGTAAATGGAGACTTCATAAAGTGTCAAGGGTAAAGATGAGTATGTAAGTGTGGTGGCACAGGGCATAGAAAGTAGCAAAGTGCCAAATGTAATCATCTTTCTACACTCGCTGTGTTTCCATATGACTTAAAGATGATGAGATCTACAAGGTGATAATGCTGCAGAGGTCTGACTTTTTTTTTTGTTAATTTTGTTCTAATTATGCTTTGGAGTACAAACTAATTTTCATGTCCTAAAGAATTTGAGACTCCAGACAGTTTCCTATGCTCTTATTCAGACCTAGGTGCTGAAGAGCCTTTTTCTTTTAATTTTTTCTTTTTGCAGATACTGAAAAACATTACTTGGTATGCTGAACGTGTCCTAACAGAGATCTCACTTGGGAGTCTTCTGATACTGGTTGTGATAAGAACCATCCAGTACAACATGACACGGACAAGGGTAAGAGTTGTGTTGAGCACTTGTGAATTCCTAACCTCAGCAGCTTGAATTCAATTTCAAACAGAGGGTGGGATTTTATTAATTCTATTGCAACCAGTTGGCATCTGGTTTTGCAGGAAGGAAGAAAATAGCTCAGCTGTGTTAACTGTTTGTGAACTTGAAACACAATTTCTGTCTTGTCTTCCATTTCTTTGCGTATGCTTCTCTAAAGACCTTCATTCAGGCATCAAGCCCGTCTTCAGTTGAGAAGAAAGAGTTCCTTAGTTTCATGAGAAGAAGTGATTCCTTATAGGCTATTTATCTCTCTGAATGACTTAAAAGTGGGAATTTCAGGTCTATTTATTGTTAGTTTTTTAGGAAGTGTGACAGGGACTAGACCACAAGACCTCTTTGAGCTCTGGAAAAGCAAAACTGCTTTAACTTCAGAGCCTTATAGCCTAGATTGATTTTGTGCATTTTTCAATGCACAATAGTTTTTTTACCTTTTTGCAAACACAAACATAGTATCATGCACTTCTGAATATTTTCAACAGTTAAAGGCACAGAATATTTTACATTAAACAGTAGCCAAAACATTAAATATATTTTAAACTGCAAAAACTAAGGATGTTACTTTTATGATAAAAAGAATTGGAAGGAATGAGAACAAATTTGGCATATATTCGTAGTATTTAGAATCTGTTATGTTATGTAAATGAATATTTTAGACTTGAATAGGGAAATTAATCCCCTTTGGATTGGATAAGTGGACAAGTTTCATTCTGTGAGAACCTTTGACTTTGAAAGGGCCATCAGATAAATGCTTATCTGGCCAAATGGTTTCGGGGATGCTGAAATGGGGACCAGTGCTCTGAAGTAAGGTATGGTTGTAGTTGTGGGATATATGGAAAGGTGTGAAAGAGTCAAGAGGAAGACAAGTTATGAAGTAGGAAGTTTTAGCATAAGACTACAAAAGGGAGAGAGCAAAAGGTAGAGAGGAGGAAAATGTCTTTGTGTATATGTTACGGCTGTGGTGCAACTGTAAATGAACATTGAAAGACAAATACATACCTATACATATATGTATGTATACACTCTGAAATTTGTATGGAATCACTCTTTTATAAGCCTTATATTTTAAGAACACATGTTCGAACATCACCGAGTATATATGCTTTGCATTTCTTCCTGTGCTTTAAAAACAACGTATATTACTCCTGCCAGAAGTGTCAGTGAGTATCCAACCAACAGTTTGATGTGTTGGGGTTTTTTTATCTTTCCTCTTCTTTCTGACAGGACAAATACCTTCACACAAATTGTCTGGCAGCCTTAGCAAATATGTCGGCACAGTTCCGCTCGCTTCATCAGTATGCTGCTCAGAGGATCATCAGGTAAATATAAAGACTCTGCTGGAAAATCATCTCTAATGAAACTCTGGAATAGAGAAGCTTGAATTTTGTATGCCTTACTAGTACAGAAACATTAATTTTATATGCCTTAGTAGATACCAATGAACTAAACAGCAGAAATGGTAACTGAGTAACTAAATAATCCCAGAAGAAATCTTACTTGCTCTATATTTGAACCTGCTCTGAATGGACAGTAAAAATACTAGTTTCTCTGTCTGAGAAACTTCTGCCTTTCGATTTTTTTAATGGAACAGCTCAATACCTGCCTTCAAAACAGAAGATTTTCAGGGCTTTGTTTGAATTGCAAATTCAGTCATGTATTCATTATTATAAAAATGCACTGAGTGGTGGTTCTCAAGTGCTACACAGCATGGATGCTCTACTTATTTCTCCCTACATATTTGGCAAAAGGTCTATTTTTAAAATCAGACGTAATTAAATGATCATTTTGTGACAATACCCTGCAAATATGGGCAATAAAGCCTAAATCTATGCTTTCCAAATGATTAAGTTTATTATCCTGTATAGTAGTCAATAGTCAATATCTGTTCTGCTTGTTAAACAAGGCCAGAACTTTGAAGAAGCAGATATTGAAGTTGGTCCTTCCTATTGTGTTTTTGTGCTGCAGAGCACATTGTAAAGGCAGATAACCCTGCGCCAGGCATCCTTCTCATCTTGGCAGCCAGCCCTGCTCCACGCTCCAAGGGAAACTAGGAAGGTCCTTTTTAATGTGATCTGGAAGAAATTGTTACAGGGCTTGTCAGGTACAGACTGCGTGCCAAAAATAATAATTGTGTACCTGTACACTTTGTCAAGGACTGGGTTAACATGACATACAGCTTGTTCTTAAGGATTTAATTCTCTCCAAGACACTTCTCCTTTGAAAATGGTTGGTGGTATAAGTAGGACAGGTTACCAGTGAATCCATTGTGTTGTTTCCTTTCACCTGCCTTACACTTGCCCTCTTTTCATACCCTTGGCAGAAGTAAAGAGGGTTCACCGTTTGAAATGGAGCTATTTTCCCCTTACTTGCCGCAGACATTGTCTTAAATATTTGCTGTGCTTATTTCTCAAATCATAGACTTGAGGTCTGAGTTTTCCAAGCCTTTGAAATGTTCTGAAATCAGAGATCCTGGTGTGGTGTGAGATACAATTTTCTGACTCAAAAACTTGGTCTGGTTCTTACTGTGATAATTCATTTGCCACTTCAGAGCTTGTTCCTAGAATTCTGGGTTCTGATTTTGTTCTGTTTATTCTATGGCTGTTTCTGCAGCCCAAAGTGACATGTGTTCTTCTGGGTATATTAGGGGCAGGAAGCAGTTACTTGCTAGTCTCGAGACCCAGGAATTTCTCTTTCACTCGTTTCATGCAGCTTTTGATCAGGATCCTCTAATGTTTGCAGCCTTATTCATAATGTCTCTCAACCTAAATAGTTACAGCATTAACACTGCTGCTTGATTTTTAGCTGTGGTATTCTTATTGGAGGTGGACAGACTTTTTCTGCTGCTTGACTGATGGGTGCAGAAAGAAGGCAAAGGATTGAATTGCAGAAAACAGGGAAAGGAAATTCTGTCAGAGTGTAAGATCATCGAGTCCAGCTGTTGTAGTCCTCATCCCTGGAGGTGTTTAAAAGCTATGAGGCACTTGGGAACGTGGGTCACTGATGGCCTTGGGCAGTGCTGAGGGAATGGTTGGACTCAATGGTCTTTGAGAGCTTTTCCAACTTAAATGGTTCTATAGTTCTATTCTATGATTCTATAAATTAGTCTGAGATTTCAGTGCATTTGGAGAATTGTATGTTAGTTATGTTTGTCCGACATAAGACAGAAGAGAGAAAGATGCTAGCTATAGCAGCCATTTGGTGCTGGCAGAATTGGAGCTGTATTGTTCTGCCTGGAAGTAATGTAAGGGTTGGTAGAGAAAATGGTCATACTCATCAGCTGAAGAAGCAAAACAAAGGCAGTAAGAGCTCTATTATGTATACTATGACATTCTTAAGTAGTCCAAAGGCATTCCATGCTGTTGCTTTTAAGCTTCTGTCTTATTGTAGCCAGGCACTCCATATTATTATAAGTGGAAATTGTAATGAAAGAGGTGACTTTAGATTTGAAACAGAACCAGTAAAAACAAGAGGAGTATTAGGGGAAGAGGATATTATTCTAGAGTTAGAAAACTGTACGTCTGGACAGTAGGGGAAAATGACCACCAAGACTGGAATTTAATTTGTCGCTGTGATCATGATTGCTTGTAAATCAAAAGACATAACTTTAAAAATGTATTAAAATCTGTTGTAAAGTGTCCTGTGGGACTAGGACATGGGCAGGCTGGAAGGAAGAGCCAGTTCCAGGAGCAGCCTGTCTCCTGTTAGAGTTTACTGCATATTCTTCTCGGAAACTTTACAGCTCTGGGTTCCTTGGCAGGTTTAATCACAATGGAGGGAGTATTTTAACCTGATTTTCTCTCAAAATACACTAGATTTGCTATGAAGTTTCAGTTACCAAGAAAAGCAGTACAAATACATGTATTTCTTAAGGGGCTGGTATTTAAGTCATATATGGTTCCTCCTTTTTCTACCTTAGGAAGTCTGTTATCCACAATTACTAAATTTTGCCAGCAGTGATGGACCCAGCTTTGTTCCATGATGCCAAAGCAGAATATATATATATATTTATCCTCCTATTCTGCTTCACCATCAGAGTACAAGCATCTTAATCAGAAAGCATTTTCTAAGAAGGAAAAACAAAATAGTACTTTATAGTACATGAAGTATTTCAGGGTATAGGTTTCTAAATTAAGTAGCTCTGAAACATTTAAAATCTGCTTAGCAATACAACTGAATAGACAGTCATAATTTAAACCTCACCAGATGCTCTAATGACTCCTTCCTTAATGTGAGAATTAATTCCATTTCCATGCAGGCTTTTTCCTAATCCTATTCTGAGCAGAGACAGCCAATTGTTTTAAATTCTGAAGACTATTTTCTGTGAAAGAATGA
This sequence comes from Fringilla coelebs, assembly GCF_963513975.1. Taxonomy (NCBI): domain Eukaryota; kingdom Metazoa; phylum Chordata; class Aves; order Passeriformes; family Fringillidae; genus Fringilla; species Fringilla coelebs. The sequence continues at coordinate 1,460,443 of NC_140031.1, forward strand.
GCTGGGAATATTCAATGTAGTGAACTTAAGAGCTCAGTAAAATACAACTCCATAATGTGGGGTAATTTGTATCACGTTCCAGCAAAGCATGAAAATTGTGTGATTTGTGTAAATCTATCACAAGCAGCTGCTGGAAGTTAAAAATAGAAGTAATAGATGTTTCCTAGTAAGATCCAGGGTTCACTTAGTATTGGATATCCTCTGTTGTAGATTGCCCTGACTTTGAAATCCTTGCCTTTTCTGATCCCTGGGCCATTCACTAAAGAGTTGGACTCCATGATCCTTGTGGGTCCCTTCTAGCGCAGAATATTCTGAGATTCTCTATGCACTGCTACCATGGGTTTGTGTTTAATTACTCAGAGCTTTTTATCAGCAGATTGCTGAGTGCTGTACTGCACTGCACTGTGGAGTGCTGCTGTTTGTAATATCTTAAAATTATATTTAACTGTACCTGCATAGTAGTGCAGGTATTCAGTTTGTCACTTAACACTGCAAGTCAGTTGGCATTAATTCCTTTTACCTATTTGCAACAGCTTTCCTTCATGATATCTCTTTTTTCTGCAGCTTGCCTGACTGCTGTAGTATATGTAACACTTGGAGGGTCTTCCTCAGATTGTCTGTGTTCTGGCATCTCCTCTCCATGTCATTCTAATAAAATTAGTGGCAATAAGAGGGCTGATAACTTCAGGCAAATGTTTTTCCTGTAGCTTCATGCTGTGGAATGTTTGCTGTTTCCTAAGCAGGCATATGCCACTAGAGGTTGCCATGTACCTCACTAATTAGATGTGGACTTTTAACATCAAATGACTTCGTGGGGCTATAAACACCATCCAGTTTTCCTTTTTTACTGCATAACCACTACAGCTGCTCATGTGCAGGGCTATGTGAGACACTAAGAATTCTGTTGGTTGCACTTGTGTTGATTTCTTTTGTAGTCACAGAGGTTTCAGTGAGATTCAGGGAATGAATGAGGAAGGAGGTTGTGTAAATTCTGATGCTGGTAGGAGTCTAATGGAATTAGAGAAGAATGTGTGCTTTAAAGGGGTACAGATCAGAGACCTCTGTAACTTGTGCATGCTGTGGGATGCAGTAGGTTGTACTTTGAGTGTCATCACAGCCCTGCTGTACCTACTTGGAGAGCAAAGTTGGAGGCCTATGTACCAGTTGTAAACATTGTTATTTCTTTTTTTAAATAGGTTGTGTGTGGTGTCCTTAAACATCAGTGCTTGTAAAGTCTGACTGCATTGCTGTAGTTCCTCACATCTGAGAGGAGAATGAAGCCCTGAATTCCCTTTTTACTCTTCAGTAAAAAAAAGTCTTCATCTTTTTGTAGGGTTGATTATGTTTCTTAAGCTACTGTAAAAATTGCTATCCTTGATGATACATACTGCTGTATTTGAGAAGTTTCAGCTCCCCCACCAAACTATTTACTTGCTTTATGGTTTTCTATGTTAGTAATTTAATTTCTTTGCTATGGTTTCCTCTTAAAGAAGTCTGATGGGATTTTCCTGAAAAAAAATGTTTATGACTGTTGTTTAGGAAAAAGAGTACAGGATGTTACTTTAAACAGTGCTTTTCAAGCCCTGTTTATGCTGAACAGAAAATTGTCTTTAAGCTGTAATGTGTGAGTTTCTACAGGAACAATGAATTGCTACTGCAATGTATTTCATACAATCCCAGAATAGTTTCAGTGGGAATGGACCCTATAAAGCCCGTCTTTTTCCACCTTCCATTCCATGGACAGGGACACCTTCCACTAGACTGGGTTGCTTGAAACCCTGTCCACTGTTTTACTTAAAGGAACTGATTTTTTAAATTTTTCCTTATACCCAAAACAACCCTGCCCTCTGGCCCTGGGAAGCCATTCCCTGGCTGCTGTCCCTCCCTGCCTTGTGCCCAGTCCCTGTGCAGCTCTCCTGGAGCCCCTTGAGGCCCTGGCAGGGGCTCTGAGGTGTCCCTGGAGCCTTCTCTTGTGCAGGTGAGCAGCCCCAGCTGTGCCAGGCTGGCTCCAGAGCACAGGGGCTCCAGCCCTGGCAGCATCTCCGTGCCCTCCTCTGCACTGGCTCCAGCAGCTCCAAGTCCTTGTGCTGTTGGAGCCAGGGCTGGGGCAGCTCTGCAGGTGGGGTCTCAGCTGAGCCCAGGGGCACAGGGGCAGAATCCCCCCTGCCCTGCTGCCCACGCTGGGACCAGCCCAGGGCAGGGGGGTTCAGGCTGGGGCAGGTCCAGCTCTCACCCACAGCACCCCCAGGTCCTTCTCCCAGGGCTGCTCTTGATCCATTCTCTGCTCAGGCAAATTTGTGTGAATCATTGTGTTTCAACTAAGGAGATAAATACTTACAGAGCAGCAAGACCTGTGATCTGACCCATGTATTAGAGGCCACATTGAACTGAAAAATCTGAAATTGTCAGTGTGTGAATGTGATGAAATTAAAATTTGCCAATTGCTTAGTAATATCATTTAGCAGTGCCAATAATGAGATGGAATTGCTGGCTCAAAATTCTCTAGGCTGCTCACATAGGAAGATAAACAAATTTGTCTCCCACACAACTTTAGACTCTGAGCTTTCTGTTTTTCCTGCTTTTTTTTTCTTTGATGTCCACAGTGCTTTTGGGAAGCTCTTTAGCAGAGAGCTTCCTCTACCATTGGAGATTAACAATGGGATAGTTTGAGCAGAGGACTAGTGAGATGGAGTTCATGAAATCAAAGGTGTATGTTCTGGGGAAATACTTGGAAGCATTATCCAGATTGCTGCATGAATGCTTCAAACTTGATTGCTTTCTAATTTAATTCTCATTTGTAAATGTGGGTATAGAGCAGAAGTGTTTCTTCTTATACAGGAGTTGTGATTTTTAAATTATGAGATTTGAGCTAAGTTGGCATTTTAGACTTCAACTGAGATGTCTAAATTAAGCAAATAGAATTAGGTGAATAGAGTATGCAGTAATTTTGTTAAACTCATCGTTTGGCATCTTTCTTACAGCAGGGAAATGAGTGGGGTTAAATAAGAGCAGATTTTCAGATTAAAAACTTCCTAGAATTGTTTCAGATTTGGGAGTTGAAGTCCTTTGACACTAGGAAACCTTATTTTGAAAGGCTCTTTAATTCCAGGAATGTCAGCTTTCAGTAATCAAAAAGCAAGATAATGCTAGTAAGATGTTCAGTGACTGATTTATAACCTATACATTTTTTAACAAGTAACATGAAAAATGATTCCACCTCCTCTGTTGCTTCTCTGTTGGTACTGTTGGAACGTGGGGTTTATGTTGCTTAGAGCTGCACAGCTCTGGGGATGGTTTGAAACACACAGCTTTGTATCACACCATGGACACCCGGAGCCTGGGCTTGGGTAGGCTGTAATGGTACTGTAGGAATGATCAGTAGGCAAGGGTTTTACAACCTGGGTTCAAATCTTCCTCTCTAATTGGGCCATTAAATTAAATCTCAGTTTACTGATCTTTTAATCATACCAGGGAAGTGTTCACAATGGCAGGCCCTAGAGAAAAGGACTGCTCCTGCTCCCACGGCAGCAGACATTGAGAGACTTCACAGGTTAAATTATAACATAATAAACTATGAAGCTGCCTGGAATTAGTGCCCTGTGGCCAGAGCTTTTAAATACTGAACCCTTTAAGCATCAGCTCTGTACTGCTCAATCATGAACCCTCTGAGCATCAGCTTTCCTATTCCTTTTTTAGCCAAAAGAAAAGAAGAAAGGAAGGAATTTAGGGTAATGAACAGTTTCACTAAAGCAGTAAAATATGCCTCTGCAAATAACGTGAGGGGAATAGTCAAAAATCCCTGGTTTCTGATAGTGAAACTCAAGTACCTCCAGTCTGAGCTATTCAAAAATAAAAGATAATTTTTTGTCCTCTTTTGAATCACATATGGGTTGTGCTAGAAAGAAATTATTTCAATGATAGTTATCAAAACAGTATGACTATCTTCCTTCTAAATTTTCTAAATGTGATTTTTAACCTCAGGCTTATGTTAATTTCACTGTCAGTACAGGAAGCCCCACAGCCCTACTCTCCAATTCCATGCTTTAGGGGAACCTGTTGATAGAAGCAGTGGCTTTTAGTAATTCCTGTACGTGATTATTTCCATGCAGACCTCATGTCGCTGAGGTAAACAGGCAGAGCATTTCTGTGGATATGGCTTCAGGTTATTTATTTGCAACTTGACCAGCTTGTTTAATTTTCTGTGTTTGGTTTAAAGCAGTAGCTGATGACCTGCTCATCCCAACAAACTTACATTGCCTTATGATAGTTGGACTGGTGAATTTGTTACTTTGAAAAATATGTATTGATTTTTCTCTCCATCCTTCACCTGGGTGGTATTTACCATGTGCTGTAAGATACAGGTTCTGGCAATAAATTCTCTTCAGAGTGGAAGGCTGGAGGACTGACTGGTTGACTTTGCCTCAGAAATACGAATTAAAATCCTCAAATGCTTCTTAACTTTGAAATAGTTTCTAACATTTTCTCAGAAAAGAAAACATTTATTGTCTAGCCTGGATATAAAATGGCTTCTCTCTGCCAGAGGGCAGGGTTACATGGAATATTAGGAAGAAATTCCTGGCTGTGAGGGTGGGGAGGCCCTGGCACAGGGTGCCTAGAGAGGCTGTGGTTCCTTCTGGGTCCCTGAAGCGCTCAGGGTCAGGCTGAATAAGGCTTTAAGAGGCATGGGATAGTAGAAGGTGTCCCTGCCCATGGTAGGGGGATGGAACAAGATGATCTTGAAAATCCCTTACAACACAAGCCATTCTATGTTTCTATGTTAAAATTATACTCTGTTTATGAGAAACTGCTTTATAATGAGAATTTTTTTGACACCTATGTAGTACAGCAAAAGTGTTAATCCCATTTTTATTAAGCATTCCAAGTAGAGTGAAAACTAATGTCTTCTCAGAAAAAGGACCTTCATGATATTCTCATGCGCAGGCTTTTGGAAGAGGACACTGTGGAAATGGAGCATCAGGCAACTTCAAGCCCCTGAGCCTGAGCTTTGCTTTTCGCCTGTGGGCTGCCAGTAGCCAAGGCTGTGTGTGCAGTGGGACACCTGGAGACACTTTTTGAGCCACCTGGTGAAACCGTGGGCAGCTTTGCCTTCTCTTCCTTGAGCTGTCCACAGGCACAGGCTCCCTACTTTGTGTGCAGTGTTTTTTATACCCCTCATTCTCTGCTCTATCACTGTTACTCCTCAAACCCACAGAGGCTTGAATCCCTGGGGTGCCTTTTATTGGTCGACAGAAGCGATTTTTAAACATCTCAATGGTGTTAAATAAAAGAAACATATGCTGGCCTTATTAGTAGCTTGTTGACCTAGATTAGCTGTGGGGAAGCTTATAAGCTGATCAGCCATTCCAAAATTGGGAGGTGTCATTGCAATTAGTTGGAAAGGCTCTGACAGAAGGGAAGACAACAATTGTTCTGACAAGGGAAAAGAGAATATTAGTAGCAAATGGGCTCTTGCTGGCATGACTTAGGGATGTAAATAGAATGAGTTAATTTTTTAAGAGGAAAGAAGCATCCTTTGTTACTAAGAATTGAGTGTATTTGTGGTCAAATGTACTAAAATGCTGCTTTAACTATGTCAATAGGAAGAGCAGTACCCCATGTGTACGCGCCTGTTTTTGCCTGGGTGTAACATATGGAGGTGAGGTTTTAGGCTGATATCAGCTGTTTCCAACATGGAAATATCATTGAACTTGGTTTAAGCCTGGTTGAACCTGCTGGGGATTCTGAGTGGGCATCTGATGGGACAGTAATACCCTTGTCCCCCATCTGGCATGGGCAGTTGAGTGCCCCACATGCCATTGGAAGTGTTTGCAGCCCAGGACCCCCAGCTCACAGGTCATGGAGGCTCCCCAGATGGACAGATTGGATCAGTGTGAGCTATGGAGGCATAGTGGGGGAGCAGTTGCTTCTCTCTGTGTCAGGGTTTTCTCACATGGACCAGAGCAGTTAAACTATCTTACCGTCTGCTCTGCAGTTAATGGCAACAGGACTCCTTAAAAATGACAGTTTGATTGCTGATTTGCCTTTAAAAGGTATCTAGTATCCAAACATGCACCACTCTGAAAGCTCAACTTTGTACAAGGTAGTTTGCTCTTCCATGGACCATTTTTGTGTCTCTGCTGACTTATAGGCAATAACCAGCCAGATAATTCTGTCATTTTTGGGGGGCAAGGCACTACTACAGCTCATTTGTCTTCCACCATCCCAGAAAATCATGTGGTATTTCAGAGTTTTACAAACTGCAAGTCACTGCCTGGCAGACGATTCAAATCAGCATAGAATTGAGGTATGTTGAAGCATTGAACCCTGTTTCAGGGCATCCAGAGCATCACACGTGTCACACAGAGCTGGAGCTAGGAGGGAGAAGGCCCCATTGTGACACCTTTAATTATTATGAGTGGCCCTTTCATCATTACGAGTGTCCCTTTCATCATTACTGTGCCACATAAGCTCTTTGGAAACTCTATAATTGATGGAGTGTTGAAATTGGGGAAATAAACTGTTCTGTTTTGGTGTAACATTGAAACTATTGATCTTGTAAATCTCTTCTTATAGAGAAGAAGAAATATCTGGGGAAACCTGTAGGGAAATAACTATTTTTGCAATAGACTTCCAGTGTTGTTTTGCAGATGAATTTGCAGAGTAGACTGAGGCTGTTCTGAGTTGTGTCACTTAAGTTTTCTGCATGTTTAATGCTACAGGAAGCAAAAATGAGAAATCAAGTAGGATTATTCCAGTCCTGCTAATGCAATTTTGATTTCTTTTAGCTGGAAAAAAATTTAAGGCCACTGAAAGATTTGCTGCGTTGTGTCCCATTGTATTTTTTGGGATTTGGATGTCTAATGTGGGGATCATAGAATGGTTGAATCAGAAGGGATCTGAGAGATAGCAAGATGTGATCTTTATAGATTTTGTGTTATAAAAAAACTGTTTCAAACCAATAAGTTGTCCTGCATAAGATTTTTCTGAGATTTAAAAAACCAAGGGAATTCTGGTAGTCTTTTAGAAACTATTATTTGCCATTCTAGTAGAATCCTAGAAACTGCAGTCTTGTCTTCTCGGTTTGTTTTGAATGGAACATATTTATGGGGCAGTGTTCCTTAACAGAAATAGAGGTGACTCAAGATAATGACTTGCTTGAACCTGTAATTTATCCTCAGTTGCAGGGTATTTGGCTCATTAGTGCTTTATTCTGATACAACATGTACTCTTTCCTGTTTAGAAATTTTCCCTTTAGAAAAAGCCATGCACTGTAATCTGAAGAAATGAGTAATGAACTTTTAAGGATTTATCTGACAAACTGAAATGGTTCTAAGTAAACATTAGTATGGAACAAAAATGTAGCCAGAAATATAGCATTAATTATATTTTTTCTCCTTGTCAGGCTGCTGCTTATTTCACATTTTAACTGATATCATTATATACGTCTAGTATTTTTCCAGCTCTGCAATGCAGTGAACTAGTGTCCCTCTCCACTTGTGTGAAGTCAGGATAGGTATGAGTGGCTGCAGGGAGGGAAACAGGGCTCTGTAATACCCAACTGACCTGTGTCAGTGCCCTCCAAATGCCTCCTTCCTTTCCACCACACATGGAAATTTTCAGTTCTTTCAGACCCCACACTTCAGTGAGGATTTTTAAATAGGCTTTCTAATGAATTTTGGGAATAGAAAATAACAATCTATGAAATTTCTGACTCTCCTACTACCATGTATTTTCACTGGCATTTTTGTGGCTCTCAAAGACAATATTGCACATTTAATCATCTGACATTTGTAAATGGAGGGTGAAACTATAGGTACAGGCAAAAGAGTCGGGATTTAACAACTTTAATGTGCAGCAGGTCTTTATAACCATTGAATGACTCAGTCCATTTAATGGTAATGGCCTTCAGCAAGTTTAGGAAATAACAGGCTTTTAGGTAAAGCTAGGTGCACTTTGTTTTGTAATGAATAAACAAATCTACTATCAAGTTTTGTAGAGGCATGCTCCTGTGACTCAATTGTGTGCTGAGGTCTGGATGGATGGATGGGTGGATGATGGATGGATGGATGGATGGATGGATGGATGGATGGTGGATGGATGGATGATGGATGGATGGATGGATGGATGGATGGATGGATGGATGGATGGATGGATAGATGATGGATGATGGATGGATGGATGGATGGATGGATGGATGGATGGATGGATGGATGGATGGGTGAGGGAGGGAGGGACGGATGGATGGACGGATGGATGATGGATGGTGGGTGGGTGGGTGGATGGATGGATGGATGATGGATGGATGATGGATGGATGGATGGATGGATGGATGGATGGATGGATGGATGGATGAATGGATGGATGGGGGATGATGGATGGATGGATGGATGGATGGATGGATGGATGATGGATGGATGGATGGATGATGGATGGATGGATGGATGGATGGGGGATGGATGGATGGATGGATGGATGGATGGATGGATGGATGGATGGTGGGTGGGTGGGTGGATGGATGGATGGATGGATGGATGGATGGATGGATGAGGGATGGATGGATGGATGATGGGTGGGTGGGGCAGTGGGGCTCAGACACTGCTGCCCTTGTGTGCCGTGCCCTCTGTTGCCGCTGTCTCCTAATGCAGGTTTTTCCAGGTTCAGGCAGATGGAGATGCAAATGCCTGTGTTAATGAGGGTGTCGTAGCATCCCTGTAATCCCACGCAGAGCCTGTGAATTATCACAAGTGTCTAGCCAAAGGATAAAAGCACAGGAGGTTTCCAAAACAACATTCCCATAGTAGCATCTCTTAAGCTGCCGGCGATATGTGCCTTCCAAGTAACCAGTGCATCTGGGTGATTAAAGCCTTCGCCTTTGTCTGAAACATCAGAACTGAATAGACACTTCCTCTGAGCTCTTTTAGATCTTTTTTGCTTATGGGTCATCAGTTATTTCTGTCTGCTTTTAATATATAAATCCTTTTGTTCTTTCTGATAGAACTTCATCTGTACAGAAGCAATTTGGCCTTTCTGTAGAAGAATCTCATATATTTCTCATTTTGTTTTCAGTCTATCAGACATCTCCAGAACTTGTTTGGCTTTCATTTCCTTGCCCTCCCTCACTATAAATACTTTCACGCATAAAGATAATACTCCTCTCATAAGGCTTTCGTGTACATTTGGCCAGTACTGTGACAGAGTGCTGCTTCAGGGCATGGGAACTTACATCTGTGACACATTATCACAAATAATCGCTTCTTAAGCATTTAAATAATTTTCATCCTTTTCTATGTTGTTATGGCACCTTTAACCCCATGGTGACCCCTCACCGCCAAACTGCTGTTTTGCAGTAATGTAATTTAAAATCCTGTCATCACTTTATGATGTAAGATATAAATTTAGGGATACTTGCATCTGAAAAGAAGGCCTGCAGGAATGAAGTATTTTTAGAAATCTATGAGAATGTTACTTAGAAGAGGACATTAGCTGGGGATCAGGGAAGAAGGAAAGTGTCAGCAGTGGAAAAGGATCAAGTCAGTCTTACTTGAGAACTGGTCCACAGGACCTGGTAAAACACATCCAAGAGTGCCATGTGTGTTGATTTGTGCCCGTACAAGACCACTGTGTTGGATCACATCTGGAAAACTGCATCCAGGTTTTGGGCCTCTAGACATAGCTGAGGGACTGCCAGACTGGAGGGAGTCCTGTGGAAGGCCACATGATGGCTGGGAGCTGGTATGGGAAGGTGGACTGAGGGCACTGGGCTTGATTAGCCTGGAGGAGAGAAGGCTTTGGGGTAAGGCTACGATAGGGGGGGTCACAGAAAGGATGAGCAGCATTCCCATGTGTATGAGAAGGCTGCTGAGAAGATGGAGTCAGGCTCTTTGTACAGAAGGGTGTGGCAGAAAGATGAGAGAATGGTCAGGAGGTTCCAGGCTGAGGGGAAAATGCATTTTTTCATGGTCATGGCAGAATTAGCACAGCAGTACAGGGAAGTTGTAGGTTCTCTCCCCCAGAGGCTTCTGAAACAACCAGATAAACCTCTGTTCAGGTGTGCATACAGTTTTAACCCTGCTCTGAGCAGAAGGTTGGGCTAGAGACCCCCTAAGGTCTTTTTCATCTTAATTGTGACTCTAATGTAAGAATAACAATTCAAAAAATACTTAAACTGTATAAAAAATGAGGAATTTCTTCAGCAGTTTAACTGTGCTAACACCATAGTGGCAGAAATTCGCCCTGAAGAAGCCCAGAACATCTTTCCATGAACATGGGCATGGCGATCTTTCAAAGTATTCTTGGTACTGAAAAACAAATAGATAATTAGATTTCTGCTGTGGTTCATCAGTACCATAGTTCATCATGTCATCAGTGGCAGTGTACTAAACACAAATGAAAAGTTCAATCCAAAATTCTTTTTTGCATGATGTACATGATGTATTTTACTGTTCAAAGAATCACAGAATCCTAGACTGGCCCATGGTAGGAAGGGATTGTCAAAATCATCTCATTCCAACCCTCCTGCCTTGGGCAGAGGCACCTTCCATTAGACCATATTGCTCCAAGCCCTGTCCAATCTGGCCTTGATATAGGCAGAGATATTATTTTCCTTTCAGCTCTTTGTGCCTTATGAAATAACATTAATTGGTGACATATCAGGCAGAACAGAAGTCAATTCTCATGGAGTGGATGATCTAATAAGTTGTTGTTATCATATATTTGGTGTTTGAGTACAGAATGTATTTTGCTTGGGTTTGTCATTGGGAACAGAGGAGCAGTGACTAATAGGACTTCCTAGAACTCAAATAATCAAACATGAACAGTAATGCATGTTGTGACGTTCTGCCCACGTGTACAGAGGTAGTTCAGTGTGTTGATTAACATGTGCTAGTTTAATTAGCTTATACTTTCATTTATTTTTCTTTTAAAGACTTTCATATTGACTTTCCTGTAGAGTCGTGTTGTAACATAACTGCCTTTTGAAAATACAGTGATTAAGTTTTCAAGCTCAGGGAAAGATGATATTTGCTGTGCATTTTTTAAATTCTGCCACAGAAACAATATGACCTAAATATTTAATCAGGCTTAGTAGAATTGGCTTTTTTTATTGCTGCAGATTAATCTAGTTTCTCTGAGCTAATACACATGGCATGTATGTCTTCAAGACCTTTCTTTTTCTCAATAACGTTAAAGATTTATAGCTCTCATAAAATAAAATGTGCCAAGAGGAAGATTATGAGTTACGATTACTTAAACTGGGAATTTTTCTTTTGAATCCTGTATATGCTGTTTCAGCCTAGGTTGTATTTGTAGAGGGGTTAGTGAACACTGGTTTTATACCACTTTTCTATACTCTGCCCAGCTTGCTTCCTTTCTGTGTCGTTAAGATGTTGGCCTGGTGCTGTTTACATTTTTGCCTTTGCCTATTTTAAAATAACAGTTGATTTCACTAGAGGAAATATCAGTTTTCTAGTTTAAACAAATAAGTGGCTTTGCATGTTTTGCTTAGTGCTGTTGTCTTGTTCAAGTCTTAAATTTTGAATGAAAAAAATTGAATGTAAACGTATAATGAATTTCTGCAGTTCTTGTTTTCAAAGTCTTATTTTTGCTAGACATTTCGTCTGTGGCTGTAGCCTTATGTTCACTTCTTGAATTAAAGTGGAGTTTTAGTTAAATATTGGAAGTGATATGATCACCTAAACCAAAATAATTTCAGTGGCCAATTAGGATGTTTAAATTTTTGGAGAAACTTTGGAAGAATCTTCAACAAAGTCTTACTTATTTGTTGGTTTTGACTATCTGCTGGTTTCACACAAGTTGCTTGGAGGGCTTTCACATGATCAAGGGGGTAACTAAAGCTGCGGGAAATTGTGACATCCTCTGTGCCATGGCATACCCAGAGAGAAAACCGCATCCTGGCGTGCATCACGCACAGCAAAAAAAGTTGGTCAAGGGAGGGGATTTTCCCCCGTTGCTCAGCGTTGTTGCAGTGCCATTTTGGGCACGGTGTGCAGTTCTGGACACACCATCTGAGAAAGATGTGAAGGTCGTTGGATGCTTCCAGAGAAGGGCAACAAAGCTGGTGAAATGGCTGGAAGGAATGTCCTGTGAGGAGCAGCTGAAGAGTCTGGCCTGGCCTAGTTTGGAGAGAAGGAGGCTGAGGCACAACCTCCATTGCTCCCTGCAGCAGCTTCCTGAGGAAGGGGGTCACCTTTTCTCCCTGGGATTTAGTGATAGGATGGGTGGGAATGGTTCAAAACTGCCCAGGAGAGGTTCAGACTAGACATTAGGAAGCATTTTTTTACTGAGAGGTTGGTCAAACCCTGGAACAGCCTTCCTAGAGAGGTCCATCATGGAATCCCAGAATGGTTTGGCTTGGGAGGGACCTTTAGTTTTGTATTATTCCAACCCCCTGCCATGGGCAGGGACACCTTCCATTGTCCCAGGTTGCTCCAAGCCCTCTCCAACCTGGCCTTGTGCACTTCCAGGGATCCAGGGTCAGGCACAGCTGCTCTGGGTACCCTGTGCTAATGCTTTACCATGGTTGAACTTGGTCATCCCTGAACTGGTCAGGCAGTTGGACTAGAAAGTTGTAGGTTCCTACTGAAAATATTCTCTTCACTTCTCTTCACTTCCCTCTGGCTCTTCGCATCAAACTCCCATATGTTTTAAAGTGTGTCTTTGATGCTCTCGTTTAACTCCTGTCATCAGAATACCTTTACTGACTGGGGTAAGAAAAAGCAAATAAAACTTTTCTTTGCGTTCATCAAATCTGCACATAATTGCAAATAAATGTAGATATGCTGGGTTAATTTTTGTATGTGTAGAAATTGCATGTTTCCCGTACATGTGCCTGGGTTTCAGGCAGTGAACAGTGAGTACAGTAGAGAGTCTCAGCCTTCATTTTAACTACTTCTGGTTCAGACAAATTTAAAAAGCTCTCAGGCAGAGGACCAGAGCTCCAGGATTACAGAAGACTGGGGTAAATGGGTGAGAGTATTCTCACAGCAGTCAGATGAAGGAATTCACCTCTTGATGAGATCAGGCTGCTCTTGCAGGGTGGCAGAGGAAAGAACAGCTCAAAAGGTGGGGAAACTTAAAAGGAGGATCAATTATCCGTTTGAGCAAATTAACTTTTTTTTCCTTTTTCTAGGAGTCTGATATGGCTGACTAATGTGGTTTATTTGAGTTTTTTTCCTTTTAGTTTTTTTTTCCTTTTCTCTTTTTCTCTTTTGTCAGCCAATACTGCAGCTTCCTCCCTCCCCTCTCTATATCAGCTGCTGGGCAAGATTAGGCAGTGCCATGATCAGAGAAGGACCCACTAAGGGGCGTCAGAAACATGAGAGGAAAAAATTCTCAGGTAGCAGGTAGTTTACAGGCTTCTTCACCGATGTCAGGTTCTCTGTGCTGTCTCTTACAGTATCAAATTACTTTAGGTATATTTTTACTCCAAAATTCACATTCTTAAGGGTTAGCAAGTGAGCTTTTATGGTGGTTTTGGTGTTTTGTTTAATTTTTGTCTCTTTTTATTCTCCATCCTCAGTAAAGAAAATGAAAAACAAACAAGAAACCTATAAAAATACCTATGAGATTAAATCCTTGGAGCCTTCTAAATGCTGCTTTTTGCCTTTATAAAGATTGAATTTGGTGCTTTGCCATGATTCCTGTCAGTTTTGAGCATCTTCTGTTATCTTAAAGATGTTGGTGGGTTTCCATGTTTGTATTTCCATTCAGCTGATATTCTGCAGTCACAGAGGGTCCCAGCTGATCCAGTATGAGAAATGGGGAGGTACCAGACAGAAAGGATCCTGGCACTTTAGTCTCCAAAATACTGATGCTGACCTCTGTTGCTTTGGATCTGAAAGTTCTGAGTTTTGTGGCTTTCATGGCTGTTAAAATAACTTCAGTAACTTGAAGTTTTGATGGAGAATACGGAATTTTGTTCATAATTTAAACTTCTGTTGCACATCATTGTGTATTTTGTGTAGTGAGAAGGCAAGAGAGGAGTTTTATTTTTTTCATTACCATAAATAGAGTGATAGTTTACTGTTATATATGAATAGTTACCTTTTTTGATTGGGATAACTCAAGTTTGCCCAGATTTACCTGACAGAGTTTTGTAACAAGGCACTCTAGCTTTAAGCTTTTAGAAATGGACACTATCTTGTTGTCATATCAGAATTCAAAATGTTGATCAGATGACTTTCTATTTGAGGGGATTACAGTCTTTTGAACTGGAATTTTAGTTCAGTGTGGGTTACAGTTTTGTTTTCCAGGTTAACAGGATATCTGAATAGCACACATGCACGCGCACACACACACACCTGAAATCAAGTGTGATTGTCTTTATTTTTTGCAGTAGTGTTTTTCAAAAATTTCAGTACTGCCTTGTAGTTGAAGATCACCTTTTGCTATAAAGTAAAAGAAATGTTCCCCATAAAACATGCAGAAAACAAAAATTTCAGTAACATGTAAAAGTAGGTGTAGCTGGAAACCTCATTTCTGGTGGATCAAGTAACCTTATTTCAAACTCACAAGCAGTCAGTGAAAATTGATGTCAATGTCTCTTAATGTACATGGTCTTAAAGGAACTCTGTTTTTAAGCCTTGATTTTATTCTGATTTACTTCAGAGGATTTAATAACAGAAATGCTTGGTCTTCAATTTGATGTTAAGTTCTTCCGGTCAAAGTGGCTATGAACAGTCATGGAGTAACAGGATTGCATTGCTCTTGATATGAGTTTAATATCAAACGTTTCAGCAGACAAGTCCAGCTTTGAAAATAGGAATGGTCTGTGGAGGTCAGTGCTGCTGACACTCTCACCTTGGGTGTGTCTCCAGAACCTCTGGGTGATATTTTGGCAAAACTTCTCCTCCTCCACCACATGCTGTCAGCTCACCCCACTGGTCAGTTAAGCCTGAATATGGTGGTGGTGATTATGGGATCAAGTCTTGTTCTTCCCATTTATGGAGAATGATGACAGGGGTCAAAGATAGTTGCTATCACTTTCTCTGTGGAGCCAGCCTCGCAGGGGTGGGGGTGTTCACGTGCACAAGAGAAGGCTCCAGGGAGAGCTCAGGGGGACTGAGGACAAGGCATGGAGGGACAGCAACCAGGGAATGGCTTCCCAGGGCCAGAGGGCAGGGACAGATGGGATATTGGGAATGAGGAATTGCTGGCTGGGAGGGTGGGCAGGCCCTGGCCCAGGGTGCCCAGAGCAGCTGTGGCTGTCCCTGGATCCCTGGCAGTGTCCAAGGCCAGGCTGGACAGGGCTTGGAGCAGCCTGGGACGGTGGAAGGGGTCCCTGCCCATGGCAGGGGGTGGGAATTTAAGGTGGATGAGCAGGTGTATGAGCTTTAAGGTCCCTTCCGACCCAAACCATGGTGGGATTCTACAATGGAAGACCTGTTCAATGTCTTGATAAATCTAACAAGATTGAATAGCTGGAAGGAGGTTTTCTAGTAAGAGGCCTAGTTAAATATAGTAAATGGTAACAGTGGACTTAGAACCATTTAAATCTTCAAAGCATCACAATTCTAAATTATGCTCTTTATTTCTGTTTTGTAAAAAAATATGTGGCCTCTCCAGGTAGCTGGAAGGGCAGGCTTATGGGTTGAGGGTTTTCTTTAGTATGGGACCCTGTAAATCCTTTATCTTGTCCATCCCTGGCCTATGGAGTGAATAGAATAGCCAGCCTTGCTCACAGCATGCTGTGGTCAGGAAAGCAGAAAAGGCAGGAAAGCTTAGGAAATGGCATCCTTGAAGCTTCTTCATCTCCTGACAATTATCATGTCTGCAAATGAAGTGCCAAAAGGGATCTCTTCTTAAACTTCCAGAGCAAAGATAGGACTGATGTAATCAAGCAGTGAGTGCTGTTTAAAGCAAAGCAGAGGGAGGTGTTGGTTTTGATGCAGTCTTGGGCTTAGAATCCCACTGATTGCACCGATTAGCTGTTGGTGGCACTCTTTTTTGTCCTTTTTTTTTCCCAAGGTACACAAATGTCTCAGGAAAGTGTGTTTCAGCCACATGTGACTATGTGACATAGGGATTTAGAGGGACATTAGCCTGTGAAATGCAGGTGGTTGGGTGTATAACCCCTGGGCCGATTTTCCACCTATGAAGCCATGAAACAATGGGGTTTTTTGGTTTGGTGAGAGTGCTGGAGCCTAGAGTTCAGGTGTTGTTGGTTCTTGCCAAAATCAGCAGAAGAGACTTGATTTCATAAATCTCCATGGGAAACTTTCCCAGTTTAGCACTCCATGGGTATGTCTGTCCTGGAGAGAGTCATGTCCCCTGGCTGCAGATGAGGACAGCAGAGCCTGGTAAGACCATCAAGAGCTGACCTTTTTGTCTCGCAGTATACAGGGCTGGTTAAAGCACTTTCTGGACAACTTAGAATCACAGAATCATTAAGGTTGGAAAAGATTGCCAGGATTACCAAGTCCAGCTGTAAGATCACTGAGACACATCATCGTGTCACATCATTGTACTTGGCACACCCTGGGCTGTGCACCATTATGCAGTGAAGTATTTTCTATACAAACCCTGTAATAAAAGGTAGTTGAGGTTATATTTTCTATGTGCCTCAGAGTTTTCCAGTGATGCAGTGTGTTGCAGGTGAACTCTAATGAATTTATTTTCCTTTCCATTATGAGTAGGAGGATATCCTGTGCATAGGCATAGGCAATATATCTCTTACTCAGGTGCATTCAGGGTTGCTTAATATCAATTTGAAATGTTTTATTGCTTGCCCTGTAGTTACTTCACAGAAGTGACTGTAGTTTTTCATGGAAAAGCGGGCCTGTTCTTAATTGAGTAACTCTGTTATGATTAAGCATCACATTTGAGCAACTAGAATTAAATACAGGAACGCTCTGCCACTGAAATCCCAGTCTACAAGAGCAGTTCACATTGATCAATAACTCAGTGTGACTTTTGTCCCTTTTAAGTCAACTGTCAGTTTTCATGAAAGGCGGTTAAATTTTGTGAACATTCTTAGGTCTTTTTTAAAGGTAACCTTTGTAAATCAGGGGCCAGTCTCCTGCATTTATTGAGAGAGATAAAACTTTTCTTAAGATAATACTGGGAGCAAAAAGTGGGGGGCAGGAGGGGGAGAGAAATGATGCACACACCCAAAAGCCCAAATTCTTGTGTCTAATGTGTGAGACTTGGCAAATTCCCCGTGCAGCAGTGACAGAACCAGCATGTGGGCACAGGGGCAAACAGATCCCTCTGTTTCTTGAAACTGTTTATGTCAAACCGCTCCATTGCTTTCTTGGCATCTTCCATTGACTCTTGGCACAAAAGCCAGGGATGTTAACCCATGACTTAGCATTCTTAAAGGAAAACACCTCTTTTTTCTGTTTTGTCTCCCTCTACCCTTGTCTTTCAGTTATACCTGCCGCCACTTGCGGAGATATGTGTATGTCTTGGACAAACTGTATTTCCCCCACTCCCACTGCTCTACGCTGCAGCATTGCTTCTCGACCCTCAGTGACAATGGAGAGGAACTCTTGTCTTTAACTTGTTCTCACATTCTCAGATCCTATGCTTCCAGGTTATTAACCTCTCCTCTCCATTTACTGCATGCTGCATGCCCCGTGACTGATCTGTGCATGCTTTCAGTTAACTGATGAATAATTTTAAGTTCTAAGGGGATAGTTTGTGTCTTTATGACATCCTTGATGTATATTCTAAAAAGTGTGTTAGAAATGGGAGTCTACTAATAGTTTGGTTTGTCTTTTTAAATTTAGAATACAAATTCTTTGGTCTTTAGAAGCTTTAAATGTTTTTTATGTTAAAGTATTTTAATCCATTTTCAAAGCCTTGACATAAGAACTTGAGCTGTGATTCAGAAAACTTCCATTGCAGCTGCATAGTTTGTTTAGAATTGGTGCAGAGGTTACATGCAAGTGTCTAATACTTCCTGACAGCCATTGTTTTTTTTGTAACGTTGTCTATATAATTTGCTTTTCAAGAGTAGAAATGATAGAGCTTTTGCCTCAAGTTCAGGAAGTTTTCGTGGAAGTTAATCACAGGATTGTTTGTGCTGGAAAAGCCCTCTAAGATCAAGTCCAAACACTCCCCAGCACTGCCAAGGCCACCACTGACCCGTGTCCCCAAGTGCCACATCCACATGGCTTTCAAATCCCTCCAGAGATGGGAAATCCACCTCTACCCTGGGCAGCTGTGCCAGTGCCTGGCCACCCTTGGGGTTAAGAAATTTTTCCCAATATCCAGCCTATACCTCTCCTTACACAAGTTGAGTCCCTTTCCTCTTCTGTTGATTGTTAATTGGGACAATTAAAGATCTCTCCTTTTCTGTATGTCTGATTACTTTTAATTATACCGAATGAGAATTATGAGAATCCATCAGCCCCAAATCCTTGTTTGTGATAGGGAATTATAGATGCTTTACAAAAACTGTAAAAATTTAAAAGTACGTCCTACGTGCCATACCCAAAGTATTTCTCTTAGCTGTTTACTCCAAGTAAAAATTAAAGTTTTACTATTTCATTGTTGATGCTGTGGATAATTAAATATCTTAACCTAGTCCCTAGAAGCTTTGGGAAAACAAGGAAAAAATTGCGTGACAAAATTGATCAGAACATGGAAGGCATCCAGGGTGGAAATGCAGCTTCCCAGCTAAGCCAGCATACAATAGCAAGGGACCACACAGTAAACATAAGTAAAAACAGCTTGATTGTCAGAGGAAGAAAATACGGCATGCAAGCTGAAATAGCTCTTTTTGTACAAAAGAAAAAATTATAGTAGTACATAATGATGGAGAATTGCTCTGAAGATCTCAACAGGACATGAAAATCTAGCTGTCCCAGGGGCATTCTTCAGATTAATTTGGAACAGGGACATGGTATTAAAGTAGTCAAAAGCCTGAGATTTCAAAGGCTTATTTAAAAATGAATACTAAGTGCAGTCTACACTGCAATCTTCTTTCAGATGTAATGTTTTACATGTAGAAATTATATCCTGAAAATGTAAAATAAATAGTGTAATTCTTCCAGCTTGTTTCCATGAAATTTGATGGAATTTGGTAATTCTGTACAGCAACAGCATGACACATTGAGCTGACAAAATCACCCTTGGGAGACTAAGTGCTTCTCCATGGATATTGCATCTTTCAGGTGTTCTGTGAATGAAAATAAGTACTGATAACACTGTGTTTTCATGTAACAAGCTTGTGAAGTTTTTCGAGCAAAAACATTCATCTAATAACTCCCCACTTACCATAACTGATGGAGAAATTTTTTACTGGTATCACTTTCTGAAATGGGGCTTATGCATCTGTTGAGGTGTATTAGAGTACATCAATCTGGGAGATTGTAAAATTTCAGATTTTCATTGCAGGTTATCTTTTTCTGAGATAAGAGGAGAACAGAGAATTTTAAATAGAAATTGCTGCTGTAAAAATATAGAGGTAGCTGTTTTTATGGCTAATTCTCTATTGTTGTTTTGATATTGGATGATTAGAGAAGTACAGTCAGGAAATTTGCTTGTCTAAGTCTGTAAGTAGCATTGAATACAAAGGCATAATTGAGGTGTCAAAAGCTTTTTGTTTGAATCCTTGCATCCATCCTCTACTAAGTACTAGAGTGTTTTATTGTGTGATCAGCCCATTTAGAGAAGAGATGGAATTTACAAATTACTAAAGGCAGAAGATAATTAATTGTTGTGATTCATAAATCACCACCCCCCCATCCAGTATTCCTGGCAAAGAATATAAATTTTAGTCCAGAGCAGAAGGTCTCTAACGATGCTCTGATACCCACAGATGGTGTTGCCTGTCTTTGTACTTATCAAAGAATTGCAGTTTTCATTACTATTTTGGTAGATTTTATGTGCAAATATATTAATGTTTGCATTAAACATGTTCAAAAGCAGCGTGGGCAGCAGGGCAGGGGGGATTCTGCCCCTGTGCCCCTGGGCTCCAGTGAGACCCCACCTGCAGAGCTGCCCCAGCCCTGGCTCCAACAGCACCAGGACCTGGAGCTGCTGGAGCCAGTGCAGAGGAGGGCACGGAGATGCTGCCAGGGCTGGAGCCCCTGTGCTCTGGAGCCAGCCTGGCACAGCTGGGGCTGCTCACCTGCACAAGAGAAGGCTCCAGGGACACCTCAGAGCCCCTGCCAGGGCCTCAAGGGGCTCCAGGAGAGCTGCACAGGGACTGGGCACAAGGCAGGGAGGGACAGCAGCCAGGGAATGGCTTCCCAGGGCCAGAGGGCAGGGACAGATGGGATATTGGGAATGAGGAATTGCTGGCTGGGAGGGTGGGCAGGCCCTGGCCCAGGGTGCCCAGAGCATCTGTGGCTGTCCCTGGATCCCTGGCAGTGTCCAAGGCTGGGTAGGGCTTGGAGCAGCCTGGGATGGTGCGGTAACAGATCTTTCAGGTCCCTTCCAACCCAAACCATTCTGTGTTTCTTAGGTTTTCAGTGTTCTGTGGATGTGTGTGAGAACCTGGTGGTGATGTGGCACAGGCACACCACACCTCACACTTACTGGACAGCCAACACTGGTTAAAGCAGGGAAGAGGGAATGCAAAATAGCACATATTTTGCTGTCCCACAGGGAGCAAGCCCACAGCGCCAGATTTCCAGGCAGCTTTCACTGGGATTTAGTGCCAGTGTTGCTTTGGGTCTCTTGCAAATTCTAGAAACATAGTGGATACAATACCCATTTTATTACGCACAGCATTATTATACCATAAATATTGAGCCTGGGTTTGTAATGCAAAATTCCTAATATCTAATAATTCTGTTGTGACTGCGCTATGTCTTTTTTATTGCAGCAACTGTACTTTGTGATGTGAGATATATTTGCCACTATTACTGTTTCCTTTTGCGTTTCATATTCATCGTGTGATATTTTTATGGTCGTGTGTGTTCCTGTTTTGTTTTAAATCTTCTCTGGGTTGCAGTCAAGCTTGGGAAAATTGCTTTTGAAGGTAGACTGGCTTAGTGCATGTACTGGTAAAGAGGCAGCAAACAAGCAATGATTAGTTCTGGGATGCTGAACAAATTATGGACAGTTTTCATTTCATAGTGAGCTTGACACTGTGTGAAAGCAGGAAATACAGTTTTGCTGAGCCTTGTAAATTGGCTAAATATGTTTTAAAGTTTCAGAGGTAAAATTTATTATGAATTAATTTAAATTAGGGGGTCTTTTTGTAGATAAAAAATACCAAGAAATATCAAATTGACATTCAGTTTACCTGTTTTGCTTATCTTTTATTACTTAATGCTAGGTTTGTTTAAACAGCAAAATGTATCACATAAGATCATAGTGCTCCCTTTCCAAGGTGTTTTGGCATTGTCTGAAGTATATGGAGAATGAGCTTTGCAGCCATCCTTCTCCCATGCCATCAGAGTCAATGGAATTATGCAATTACATTCATTTAAGAATGTGCAGCCTTAGTGGGATCATGGCCTTGGAGCTTAGCTTTGAGAAATGCTGCTAATTTACTAGAAATAATTCTGTTGCTGCAACCCGATGCTCAAGTTCTGCTTGAATTTTAAAGCCAACTTGAATTTATTATCCAGTTTCCGGTTCCTTTTTCCTTGGAGTGTGAGCTGTGCTGGGGCACAGAGCCCAGGTCCCAGTCCTGTGTCCTGGTATGGATTACTGACCTGACAATGCAGGAATGGTGTCTAGGTATCATCCTCAAAAACAGCTTAAGCATTTGAAATTCTGACCTATTTTCTTTTACTTTAGTCTGTGAAAGGAAGGTGGGGAAAAACAGGAGGCAAATGTGTATTATTGAATCTTAAATGGCTTCTGCTTGGATTAATTAGATTTGCTATGCGGAGATGTGCAGCAATTCATATTCCTTCAAATGAGGCTTGACAGATGTGAATTCTTTTTCTCCAATAATCCTGAGCCATTTATTGCCATTGAGTTTTTAGGCAGGTAGTGTGAAAAACTCACCCTAAGTTAGTGTGAGTAAAATAGTCAATGCATCAGCCTTGTTTAGAGTCATTAAATGCTTTGGGTTGGAAGGGACCCTAAAGTTCATCCCATTCCACCCTCTTCCGGGGGCCAGGGACATCACCCACTATCCCAGCTTGCTCCAAGCCCTGTCCAACCTGGCCTAAAACACTTCCAGGGATAGGACAAATATTGATCCTTACTTCACTTACTTAGCCTGTAAGAGCTTTCATAAATGGCCCCACATTTGTCATAGAATTAAAAGTAGAGTGATGAAGATGGCAGAATCTGGATCTGTCACAGGCAAGAACCAGCTTCACTTCATTTATCACTAAAGCAGGCTATTTTTGGAATGTTAGATAGCATAGTTTAAAATATATTTCCCCAAAGAAAAATTTATTTCTCCAATACATATAAAAATTGGTAGATTTAAGCACTCTTTAGAAATAAACAAGCTTGTGGTTTGTTGTTTTTTTTTTTTACAATACTGAATAATAACAGTCTTTTTCTGCAGGATATTTAAATGAGATTCTGCATTTTGCTTCCAAAGCTGGCATTTTACCAATGATCTTTTTCTTTCTCTTTTTCCTTTCTGTTCCCCCAAACACCATTCAGTGGTCTCTGCTCAGCATCCTGCCAGGCTGAGAGGGTGATGGGGACTGGATCAGTACCATTCAAGGACTGCAGTGTCATTACTTTATCAGAAAGTATCATTATGGGCGGGCTGGGAAACTTTTCATGTTATTGAAACATTGCATAGTATCTCCAGCTTTTAGTGTCAGAGTTGGAAATGGTACCTTTTTGTGACAAAGAACAATTTTTTTTGTCTTAATGCTATGCCACTGGTAAGTTCTAACTGCTTCCATTACCAGTATTAAACCTGAAGTCTCAAAGGTGGTCTTTTTGCTACTGGGTTTTATATGCACAGTTTTACTTTTTATTTTCAATGCCTGCCCAATGCTGTGAGGTGCTGTAATTGTCAACCAACCATCATTGAATTCAGTAGTTATGGTGTGTTTTAAACTTCAGTCTTAGGCAGACCATGGAACAGCTGACAGAATTTAATTAAGTCACTTAAGGAGTAAATAGAAGCAAGAACAAGTGAAAAAAGACAAAAGAAAAAAAGACAATCAAACTGCATTAATATTTCTTCAAGGATTCAGGCTGGTTTGTTAATACCCAGATGCTGATATTTCTCTAGAGTGGCCTGTAAATTTCTATAGAAACTGTTCTCTGAGCTTCTATGCAAGATGGTTTGTGGGGCTCAGTTTCTGCATTGAGGGCACAGCTCAGGAGATGAGGCTTTTTTTTGCTGCTGCATTGGTGTGGATCATTTCCCCAAAATCCAGCTCATTTGATCATTTTTCTTTGGGGGAAAAAATGGAATTAAGAAAAAAATAAAGGTCAGAGGTCTGTTGAATGAATATAATTTAATATTTTATTGCTTTGTGATTGTGATTTTTAGTCAGCTGCTCATAATTTTATTGAAGGCTCAGAGTTGTTTATTATGGAAGGATCACTTTACACTCAACATCAAGTGACTTGGCAGAACAGAATTGTTTATAAATAATTCTATTACAGATTATTTATCTTTGTACTGCATAGTATAGTGATCAAGAAGCCAGTGAGATATAAAATCAATGATGTGGGGATTCATTGGGTAAAGAACTGCCTGGCTTGCCGGTCTCAAATGCATTTTAACTGGATGTTTATCAAGTGGGTGCATGTCTAGTGGAAACCCTCTGCATTGATTTGATAAGTCCTGCCCTATTTAAAATTTTAAGTATCAAAAATAGTTTTTAGGGAAGGAGCAATCAGTGAAGGGGAGAGATTGCTGATATAAAAATGTAATTGTCTAAGCTTGATGAAAGCAAGGTGTATTTTCATAAAGCTGGTGGAATTCACGTACATAAATCATGCTACAAGATAAAAGGACTAGGCTGACTTTGAAGAAAATCAGAAGTACTCTATGGCATTTTTATGAGTTTGCTCCTTAAATTGTTTGGAAGATTAAGGGTAAATAAATCCTTCAATAAGGGGGCTCGTTAATAAGATTTGTCAGGGGAGGGCTAGGTTGGATATCAGGGAAAGGCTCTTCCCCAGAGGGTGCTGGCACTGCCCAGGCTCCCCAGGGATGGGCACGGCCCCGAGGCTGCCAGAGCTCCAGGAGCCTTTGGACAGCACTGCCAGGGATGGACAGGGTGGGATTGCTGGGGGTCTGTGCAGGGCAGGAGCTGGGCTGGGTGATCCTGGTGGGTCCCTTCCAACTTGGGATATTCTGTGATCCTGTGCAAAAGTACAATGCATTCCAGTAGCTGGAAAGCAAACCCAGCTGAGACTGGTCTATCTTTTTTTACATGGTATGTGAGTCACTGGAATAACAAAGGCTCTGGATTTCCCTGGATTGGAATTTTTAAATGAGATTGGATGTTCTCCTAAAAGATATGTCCAAGTCCAGCCAAAGCTATTGGACTTGAAGGAGGAAGTAGCTGAGGGAATTCCTATGGTTTGTGTCAGAGGAGTGGATCAAAGTGGCTTCTTTTGGCATAAAAAATGGAAGTTACAGGCAGATTGCCGTGCAGGATTTTGTTCATTTGTTTGCCTTACAGATTGCTTTAAAAGGATGCATTTTGATTTGGAATCTTCCCGCTAAAAATTGTATCTTCTCAGGTTCCCCAGGTGATTTGACCTAAATAGTACAAAACAGCACAAGTTGACAAAACTCTACATTCTCATGTACAAAGAATGAAATTGAATGGGGAAAAATTGCAAGAGTCAGGGTCTTTCTCTATAATAATCTTTATTCCTCCCACCCTGGTAAAAATCTATCACAGGCATTTTCTAGATACATTCTCATGTGAAGCTAAAACACATCTTGATCAGTCAGAATTATTTTTAATTGGATGCTTATGAGCCCACATTCCCATGAGATGAAACTGGAACAAAATTACTTTCACACATTTCCATTGTAGCAGTATGTTCAGAGTACGGGGGTTTTGCATTCCTACGTAACGTCTGTCATTTAATCAGCATTGGGAGGGTGTCTTATTCTTTGGTAAGTATGTAAATAAGCTATTGTTTTGGGAGTAAAAGGAGAAAAATGCCATAGCTTGTCTGAAGAGTTCAGGAGAATGCTAACAAAATGCGTATCAGTCTGAATGTACTGAAACAGCTTATAGCTGAAAGGAGAAAGAATTTATGCTCATCTCAGCCAGTTTTATCCTTAGACTAAAAAACCTTGCTGAGATCCAGCTCCTCTGTCTTTGCTAACTTCCCTGGGTGCGCCTCTCCAGCAGCTTCCTTAAGTCAGTGCCGCTGGCAGCAGGGAGTGCCCTGCAGGTATTCTTGGCTTTTTGCATCGAGGTGATGCACTCGTGTCTGTTTTGATGTCCCAAACAGCATTGCATGAACTTTGACTAGTGAAAGCAGCTTAGTAAAATATTCAATTAATGCCTAAATATAGAAAATTATTCACTTAGAAAATAACAAACATATGTTACTGATTCAAAACGTCTTCCAATTTCTCAAATTAAAGAAAGTATTGGCAGCAGCTAGAGTTGTCACAATTGATAATTTTGATTAAGATGTTCCAGTCAGAATGCCTGAAGCATCAGAATGTATATATTTTTCCCCTTTTAAGTAGGAGTATCTACATCTTGATATCAGTTGAGAACTAAATGTTCAAACCACATTCATGGGTCTCCTGAGAGAGATCTGGTTGTCTACCCAGAATGGGCAGTACCCTCAGTACTAAAATATGCAAAGAACTTTGCAAACCTTGAGTAAGAAATTATTCTGAAGAAGAACGGGGCAGCAACCATCTTTGCAGGTGTCTCCTGGAGACAGAGATGGATAAGCTTAAGGGATTCAAATTGTACATATGAACAGTGGTGATGAGGGAAATTTTAAATTTTGATCAAGGACTCTGAAGAACAGAAGCAGCAAGATTTCTCTACATTAATCTTGTTAATGTAGAAGACAAGAGGTTTAAAGTTTTATGCTTTTAAGGTTCGATGCAAAGTGTCCCACTTCATAAAATATATAAAATTTTAGTTCAGCAGTTATTTTTAGTCAATAACCCCAAGAATCAGCAGTGCAGTTAAAAATGAGAGAACCTCACAACATACTTGTAGCTTCATAGGAGTCTTTCACTTGAAATGTAATTTGGTTAGTGGGATGTTGTGCATAAGAAGGATATCTGAGTGGTCTGCTGATGTGGGGCTGGTATGTTAGTTTAAAAGTGATGAGTCCAGGAGATAACCCTTGTATAGTGAAACCCAGGATGTTTTCCAGTAAGCCCAAACTGTCTCAAACCAGATGTTGTGATATGTGCTGCAGAGATGTTCTGCACAGGAGCCATAGGGGAGACCTGCTTAGTGAAAATACCTGAAAGTTTATATTCTTCTAATTAACTGCAGCTCTAGATAGCATGAGTTAGGAAGTTTGGCTTCTTTTGGTTTAAAAAAAAAAATTTAAATATTTGATTAACAGTATAAGTGATTAGAGGCATCATGCTCATGGTTCTCCTTCTGAAGTAGTTTTGGGTAGTCTCCCAGCTGCCCAGCTGTTGAATCTAAATCAGTGATTCTCCATCAAAGAGGCAGGTGCCACCAGGGAGGGGTTGTAAGCACATTACAACAGAGGCAGAGCTCCTGGGCTGCTGGGTCCTGCAGACCTGACCTGTCTCCCCATGTGGCTGGAACAGAATGGGGAGGAAAGGAATAGGGAACACCGCTGAC
The DNA here is from genome assembly GCF_963513975.1 of Fringilla coelebs. Taxonomy (NCBI): domain Eukaryota; kingdom Metazoa; phylum Chordata; class Aves; order Passeriformes; family Fringillidae; genus Fringilla; species Fringilla coelebs. The sequence continues at coordinate 1,487,112 of NC_140031.1, forward strand.
CTGTTTATTGAAAGTGTAACACCTGAAAAATTAGAAATGGGCATCCAGATCCATTCATACTGACCTCAGTGACCCAAACCATTCCAGATCTGCAGAATTAATAACACTGTAAGAACGATTCCTTCTTTTAATTTCTGGCTTCTATTGAGAACATCTGAAAACAACAATTGTTATGTCTTCTCGCATTTTGGTATCGCCCTTCCTCACCACAGCCTATTTGACCAAGAAATGCAGAGAGAGGCTCGGGGGGAAGATTTAGTCAGCTCTTTATTCCAGTCCTCCAAAGGATTGATTTAAGTTGTGTAAGGAGTTTTTGGATCCCCGTTCTGCAGCAGGATGTAGGGGGTGAGAGCTGTGAGCTATTCTTAAGTGGTTTTGTTCTTTCGTGTTTGTAAGCTGAATTTATGAGAAAACATTGATGAGAATGCTCCCACTGCAGCAGCCACAGATCAGAAAAAGCAGTGGGAGAGGAAAATAAGAACAACCACAACTGGTTTCCAAAGATGACTAATCCTCCAGCCCCAGTGTAACCTCCAGGACAATGATTAGCATTTGGCTTTTCTTCTGGTGGAAAAGTTTTCTGGGGCGTCAGCCTAGCTGAAAACTGGTTCAATACATGTAACTAATGAAAGATTTTAAAGTTCCCATTTAATGTTCCTGCCTTGTGCACTTGGTTACTTTAAATACTTCTAGGTGCGTGATGTGCAGTATTACATTTTGCCTGTATTCTGTAGTTACCAGAATATTTTATAAATGAGGAAAATCTAGTTTTTTAGAGAAGATATGATAAGGTACCTCTAACAGACCTGTTAGTAGTGTGATAGAGTTTTTGACTTCCAGTTGTGAAAGTTCAGTGATTGCTCCTCAGTTTTGCAGAGGACTTTTAAGGGACTTTAACATGGATATTTTCCTTTTCATCAGAGTGAAAAAAATTGAAGTCCTTGCTTTTAGTGTGACATTCACTCAGCAAAAATTAAAAATTGGTGTTTTTAAAAAGCTTCCAACCTAATAAATAAAATCAGATCTTTCCAATGCTGCATTCTTATAATTAATCAACAAGTCATCCTCTTGCTACTGCGGGATTTTACCCTGAAGTATGTTTTCCATATTTCGCAGAGTGCTTTGTAGTGCAGTTGTGGCTTTACAGGTTCCTACATTGACTTGGTATTCATTCCCAGCAGACAGTTATCCTTGCATTTTGTTGTTTATTGAGTTGTGCTCAGTGTTTGTGATTTCAGGGAATCATTAAAGTGCCTGGTTAGGAAGCATCTTTGGATATTTTCATGTCCAAGGGTAGGGTCACCAAGAGCTGTATGCCCAAGGCTATGTCCAGTTGATGTTTAATATCTCCAAGGATGGTGACTCCACAAGCTCTCTGTGTAACTTGTGGTTTTTATCTTACGGTTAAATGCAATTTCCTGTATTGCAATTTGTGCCCATTTCCTTTTGTCCTTTCTCTGGGCATCAGTGTGTCTGGCTTAAACATCTCTAGACCTTCCCATCAGAATCACAGAATCATCTAGATTGGAAAAGACCTTTAGGTCATCAAGTCCTACCTATAATCTGAAACCACCTCATCACCTCATTAGATATTTCTATGTTCTCAGACCCCTGTGAGCCTTTTCTTCCCAGGCTAATCAGAGGTTTCTCAGCTTCTCTTTGCATGTGAGACACTCCAGTCCCCTCATCATCTTTGTGGTGCTTTGCTGGACCTGCTGTAGTGTGTGCATGTCCCTGCTGCTGGGAGCCCAGTACTCCAGGTGAGGCTTCCCAGTGCTGCGCAGAGTGTGGGGATCACCTCTTCATTGGGCTGATGGTGCTGTGCCTCATGCAGCCCAAGGTGCCCAGGGCTTTCTTTGGCATGAATTCAGTTGCTGGTGTACCTTCAATTCTGTGTTCCCCCGGAACATGGGGGCCTTTGCTGCAAAGCTGCTTTGTATGTGGTTTACCCTCAACACCCAGGATCTGGTACATCCCTTCATAGCTTCACAAGGTTTCTCTTGGAGTGTTTATCCAGACTGTCCTTGTCCCTCTAGCAACACAACCATCATGTGCATCACCTTCTCCCCTGTTCTGTATCACCTGCAAACTTGCCAAGGCTGCAGCCTGCCCCACCAGCTGGGGCATTAGTGGAGATGTTGGAAAACAGTGGTCTCAGCATCCCAGAGTGTTTGGAAGTGATCTTTAAAGGCTGTCTTGTTCCACCTGCTGGCAGGGGCTCTGAGGTGTCCCTGGAGCCTTCTCTTGTGCAGGTGAGCAGCCCCAGCTGTGCCAGGCTGGCTCCAGAACACAGGGGCTCCAGCCCTGGCAGCATCTCCGTGCCCTCCTCTGGAATCAACACATGGGGTGCACCACTTCTGGCTGAGCTCCAGCTGGACTTTGTACTGCTGACTGTAGCTCTCTGACCCCTTTAGTTTAGCCAGGTTTCTGTCCACCTCCCTGTCCATTTATCTAGTCTCTACTTCATCACTCTGTTAGAACTTGGCTTAATTGTAAAATACCATGATTATCTTAATTTTATCTTTGAGAGTCTTTATACTGTTTGTGTAGTTGTTCACATTTACAAATTGCTTCAGTATCCAGGATAGTTTTGGCCTTGAATTAAGATTTCAGATTACACCACCAGGGTTGGGAAAACTTGTCTGTGATCTATGCCAGCACTGCTGAGGCACCTCCAGTGCTGGGGACAGCTCTGGGCCCTCAGGACAAGAGAGACCCTGAGGGGCTGGAGCGTGTCCAGGGCAGGGAACGGAGCTGGGAAGGGGCTGGAGCCCCAGGAGAGGCTGAGGGAGCTGGGAAGGGGCTGAGCCTGGAGCAAAGGAGGCTCAGGGGGGCCCTTGTGGCTCTGCACAGCTCCTGACAGGAGGGGACAGCCGGGGGTCGGGCTGTGCTCCAGGGAACAGGGACAGGAGGAGAGGGAGTGGCCTTAGGCTGGGCCGGAGGTGGTTGGACATCAGGAGGAATTTCCCCATGGAAAGGGGAGTCAGGAATTAGAAGGGGCTGCCCAATGTAGTCCCCATCCCTGGAGGTGTCCATGGAAGGCCTGGACATGGCACTCAATGCTCTGGGCTAGATGACAAGGTTGGGCACAGCTTGGACTCTGATCTCTGAGGTTCTTTCCAACTTAAATGATTCTGTGGTTCTGCCACCTGGATAAATTGAAATTTAGAACAGTGTTTGTACATGTCTAGAAAGATTCTTACTGTGTCTCTTCTGAATATCCTATTGAGATGCAGTTTATGTTTGATCCTATGGCCTGGCTAGCATTTGTTTCCCAAGCAGGAGCGGAATTAAAATCCCAACCTGTGGTGGTTGTATTTGGTTTTTGTACAGTATAGAATATGAAATTTGCTAGTGTTTGCGTTATCATTATGAAATCAGTTCCTGGAAGTGTTGTCTTAACTTTGGGAAAAACAGAGAATGACCTGGAACATCACAGAAATGTGCCTTTTTAAAAAGTGCATTTTGGGGAGGGCGATGTTTTGGAATTTAGGAGGATTTTTAGATTGATAGAGGCAGAAAGTATTACACAGCAGAATAAGATTTATAAAACTGAGTGGGAGGTAAAGCTCAACCTCTTTCTCTGTGGGAAGGAGGTTAATTTCCAAATAAACTGAAGGCAATGTAAATTTAATTACTGTGCAGCTCAAAGGACTGGGACTTAAAAACTATCATGTTAGTTTTTAAGATGGAAAAATATTGCACAACTGCAAGAGCGCTGAAATAAATAATTAAACCAAATTTTTGTTAGTTGTCCCACAAATTCTGAGACTTGAGAATGTCTGAAGGCAATAAAATAATCTCTCTTCAAAATGACAGGTTCAGCAGTGGGTAAGGTAATTTCAGATGACAGTGTATGTGGGAAATAATGACATATTTCCTACTGAAAAGTAATGAACAATAGCTTTAAAGCTTTATATAAATAAAAACTGATTTTTCTTAATAGGGGCTATTCATGCCCATGTAACATTTCTAGATCTCATTGTTATTGTCTGTAAAACCTTTTTCACTGAAGAATAAAATTGAAAGCATTGACAGGCAGACTAGAGTGGAGAAACAGGATTGCATTTCAGCTCTGTCAAGGTTGGATTGTGAAACTTGGGTAAGATGTGACTTTTGCTAGATATGGAAAATATTTTAATAAAAGATGAGGGGACGGTCCAAGCCAGAGATCCTTCAGGATGCTGACAAACCTTTTCCTGCTGTGAGCTACGGTGATTTTGATCACACGTTTGTTTGGGAGAACAGTGGTGGTGATAGAGACAAAAGCTGGGAGAATTCAGTGCTCCAAACATTTTTCCTTCCTTAAAGGCTTCCAGATTATCTGTTCCAAGATTGTCGTCTTCCTGCAATGATCAGTAGTTCAGAGCATTTCAAGCTGTAGTGTAATTCTAAATGCTTTTGTACATGCTGGAGACCATGGTATATTCTTGATACCTTGATAACCTTTTCCCTGGAGATGTGTTTTAACCTTTCTAGGTCCTTGCTCTACATTTAATGGAATCATTTAGGCTAAAAAATCCCTCTAAATGCATCAAGTCCACCAATTCCCCCAGCACTGCCAAGGTCACTAAAGTTTCACATTCACAGAGCTTTTAAATCCCTCCAGCGCTGCTTCACAGGTTGTTTTCCCCCACCCTTTGTTTGTTTGGTTGGTTTTCTGTTTGTATGGGTTTTGTTTGTTTGTTTGTGTTTTGTTTATTTTTTTTTCTTATGAGCTATAGAACAAGGGAGAGAAAATCACTAAACACTGTGAATTTGGGATGTGATGTTAGGGAGGCCAACTTTACTGTTCATAATAAAGATACGTGGAAAAGGAAGCAAGTGAAAGGCCCTGGCATTATCTCTCAGACATACATAGGAAAGGACATGGGTGTTGTTGACAGGCTGGAGCTACTAAGAAGAGAGAAATAAAGAAAATGAAGAGAAATGTTAAATAACAGGAGCTTAAAAAATGCTGTGGGCTGATTTCCCAGGATGTTGGCACAGCATTTACACTGAACTGTGCAAGGGCAGGCTGGGACTTCCTAAAGCCAAGTTAACCTCCGTGTAGGCCATTAACTGTAGCTTTTTCCATAGTGAATTGCACTCTTATGAAATGCTTCATTATCCCTTGTTTTGTTCAGCATTCACTGCAGTTGGTTTCTGACTGGATATTAACATCCCTTACAAAAAATTTAATATTCTTGATAAATGCTTTCTTTCAGTAATGCAGTATTTTTCAGAATGAAAATACCCATTTTTAATTTCCTATCTATTTTAACCTCAATTTTCCTTTGGAAAGTGGTTTATTTGTGACAGGCTACCTTTTGCAGGTTTGTTTCGAAGAACAGAAATTCATAGAAATGCCTCAAAGGGGATGATGTTGATGTTATAGTAAAGGATGTAAACAATTTTTATTTGAAATACATATTTTTCAAGTACTGTGTTGTTACAGTATGTTTAGTAATAGATAATAAACTTAGTCTTGGTCTTGTATATTACACTTGGTATGTTACATTATTTGATATTACGTTATTTGACATTATCCTGTGTTTTTATTGCATTTTTCCTTTTTTAAATCTAGTATGCCTTCATGTGGTTCTGAAAATGTTTAAGCATTTCATCTCTTGGAAAGTATATTGATCTGCATATCAGTGCTGTTTGCAGAGAGGAGACGTATTTCCAACAAATACCATGGGAGGAAGGTGTGGGTGTTTTATGTAGGTGTATACACTTGGTCATAGGACCCCAGAGTGGTTTGGGTTGGCAGGGACGTAAAGTTCATCTCATTTCATCCCCTGCCATGGGCAGGGACACCTTCCACTGTCCCAGGCTGCTCCAAGCCCTGTCCAGCCTGGCCTTGGACACTGCCAGGGATCCAGGGGCAGCCACAGCTGCTCTGGGCACCCTGGGCCAGGGCCTGCCCACCCTCCCAGCCAGCAATTCCTCATTCCCAATATCCCATCTGTCCCTGCCCTCTGGCCCTGGGAAGCCATTCCCTGGCTGCTGTCCCTCCCTGCCTTGTGCCCAGTCCCTGTGCAGCTCTCCTGGAGCCCCTTGAGGCCCTGGCAGGGGCTCTGAGGTGTCCCTGGAGCCTTCTCTTGTGCAGGTGAGCAGCCCCAGCTGTGCCAGGCTGGCTCCAGAGCACAGGGGCTCCAGCCCTGGCAGCATCTCCGTGCCCTCCTCTGCACTGGCTCCAGCAGCTCCAGGTCCTTGTGCTGTTGGAGCCAGGGCTGGGGCAGCTCTGCAGGTGGGGTCTCACCTGGGCACAGGGGCACAGGGGCAGAATCCCCCCTGCCCTGCTGCCCATGCTGGGAGATCAGCCCAGGGCAGGGGGGTTCAGGCTGGGGCAGGTCCAGCTCTCACCCACAGCACCCCCAGGTCCTTCTCCCAGGGCTGATCCCTCTGCTCATCCCCAGCCTGGGTTGGTCCTGGGGGTTGCCCTGACCCGGTGCAGCTCCAGCGCTTGGCCTTGTTAAACTTCAGATGTTTCCATGGGCTGCTGCTCGAGCCTGTCTGGATAATGCAATGCCACATATTGTACTTTGAATTTTGAGTTCATTATCAACTACCATACCATCTTCTTTTTTATTCCTTCAAAGATATATCATGCCTGGCATGATTTATTCAGAAAGCAATGCAGGAACAAAATTTGAAAATTAAAATTCTGTATGTACTGGTTTGAATACACATCTTGGAAATTCAGTTTGTGTACCAACATCCTGTGTGAAATTCCTGGTGAAGGTATAGGGGGAATGATTAAAATTCAGATCAAACTTCAGCTTTATAGTAGTGCAAGTATTCAAGCTATGTAATTTTTTATGTCTGGAAATTCAGTAAAATGAGATATTTGAACCAAAATCACTAACATGATATGGATGGAGGTACTCCATTGAAGGAGGTGGTAATACATGCAATATATTATGCTTTATGCATATTTTACATTAAAAATTGACATCATCAATATTGGAATTTGACTCAAAGTTCAGGAAATAATATATTAAGGTTTTATGAAAAGTTTTAATTTACCATCTTGATTTCAAAATTGAAACACAATCTTTAATTAAGTGATTGTCCATTGTGCTTTGTTTTGAATGTAGAGTTATTCACTGGTTTGGGTTTTTTTTTACATTGTCTTTATTCTTTGTGTGGCCTCAGTCACACTGAAGATCTAACTTTATCCAGAAGACAAAAAATGCTCATTTCCTTAATAACTGTTCTTTTTAGAGCCCGTGGTACTCATAAAAGTTCTCAGTGGTTCACAAGTGTTCACAGTGAAAATACAAATTATTTATAAATACAAATTTGGGAAAAAAAGATTGCTACCCACTATAAACAGTTATAGAAATTATCCACAGTTATAAATGTATTATCTTGCTTTTTTTTTTTTTTTTTTTCTTTATGGAGCACTGGAAGTTTACAAATTGCCTTATTGTTATGTAAAAGAGAGTCCTTGTATCTAAAATTATGTTTGGGAGAACATCTTAGCTGTGACACCTATGTGAGGTTTGAATTTTTGGTCATTTCTGTAGTGTCCTTAGCAATGACTTTATTGTGAAGTTGATTGGTCCAACTGATTTTCTTTATTTCTTTAAAAAAAAAGTTTACACTTTGTTAAAATTGTAGAGGTTTCATGTCAGTAGGATAACGAAACAGATTCTAGTGATGAGGGAGAGACAGCTAGAGGCTTTCCATGCCCTCTAGCAGAATCACTAGAGGGAGAAAGATGTGATCAGGAAGGACACCTGGCCAAAGACAAGGTCAGTCCATGAGGAAAGCAGTAAACTCCTTCCCATGGAGCAAACAGGTCAAAGAGACCTTTAGGACAGGGACCGAGAGAAAGGAGGGAGAAAGGAGACTAAGGCATAAGGCAAAAATGGTATTCTCTGTCTGCAGCATATGATGGGTCCTCCTAGGGGCTTGTTTCTTGTTCTGCTTCGACACCAAAATTCAAGTTTTGCGGAGTTAGGTCAAAGCCAGTGGAAGGGGAGGCTCGAGGGACATCTCAAATTACTGGCTGGGAGGGTGGGCAGGCCCTGGCCCAGGGTGCCCAGAGCAGCTGTGGCTGCCCCTGGATCCCTGGCAGTGTCCAAGGCCAGGCTGGACAGGGCTTGGAGCAGCCTGGGACAGTGGAAGGGGTCCCAGCCCATGGCAGGGGGCTAGGGGTGGAATGGGCATTAAGATCCCTTCCAACCCAAACATTCTATGACTCTGTGATATTATTTCCATGTTTCACAGGAGATTGCAATTAATTCATTGAAACTGTGCCAGGGCACTAAAAAGCCAAACCCTCGCTGAGCCCATGGGGCTGTGTAAGGACAGGGTGGTGCCAGAGGTGAGCGCTGTGAGGGCTCCGGGTACTGACCAGGGCTCCAGACTCATGTTCTCCTTAAATGTTAGAACAAAGAGAGCTGTTAGCAACACCCATACCCCGTGACCTTCTGCCTGCAGAATGAGTCCGTTGTCTCCTAAAGTGGACCCAGATTCTTTGCTGTCAGAATGAGTTTAGAGGGTGGAGCAATTCTCTTTCCAAGTATAGCAGGCACCCAAATATATAGAAATACATACAAATGTGCTTGCACAGCCAGTGTGTTTGAGCAGAGCTGTGCCAAATCCAAGCTTCTCAAAGGACAGGGATTTGGACCTTAGGTTGCACAACAGCAGTGTCTTTCTAATTTTCATGTTATTTCTTTGTTAGGGCTTTGGGTGAGAGTTTTGCTCAGGATGCTTTCTCCAGCAATTTCCTCTGCTTCTCACCCAGAGTGTTTTGCCCTCATTCAAGGCCAATGTAATCTCTTAGCAGCTATGAGACACCCTTATTGAATTAAGTGCAAGTAGATAAAATGGAAATATTGTGGGCTCTGCCCATTTGATATTTTTATAAAGTAGTAACAGGACAAACACTGGGATCATTGAAAGGAATTACATGCATACCTTGAAACACCTAAAACAGGTTTGAGGATTTTTAGCTCAGAATAAGCCTTGTGTTTAATCTGAGCTTTGCAAATATATATTCTGGTTATACTGGACTGCACTGATTTCCCCTCCTTAGCCTTCAGCCTTTCCGAATTTAGTTTCCTCCTTGCTACTATCTTGAAAAAGGAGAGAGGTGGTGCTCAGCAAAGCACTGCCCAGTCAAGTCAAAATCATCATGTTCTGTAGGATTTGCATGCAGGAATTCAGTCCATTCTATATCACAGCCTGCTTATTAAGTTTCTACTTCAACACAAGCTAGAGTTAGGTCCGGGCCCGCCTCTGCTCTGTAAGTGGAATTACAAGGATGTTATTTGGTATGCCAGACAAAAGGGGAATAAAACGATCTGTACCAAGATACAGAGGAAGGAATTTACTGCTTTCTGGTCCTTTTACTTCTCTAGCAATAGGAGCATCCATTTCCCAACATTGGCTGGAAAGTGGCCATGAGATGCTGAACAATTTATGCCTTCAGTTGAAAAATACATTTCCTGGTCTCTGGAAATTAAACTCTTGGCTTATTTTGTAAATATTTACTTTTGTCTTGCCACATCAAATTCCTTTCTTCCATATTGTTTCTAGTGTCATTGTCCTTCTAACTCCATTTTGGCAGGAAATCCTGTTAATGCAAAGCCTCCCTTAATTGTTCTAAGTTGTTTCTGATTTTGCTTATAAACCTACATGTATATGGTGACTTCTTGTTTTTCTACTGACTGTAGCAATATTCTAAATAATTATGTTATCCTCTCTGAGGCAGAATTTGATATGGCTTTATAGCACATGGCTTACACATCTCTGCTCATATGTAAGCAGTGGCAGATAAAAGGGTACTCTAAAATTAATGAGATGTTTTGTCATGAAGTTATCTTGAAGTATATAATTTATTAGGATCAAGTTTATGATTGTAGAATTAAAAGAGTGGCCTTTTATGTTTGCTATTTAGCAGGGAGATGGGATAGAAATAATTTTCTTACCCAGGCTGCAGTAAAACCATTTGAGAGCAGCTCAGGTGAATGACTTTTTACATGGGCAGATACCAACAAGACAGCTTTAAACAGACCAAGGACAGGTTCAGATTAGATATTAGGAAGAAATTCTTTATTTAAAAGGGAGAGTGAGGCCCTGGCACAGGGTGCCCAGGGCAGCTGTGGCTGCCCCTGGATCCCTGGAAGTGTCCAAGGCCAGTTTGGATGGGGCTTGGAGCAACCTCGGATAGTGGAATGCATCCCTGCAGATGGCAGGGAGTGGCACTGGATGAGCTTTAAGATCTCTTTCAACCCAAATCATTCAGAGTTTCTATAGTTTGGGATTTGCCCTGAAATAGCTGCCACCTGTGGCACACAGCTGTTTCCAAGGTGACACAAACATTTAAGAATACACAAGATAAGAAAAGTAGAGAAAGGTCTGATCACTGTCCAGCAAAATCGGAACATGGCAATACCCTCCTCATGTGAATGTTGTACTGTCTGGGAGTTCTTTTCATTCCCTGATCCCTTGAACCCTCTTTGTCCATGAGTTTGGCCCATGCAAACCATGTTATTTACATCCATGATGTTTGTGGAGTCTGCACACTGTGAGTCCCTTGATTTCACATCATCTCCATAAGCCAGATGGACCTAATAGTAAATATAGAAAATCTTTATTCAGCAGAATTTAGTCATGTTTCACTTTACAAGATTAAAAAGAAAGATATAAAGTGTGTTCTTACTCTCTGTTTATTCTGTTATTTAATATTATAATTGGTTATATTCTGTTTCCTGGCATCCTAAATGTCTCCCAGGCTTTAGAGTTGGTCTCAAATAAATAAGAGCAGTGCCCCTCTATGCAGTAAATGGCCCTGCAAAGGCCTTGGAGTTCTCCATGGCTATTGTCTCTCTTTATTTCTATTTATGTGCCATTGTAGCTTGGATGACTCGAATGCAGAATGCCTCAAGGGCTCTTTAGTAGGCATGAGCGCAGGGGACTTAGGGATTTTTCTCTGCATTTATTTGTACTAAATGGATTTCTCCCAGTGCTGGGCTCCTTAAGTGCTCACAGAGCACTTCTCCATTGCACACAGACAGGCACTTGCTTACAACCTGTCCCCCATACAGGTCTATGGGACAATATATGTATTGTATTTCAAGTGGAGCAGCACAGTGCATTTGTTTTGTTCTGATGTCTGGTGTGACCCTTCACAGACCTTTATTAACCAGATGGGCATTTCAGGTTGTCTGCTTGGAGACGTCTGTGCTGGGACGTATCCATGTCTAGAGTTCTTGTGCGACAGGACACACTTTGTTTTGCTGTAATCCTTTTTAAAAAATAGGTCAACCCAAGAAGTGTTCCTTACATATACAGAAATCAAAGTGTGGTTTTAACTTTTAAAGATCAGGTTTTGAAAATAAAATATTTTTAGAGCTTTTTTCTAATATGATTGTCGCTTTGTAAAATCCTTTTGTTCAAAAGGAGTATTTTTAGTGTAGCAAGGTTTTGATGTTTAGGGCTTTATATTTAAGTCTTTAGAACAGAGAACAATAGTACATTTGACATGTATATAGGAAGAGTGAGAAAAAGTAGCATAGAGTATTTCTGAATTGTTTGAGAATTCATTCTCAAACTTTTTGATCCATGGAAATGGTTTTTTTCCGTTACCAGATAGTGGTTTGTGTTTGGGTGCTGTTCAGTTTGTTTGCAGTGCTTCTGAACTAGGAGAGTGAGCAAAAAAAATTCAGAACATCCTGATTTCCAAACTTCAAATAAATTCTGTGGAGAGGCACTTTGGTCCTCAAGTAGTTCTTTACTCAGCACATACAGAATATTTCTAGATATTCAGATAAATGAAAATTCACCTATAGACTCTCAGTAATGATTTGAATTGTGAGAAATCCAGTCCTTACCCCTTCCTGCTGTCATATAACACGATCTGACTTTCCTCTGCTAATGTCATCAGTTTGTTTCCATCCGTGCCCCTTTTTTTCAGGCTTCCATCTCTTTCTTTGTATCACACCATCAGTCTAAGCTCATCTCATACCCTAGGTATTGAGATTGTCTTCTTTCCTCCCAGGTTTTTCTTGCCTCTCTGCCATTGCTTTGACAGTGCAAATAGGAATTTATTGCACCTTGAGCCAGGCTCCAACCTCCTTTGTAAGGGAGTCTGTGCCCACGTAATGATAGTTAAGTTTCTAATAACTCCTTTTTTTAATCTTATTCTGGTAATCTTGTAGAATACTGTGTAAGCAAGCTTCCTTTCTCCATTTGTGTATTTTTGGTTTTTTTGGTCAAATCACTCTTCTTTTCTCAAATCCATTGAATAAATGAGTTTTCAAGAATTTCATGGAGAAGTATGTTTTCCGGTTTAGAGCCTGTGCATTTTCATACAATTGTTTCTAAATCTTTCATGCGGGATGCTAGGGGCAGCTGCACAGCACAACTTTACTGGATATAAAATCATAGAATTGTTTTGGTTGGAAAGGACATCTAAGTTTGAGTCCAGCCCTGCTCCTCAGCACTGCCCCATGTCTCCAAGTGCCACAACCACATGGCTTTTAAACACCACTAAGGATCTGACTCCACCACTGCTCTGGGCAGCTGTGCCAGGGCTGGACAGCCCTTTCCATGAAGAAACTTTTTCTAATATCCAAACTAAATACCCTGGTGCAACCTGAGCCATTTCTGCTTGTCCTATCACTTGTTACCGGAATAAGAGATAGACACCCACCTGTCTCCAGCTCCTTTCCCAGCTCTGTTCCCTTCTCTTTTCCCTTCTCATCCTTAGTTGCCGCTCCCAGGGTGAAAGCCTTCATACTTAGGGAGCAGCTGGGATTGCTTGTTGCTGCATTAAGCAAGTTTATTTTGTGTCCAACTTCTCGAAAGATAAAGAAAAATTTAATTAAAATGCCTTTTCTCTTTACTTATCACTCCTGTAATAACTGTGCCATTTGCAAAGTTTAATTGTAGTATTATTGTTTAATTGTAGTATTTAATAGAATCACAGAATATCCCAAGCTGGAAGGGACCCACCAGGATCACCCAGCCCAGCTCCTGCCCTGCACAGACCCCCAGCAATCCCACCCTGTCCATCCCTGGCAGTGCTGTCCAAAGGCTCCTGGAGCTCTGGCAGCCTCGGGGCTGTGCCCATCCCTGGGGAGCCTGGGCAGTGCCAGCACCCTCTGGGAAAGAGCCTTTCCCTGATATCCAACCTAGCCCTCCCTGGCACAACTTCAGGCCATTGACATTTCTTTACCCTTGATGTATATTGGTATAAGTCATTTTATTTATTCTCTCTGTATATTGAAAGTATTTTGATGGCTTGATCAAGTGTTTATTAGCTTTTGTTGCTTAGATGGCCCAAGAATATATTCCTGTTTGGCCCTATGAAGAATATTTTTCAGACTGTTGGGATGTCTCACCTTCAGTTCATATAATGCATCCCGTGTTACTTTTTATTATTCAACTGTATTAATTTTAAAAAAATCTCACATGGAACAAAGTAATATAAATTATTTGTAGAATCCTGTTACAACAGGGGTAATATTGTGCTTTATTTTTTACAGTCTCATTGAAAGAGCATTGACAAGGTGTATTTTTAGTGTTGGTGATATCTTCCTTGGAATTAATTGGAACACAATCAGTGTTCCGGTATTATGCTCAGGACAAACTGGCATGTTATTTTGGAGCGTCCAATTCACTTCCTTAAAATAAAGTACATTGCTACCTTTCCTTCTCATTGTTCAAAGCTTTCAGAAAATGTTTTGGCAAATTCTAACTTCAGATTTCCTTTCAACTTCTAATTTTAATTCTCACATCTTTTTTTCCAAATTTAGTTACAAAAGCCTAATTTTATACATTGGGTTTTTTTGATGTGAAAAGTGTACTTTATGAGCTGTTTCAAAGGCACTTGTTTGAGACACTTGTTAAATGAGTTTCCTTATTGGCTTATTTTTTCCTTTTGGGATCTACAGTCTTTGTGGAGTTGACTTTTTGAAAGTGTTAAGTTCATATATTACTGGTTTGCATTTTATTGTCCATTTAAGTGCATATAGCACTTAATCAATTCACTGGTATTAGCAACCATTACTATTTAGTCGGTATTATTTTTTTTTATTTATTGAAGTTCAGCCCTGAGTTAAATTAAAAACTGCTGTGTAAAGGGAGGTAAGAAATCAATGTTGTTTTTAATTCCTTAAAAACAAACAAACGCAGGACCTTGAGATTTTTGTTCAGCCTTTAGTCTTCCTTGCTGGCTGAACTCATCGCTGCTGCAATTTGACGATCTGTAATAGACCACATTATCCCAGAATGTGTGGGTTGCAAAGACCTTAAAGATTGCACTGTGTGTGGTCAGGGGCACCTTCCACTAGACCAGGCTGCCCCAAACCCTGTCCAGCCAGGCCTTGGACATTTCCAGGGACCTGGAGACTCCCAGCTGCGCACAGCTTCTCTGGGCACCCCGTGTCAGGGACTCACCACCCTCACAGCCAGGAATTTCTCCTGATAATGCCAGCTGATGAGTCCTAATCTTCCTAACAGAAGCCAGCTCTTACCTCATCTTGCTCTTATTCCAATTTACTGTTTTGCTCACTATGCATTGGCCTGGATGTGCTTCTGTGAGGGAGAGATGAGTTGAGATGAGGAGTACCAAGATGATTTAATTGTTCTTGACATAGCTCTTCATTGTTATGAAAAGTCCATAATGGGTGAGATTGAAGGGCTGTCAGGCTCCATAGCCTGCCTGTCAGTTGATGAAGAGTGGATGAAAGAGGACAAATATTCCGGTAGAAAAATCCATATTCTTGTCAGCCTGCTCTTAGTGACCACATAGTACATATATTTTTCTGTTTGATCTCAACTTGGCTTTTAGTTGAGCAAAAATAGATGTATGATGAAGACAAATGAGGGAAATTTGAGAGACAGTCGCAGCTTCCACTTCTGGACTTTGTACCTTGTTGTGAGGAGGGGAATAACCTTGTTGTAAAGGATTTTTGCTTTTTTAAAATTGCATTATTCATGCCTTGAAAATCTAAATCAAGATTAAAACCTTATATACACTGGAGACATGGCTGCTGCAAAATCAAGCAACTCTTCTAGAATGCAGCATTTGTTGGTGATGAAAAGTATTTATGAGCTAAACTTCACAGAAATGCCTTTTGAGGGTTGTAACTAACCCTGTGCTGAGACTTTAAAAATTAGTCTGATATTTATCAAAGTGGTTTTCAGAGCTAGAGACAGAGGCACAATAATAAGTGAATGACCTGGAATTGAAGTTTTGCACCAATTTAGGGGGCAACAGTATTTCCTAGGAAGCTCCAAATCCATTACTAATCACAATATCTGGCCTTGATTTCTTCTTTTTTTCTGTGTTTAGCTGTAGCGTTTTTGTGGGGCTGTTTGAGTCTGAAGTTCTATGCATTTTTATTATGAAAAATTTGGTATGAAAAATCCTGCCATGTATCCCTGCCCTTGTGCTTATTATGGGATGGTCCTTAGAGAAGGATTACCAATGGATGTAGGAGAGAATTGTGTTGTTTTTCTAACCTGGATATCTGTGTTATGGGCAGTGGTCCCACAAAAAATTGTCCCAGCATGGTGTGAAGGACATGAGTTTCTGGCTGGGAAGCAGAACTTAGCAAGGGGAAAGACAACAAAAGCCTCTGCACTGCTGCTTTGTGACTGGAAATCAGCCACCAAGATCTTGCTTATGCCATAAACTCTATTTATAGTACACTTAATTATTAAAAAAAAAAAACCTTTAAGGAATATATAAAGAAATAATTTATCCATTATTTTCCTTTCTGCTTTTCCCTAGTTCTGTACATTTCTATTGGAATAAATAAATTTACTTTTTGCTATTTTGGTTCTGCGCAGAGTACCACTGCATGTTCATTTTCCTCTTCATATGCATTGAACTCATGCACTTTTCAAAATCTTGATCCCTTTTCCTTGTTTATATTTAAAATTCCTTTAAAGCCAAAATGCCTTATGTCTTTTGGAGAAGAATCTACTAGTTGGAAATCTGCTTTATTCCAAATTCTTCCTCTTGGTGAAATTATCTTCTGGAGCAGACACCAGGCTTAACCTGATTTTGCTGCATCCCGCCATAAGCATCTCCAGCTTGCTTTTAACTGATTATTTTGTCTCCACAGCACTAGATGGTGCTGATGACAGTATCTCTGAAATCTGAGTCTTCAAAGATACTCATGGTTGCAGAAGTAGTTCTAGTTTCCTACCAAGGTCCAGTTTGCAGGTCCAGTTATTGATCTGAACAAAAATTTCAGTCTGTGAATGAAATAACAGAATATGGGAGAGGGAAAAATGTGGAAAGCTACCAATATATCTTAATTTCTGTGTGGCTTCTTCCCCTTTTAGCATGGAATGTTCTAATGGTATTGACTAATAGCTGGGAGTTAGAGTAACTAATTCCTCATGGCTGTGAGGAGTATTGGAAAAGCGTTTTCCTGAGGCTCTTGACTAGCAATGGGATGACAAGAGCTCATTACAAGGTAGCCATTCCACACTCTAAAACACACATAGTCATCCTAGGAAAACCTGGTAGGAGTCCTGTAATGCTCTAAAAAGAAGGAAAGAAGTCCAAATGATGTTTTTAGGTGCAGAATGCCTGAAAACATCAGACACCTAACAAGAGCCAATGATCTTAGCTTGCACCAGAGTAGGTTTAGAATGTTAGGGAAAAATTTTCCTTAGAAGGGGCTGTTCTTTCACAGGCTGCCCAGAGCACTGGTGGAGTCCCCATCTCTGGAGGGATTTAAGAACCACTATTTAAAAGTGAATGTGGCATGGGTCAGTGGTGGCCTTGGCGTGCTGGGGGAATGGTTGGACTCGATGGCCTTAGAAGCTTTTCCAATATGGGGATGGGTTCATCTGTTAATTGATAGCCATGTTTGAGCTATCCAGGGCTTTAGAGGAGTATCTGACTCCTTGCTGCTGCTGAGCATTACCTGGTGGTCTTTGCCCACTGCGGCTACTTCCACCATTCCCTTTGTAAATCAGGTTACACCATCCTCTGTGAGTGTCATTGCCCTGCTTTTTTCCAGAATGCAAGAAAAATATGTTTGTTTCTCTGTATGTGTATGGACCTCTGATTTAACAGATTATAAAGCTAAGATAATCCTTTTTCAATTGACTTAGGCTAAAATAAATTTGAAAATAATATGTACTAGTAAAATGCAATAACTCAGCCTCAAAATACACAAAGCTTTTATCATGTACTCAGATTTCTCTGTCTAAGCAATAGGTTATTAAAATAATATAGGAGATACTTAAGTATATATTACAATGTATTGCATGAGGTGCTGCACTTAAAAATTGCATTCTAGCTAACACAAACTATTTATGAACTACAATTGCATGTATGCCATTCCTTTTGCGACAGTTTGACTTTTAAGAATTTAATAATGAACAGAAAGTGTTCTTCTGAGCATATATAGTATAGAATGTTTCTGATTCAAATGCTGCTGTTACTTACCCAGATGCTAAATAAATAAATAAATAATACAACTATTGTGCATTGCATTCTAAAAATTTTGTGTATATAACAAGACTTCTTTCCTTTCTGAACAGTCTTACTTCAGAATATCAGGACACTCTTGTGAAGTTATTTTAATTTCTTTTTCCTCCAGTCTATTTTCGCTGTTGTCTAAAAAACACAACAAAGTGCTGGAGCAAGCCACGCAGTCCTTGAGAGGTTCCTTGGGTTCAAACGACTCTCCACTTCCTGATTATGTGAGTATCAAAATGAATGTTGTAATGGGTGCTTCGGAATTCAAGTCATACATCCCTAAATCTGCAAAGAATTCTCAGAGTGTGGCAGCTGAGCAACCACCGACATCAAAATACAGGAACCTGTATGAATGATGTCATGTCTGAAACGTCTCTAAAAAACAAGAATTACACTTTAAAATGGCAGAATATAACCACAGCTATGCAGAGGGAAGAGACTTACTGTCAACTCATGCTTTTCAAGCCATTTGTAATTCAGAATATTTAAATCACACCATTGAAAATAGCATTTTTAAGAAGCGGGCTTTAGCATCCACAGAATCTTAAAATGCCTAAAAATGATTGAAAACAATTCCCAGTGAGCCTCTGAGGGAATACTGGAGTCATGGGCTAAATTAGTATGTTCTGAATACATGGATACTTACAGTTCCCTTCAGTTTGCTGAGCCAATGCCCACAACTAGGCAACAATTTTGTATTTAATTGCGCGGCTTGTTGGGAAATCTCTGCTTTGGGTGGAAGAAGGAGACGTCTTGAGACGACTTGAATAATTTCTTTGTGCTACTGAAGTATCTTTGGTCTGTACTCATTTGAACCCTCACTGCAGTACTGTGTGCAGGAAAGAAATGTTGATTTACCATTTGCTTGGGATTTTTGAGGATGAAAATGTACCAACTGTTTTATTTTCAGGGCTAATGCACGATCCAGAGTATGCCTGCCTAAGACTTTGCATATCCCCTTACCCTAATTATAAAAATACCTAAAAAGATAATTTGTTATGATTGTTTAATGACTTCAATAAGGAAACAGCATGATACACGTCTGCAAAACACATAGGCACACATAAACATGTGGTAACATACATATGAAGATCTATATTTTAAGATGTGTAAGAATACACACCTTAAAATGCATGAAAAATATTTTATAGGTTTTGAACTTTTTAACTTGCTGGATGTAAACAATACTGCAGTTAAGGAAAGGCCCAAGTGGAAAGGTTTTCTGTGTGAAGTTGTACCCTTATGTTCAGAGACAGCTGAAAAATGCAGCTGATAGAGCTGGGAAAGCTCCGTGGAGTACAGCCAAGAGGCTTAGATACTCCACTGATTCTTTTCTTTTTACTGTTGGTATGATGTAGGGATGGAAGAGGGAAAGAGAGCCCTTGGAAAGATTGGTGTAGGGGAGAGTAAATTAAGTTCATGGCCTGTATTTTGAAACAATAAGGTAAACTGTTAAGGCATGGCTTTCTGGTCCTTTCTTTTTCCTCTGCAAATTGTTCAGCTTAAGGCTCAATCTGAAACATAGGCCGTTGACTAAAAAAAAGGTTGAGGCCAGATTTCATCACTTCAGCATATTCTGCTTCTGAAAGCCTGTGTTTATGTTGTAAGAACAAGGAGGAGTGTAGGAGTGGAGGGGACTGAAATGTCAGAAGTCCTGAAGCATGTTTTACCTCTGTATCCCAGCATGGAGCTGAGGAACAGGGTGATTCCAATATTGCCGGCTCTGCACATGTTTGTTCATGGAGAGGTGGAGGTTTGCTTAATAAGCAGTTATCTTGCCAGGTTCTGTTTGGACCAAATATGTGTTTTAAAAATGCCTTTTTCACCATTTTTTCATTCACTTTAATTTAGAAATTATTCATTTTCTTACTATGCTCTATAATCCAAATGGGAATTTGCATAGAACCCTGTCTCTGTTTGGAAAAACAGGAGTCTGCTAAGGAAGGCAGGAGCCTCCCCTGAAATGGAGAATGTAAAGCCTCCCCCACGCTCCAAATTGCTATAAATTTTAAATTAAGGGGCTCTCAGGCAAAAAATATGGGAGCAGGAAATAAGAGTTCTTTAATAGGGAAGAAGATAAATGGATAAAATAAACAATGCAGTACACTAGAACAACACTGACAGAGCCAGAACTCAACCTGACACCCTGTTGGTCAGGGCGCTGGTCACAGTCCAGTTGGAAATGTGGCTGCAGCCCTCCTGCAGTGCCAGGGGTGGTTCTGCTGGAGCAGGGATCCTGGAGAAGGGTGGAATCTTCCTCCAAAGATCCAGTGGAAGAAGAGGCAGCGGCTGTTACTCTGGGGAATCCAGTGGGAAGCCGTGCTGGTGTTTCAGAACCTCCAGACTATATCTGGGTAGGAATGCTTGGCTCCTCCCTCTGGGTGGAGCATCTCCCAATGGGATGCTGTAGTTCTGATCAGCCCTGCAGTGACATTCAATGGCCTGTTATCAGCACATGTCCCCTCCCGAGGGAGGAGTGATTGTGATCACTCAGAGAGAGATAAGGAAAACTGCCCACTTGACAAAAGACATCTGCCATACAGATGGTGATAGAATATGTCTTGCCTTGCAATCTGGAACAAACCCGAATCCAAGGATTAAATCACATAAAAGTATTGTAGGTGCTGTTTAAGATACTGTCTTAAATTCTGTGTGTTTAAACCACAGTACTCTTTATGTTCTAGTAAGTTTTTGACCCAATACACAGTCCCTAAGCTTATACTCACTAATGGGGGTAGGAATATACTGAGTTCTACCTTTACCATGTTTATTAATGTTCTTTTTGGGAGTTATCTGCTGCAGTCTGCCATTAGGTTGTGGTGTAACAGCAGAGCTGGGAACTGAAGTAAGGAACTGATCCCATTGGCCTTGATATTGTTCTTGCTGGGGTTTTTCTGGTTTTTAGAAAAGAAAAGAGCAAGTTGTTTCATTTATTGAGGCTGGACCAGTGTCCTGGTCCTTTCCTGGTAAACTCTTGTCAGTGTGGTGGATTCAGGAGCAGGATGGAGAAGGCAGCAGGACAGAGACAACCAACCCCTGTCATTATTGCCTCAAAGACACAATTCTTTTTTAGACTATTATTCATTGTTAGACACAATCCTTTGTTAGGCTATTATTCATTGTTTTTGTAGCAGCATTAACCTGTTTTGAAATACTACATATAATCCAATTGGAAATGGGAAAAGTCCAATTAAGTTTATCTTTCTTACTTTCTGGCATTCAATGAAAGCATGTTTTCCAAGGTTTTAGCAAACAAGAAAACTGATAACAAAATAACTGAGAATTTTGCTTCTTTCAGTTCAAATCAAGACATATTACTTAAGTAAACATATCAATGATTTTCTTGGTAATTTGATTACAGCCTAATGTAATTTATATCAGAGGTACTTAAGAGCATAAATAGAGACATGCTAACTTCTCTTGGGAAGTACCATGTCAGATGTGTTGTACACCAAAAATTTCTTTTCAAGGATTTCATAGTATTCTTTATGATTTTTGAGCGCTTCCCCTGCTTGTTAAACTACAGTTGGTAGCGAGAGATTCTCCTTAGCTCTTTCTATGGAGAAGAGAGTAAATTTTGATTTTTTGGCAAGTTCTTGTCATTTTCTTGCTGATGTGAGAAGAAATGAGTTTCTTTAATGCAAAAATTGAGGAAATGAATAATCAGGTGTTGGTATAGTATTAGATTCAAGTAGTTTGGCAGACATCATCACTTGAGTCTTACCTCCTGAATTTTGCATTTTAAAAAAAAATTGTTCTAGCCAGATGAAGCTTAAATGTGTTAGGAAAAATTCTAAAAATTATCCCAGTGGCATTTGTTCAATTATTTAGTACATAGCATTGTCATTTAAGCAGCACGTCAGTTGTGGATGAAATTTGGGATAAAAACCTTGCAGTGTAATATCAAACTTTTCGTATTAATAGATACATTAATCAATATATGGAGAGCCATTCTTTAATCCTCTGTCCAAAATCTGTTGAGTTTTGGGTTATTTAGCATAAAAATAAAATTCTGTTGGCAACCCAAAGGGAAAAATACAAAAAATACAAATGTAGTGAGCTTTGTGTGTGCATGTATATGTACAAAATTATGTTTTAATGTGTAGTTATAGGTATAAAGTCTGCAGTAGCAAAGCCTGGTGGTACTGGAGAATTCCCAATCAGAGCTGACTTTTCATGACTCCTTCCCAGTAAATTTACCCACTGTGCAAAGCTGTCTTTCATGGAGGGCTGGAATTCTGCAAATGTTGATGAGTTTTTCTCTCATCTTGATAACCAGAATAAAACTTTGCATCTGGATGATGAGATTTCTGTATTATTTTCTTTTCCCCCTCAGTTTGTGCTCCATAATGGGCTAAATGAATTCCAATATTTAGATTCTTCTTTGATTTTTTCCTTGATTTTTATGGTAAATAGAAAGCAGCTGTCTGTTTAACCATCTAACTCTTGAAACTCCTAGGCCCCTCGAGCGTCATCTGGAAGTAATGTAGCTTGTAAAACAAAGCTAAGAAGAAAAAGCAATGTTTGTTTTATGTGGGATGAATGACTTCAGTTGGGGTCCCTCTAATTCGGCCATTATGGGGGTTATTAAAAAGCAGTATTACAAAAGTGGTTTCAACAAAAAAGAAATTTGGGGGGGTGGGATCTTATATCTTGTTATTACATTTGATTATATTCAAACCTCCAAGTACTTCATAAATAGTCTTTCGTTTGAGTTGCCCCAAGAGAGAACCAGCCCAGTCTTCCCCCTGTACATCTAGAGATGTAAAAAGGTTCCCCTGCATCATTTATTTCCTAAGAAGAAATTGTCTGTTGTAATTAAGAGCTTCATATTTATCTTAGAAACTTGAAATTGCTAAAGAGTAGATAAAATCAGGTCCATGAACTGCAGTATTTGTTGCTTTTTAAACATAATGGAACAGATCTAAAATCTATTGATGTTCTAGATTCAGTTACATGCAGAGAAGTTAATTTTTAATCCAGTATGTAGCAAACTAGTATTTTATTCACTAATGATGTGAACAATTTGGCCTTTAAATAAACGTTATGATGTTTTGGGGGTTAGAAGGAGATGATCTGTAAGCCTTTCCAGCCCAAATCATTCTAGTGTTATATGATTCTGTGAATCATAGATTCATTTGGAGTGGAAAAAACCTAGATTCATCAGGTCCTATAATATGTTCTGTGCTTGCATAGCTTATATTACATGAGGTATCCTGCAGCTTTATCTGATTTTTTTAATTAACTGAAGAGCAGTTTAATTCAGAGCTCTGCCATCACGTAGAAGTGTTCTCCTATAAATGTGTACTATCACAAAGAAATGGGAAGTCTTCCCCGCAATCATCTGATGACTCCAGAAATGATGCAGAAATGAAATTAAACCTACTTCAAATAAACTGGTTGGCCATAATAGAGTTAGTGTGATGCAATTAACGTTGTTCAGCTGCTAGTCTCTAAAGTACTGCTCGGTGGTAACTGCTAAGAACTCACAAAATATGTAGAACTGTATACACCGTTGGCAGAATGGGAAAATCTTGCCAAATTAAATCATACTGCTGACTGAGATATGTCCCTATTTGTCAAATAATGGAGTGAGGGAAAAAAATAAAGATAGTTTTGTTTTGTTGCTTTGTGTTTTTTTTGTCATAATCTTTCTTTAAAATTCAGAAACCACCTACTTACCACCCAAAGCACTGCCTCGGTCTCTTCAGTGTTTTTTTTGTCTCTATTTTCTTCCATTTCAAAATGTCATCAGGAAACCCAGTAAGATTTTTTTAATCCCTTAGCCATGCATCATTAATGGTCTAACAAACTTCATTTTTGTGTGTGAATTTTTAGTTTCTCATGTTGTCTAGAGGAATAAACTTAAAATGTGATTATACAAGAGAATTTTTTTTAGGATGTTGTTTAATGAAAGCATATGGTAAATCAGTATAGTACTGGGTGGGTTTTGAATAGTATGTGGATTCTAGCTGTTCAAGTTGCACTTAATAGGCGAGTCACCTTGTTTTGCAGTATAATACCTTCTTTTTGATTACTCTGACTTGATGGCTGATGAAGTAACGTTTTCAATATCAGGTTATTCTTGGGTTTACCTGTCTCCAGTATTGAGCAGAGGGCCTAAAAATACGTTTTCTAAATATTAGTCATACCCTCCTTCAGATGAATTATATTTTATAGAATATTACTCCTACCTAATCCCCCTATTTTTATATCACCAAAAAATAGCTATTTCAGAATAGACTGAAATAACCAACCTAACCCAAATCTGAAGCAAGCTTTTCTATTGAGTAATAGCTGAATTCTGCAGTTCTGTCTGAATTCTTAATCAGTTCTTTCCTTTAAATGAATTGAAACTTTCATAAGAAAATGCTGCATAAATTATCCTTAAACAGAAGAACTATCCTAAAATCCTGTGAAAAAAGATGTTGGTGAAGTTCAGTCTGTTTAAACTTCTGTATATTACTATGGACTACTAATAGTTATTTGCAGCTGGCTTTTGTATTATTGTGTCTTTACAAGTACATTGCTTGTGATTGAAAGATTTTTACATTAAATACATTGAAGAACATCAAGATTATGTTCTTCAAAAGGATATTGGTCTTTCACCACCCAGGACTTCCACGAAAATGTCTTGGTGTCTCGTAATTGTGTTAAGCCTTATTTCACTTAGATATTCTCATTATTTTGGCAAACAGGGATAAAAATTAAAAATCCATTTGGTTTGAAAGAAGATTTACTGTGGCAGTAGCATCTTTTGATCATCTGATTGAAAATCTTTCATTTTTCAGTTTATGAGAAAGGAGAACAAACAGGTGAAAGAACTTCTGACATTAGCAGTGCAAACACCTGCTAAAGTAATTTCAAAACCCCTTGTTTTGCTTGTCAGAAACATTTGAAATAAACCAAACATGAACATCATAATTTTTACTTTTTCTTCTTTAATAGTTGTAGAGCTTTAGGACATTGTCATTAATTTGCAGGAAAGGGTATAAATTATGGCATGTGTTCAAAATCTGCACTCAAATCCCATGTTTTTTGAGAAGACTGCTTAAGTGAGTATTCTTAAAAGAAAAGATGATTAAACTGAAGAAGTTGTAAGATCTTGTCTTATAAAAGGATAAGATCTTGGGGTTCCTTTGCACCTCCATAAGTTAAACAGGAGAATTTTGTATGCTGGTTTCTCTCCTGCACAGCTAATGGGGTTGCATTTGAGAGAGCTGGAAGCCTGGGAATGCTGGTATTTTGAAAGGGTCTTAGGTGTAGATGGAGATAGAAAATGTGATGCATTGTTAAGATAAAGCCCTCATAGGACTCTCTATAAAACTGTTTATTACTGCCATGTAAACCAACATTTGTTTTATTCACACTAATGGCAAGTATTGAAGTGTTTGGATGAAAAAAGGAGCAGGACTGATTCCCCAAAGCACCCTTCTTTGCTGATTTGGTCATTAGATGTTTTTTCTGCTGCCTCTTTCTCATGAGTGGGTTGTTCAGGGTTTCTCAGAAACCAATTATTCACCTGGATGGTTCATCTTGGTCAGACGTCCACAGACAAACAGAACAACCTAATGCAGTAGCTCTCCAAAGAGTAGGATTTATTTTTATAACAGCAATCTATTTCAACAATGCATTAAAACAATTTTCTGGTGTTCCTAACGCAAGGTTTTGATTGAAAAATGTAGTGCTTAAAAACCATAAGTATGTGACCATATGTTATAAACATCCCAGTAATTGTTTTTTTAAACATGCAGCCATATAAAGTAGAGGAAATGGATGAGGAAGAAAGTATGTACCAAACCTTTTAGGCTGTTTGGTACTAAATATCTAATTGAAATTGGAATTTCTGTGTGCTGCTTTTTCTCTATGAGATATTGGCGGAACATGTTGTTTCCAATTTCTACTCTTCATATTTTACAGGGACATTTACAGACTAACCAGTGAAGGTTTTGTACATTTTTAGTTGTTGTTAAAACAAAAACCCCATCCATTACTACCAAAGGGTACTAAGAAGTTATTAAAAAAGTAGCCAAGCGTAGCTCTTTAGACTCCTTCATTGCAGATATCTGTGATTTGGCACTGGAAAGACAAATAAAATAATAGAAATTAGGGTGAACCAAGACCCAGTGATTTTGAGAAACATGCTATAAGAGGAAGATGGTGTGCTTCACATTGGATAAAATAATGGAAGAAGCTATTCACCTGTGGAGATGCTGTTCAAATCTGTCTGAACTGAAACACCCACACCTCAAATGCTGGGTCCAGCTCTGGCCCCTCAGGACAAGAGAGACCCTGAGGGGCTGGAGCGTGTCCAGGGCAGGGAACGGAGCTGGGGAGGGGCTGGAGCCCCAGGAGAGGCTGAGGGAGCTGAGAAGGGGCTGAGCCTGGAGAAAAGGAGGCTCAGGGGGGCCCTTGTGGCTCTGCACAGCTCCTGACAGGAGGGGACAGCCGGGGGGTCGGGCTGTGCTCCAGGGAACAGGGACAGGAGGAGAGGGAACGGCCTCGGGCTGGGCATGGGGAGGGTCTGGGTAGATACTGGGGAAAATTTCTTAATGGAAAGGCTTGTCCCTGGCACAGCTGCTCAGTGCAGTAGTGAGTCCCCACCCCTGGAAGGATTCGAAAGCCATGTGGATGTGGCACCAGGGGACCTGGGTCAGTGGTGGACTTGACAGTGCTGGGGGAATGGTTCGACTCCATCTCGGAGGGCTTTTCCAACCTAAACAGTTCTGCTATTCTGTGAAATGTTGAAACAGGACCATTCTCTACCTCTGCAGAGCCGCATTTATTACAAGTTGTGTCCATGTTGCTGGAAGCAAGTTAATCTCATCAGTTTACAATTTATCTTCTTGGAGAGGTCTTGTGCTCCCTGAGCATCATTTCAGAGTGTCATCCTGAGGGCAATTCTCCCACTGGGGGCTGTTGTTAATATTACCTGTAATGTTACACAACTGCTACTGATTGGCAGTGTGGGTGGCCAGGAGACTGAATGATGGGATGAAGGCAAGGAGAGTATTTTAAAGGGAATGAGTCAACCATATTAAAAGACAGTCTTGGTATGAAGTGAATAAGCAAAAGGTTTGGATAAGAAAAATTATTAATATAGACAGAAATCCAAAACCAAAAGTAGATTTTGAAAAGGGGCAGGCTCCTCTCTGCTGCTCATATGAACTATCACATGGAGCAAAATAAGCCACTTACTGAAGACTGATTACCTCATCACCTGGCCTGAAACAGCATTAAAGAAATGTAGAAGGGAGAATTTACATTTTGTTTATTCCCATTGACAGGAGTGGATTCTTGTTCTCTGTGAAATATCTTCCTGAAAAAGTCTCAGTAAATTTTGAGAATGTATTTAGAAGAAACAGAAATTTATAAGAGTCTGTTACTAAATTTTATGGAATTGTATAGACAATGTTTTTCACAGGTGTAATTGGAAAGATAAACTTTTAATTCCCTTTCATATAATCAGCTATTTCTCCTAATTTTCTCATTTCTTTGTTGATTAGAAGCTAAGTGAATTAGTAGAGTACATTGCATATTTCATATGCTAAGTCAGCTTTTATAAATAGAAATTCTTCCACAGAATGGGTTATTATAGAAACAATAACCCAGACCTTGGACAAAAAGTAGCAATTCTTAAGAATCGCTGAGTTAGAGTCAGAGAACTAGGGGTGTTCAGCCTGGGGAAGAGAAGGCTCTGGGGAGACAAGCCTCTAATACATTGCCATTGTTTAATCCTCCTGTATTTGTTATCCCCAGCACTTTTGGGAGATGTCTGATTGCCTTCACTTCTCTGAAACAAAGTTGAGACACGTAAGATACCTCTTTTTTTTTTTTTTTTTTGCAATTTTCCCTTCAGA
Source organism: Fringilla coelebs (assembly GCF_963513975.1). Taxonomy (NCBI): domain Eukaryota; kingdom Metazoa; phylum Chordata; class Aves; order Passeriformes; family Fringillidae; genus Fringilla; species Fringilla coelebs. The sequence continues at coordinate 1,514,424 of NC_140031.1, forward strand.
TATGTTACTGGAATGTGATGGAGCTCTTCCAGAGCTGCTCTTGTTCATATTCAGGCTGGAGCCCAAGCTGGGTGAGCTGTGGCCCACTACTGAATGATATATTCTCCAAAGACACTGTGTTCCAACGCATTTTTGTGTTGCTATCAAGCTGGCACAGTGTGTACAGAGCCTGTTCCACTCCAGCATTTGTGTGTGTGTGTTAACCCAAACCCTTGACCTCAAAGATAATGTTGGCTAATAACAAAAAACAGCCATCCTGTTCTAGAGAAAATAAGATGTATTGTAACATTGCAGGTTCAATTTGCTTTATTCACTGCAATAGGACTCATTATCTGAAGTATATCTGTTCTCCCCAGATAAACTGAGGAGAAAATGGATGTTGCAGTTCCCAAAGGCAGGACTTTCATCTACTCACCAGCAGATAATTTGTGGCACTCACAGAGAAATAAGATGCTTACTCAATGCAGCCAAAAAAAGTTATCTGAAAAAATAATGACAAGTTTTCCCATTCCTATACTAATCTTCTAGATTTTGATACATTGAGTCAATAGGAAGAGAGTCATGTTACATTCCCATGGGAAAAAGTTTTGTGGAATTTTTCTGATACATAAAATTATTTTTCTGCAATAAATTAGCCATCTTAACGTGTGGTAAATTAATTAAAGTTTGTTAGAAAACTTAGTGTAAATTATAAAATTTATAATCACAAACAGGATTTTGGTGAGGAAGAGTTGAGGGATTCTGGGATGGATGAACAACATACCCAGGAGCTTCACTGTCTTTCAGCAGTGATCTCTCATCTTCTCCCTGTCTGTCACTGCTGAGCTTTATGAACCAGGCTACACAAAATTAACTTTGGTCCCAAAATAGACAAGGCTTCATAAATATTTCAGGAAATTTTATTTAGTTGGATAATGCAGTTTTTACATATTTCCATCAAGAGCATTTTGCCTCAGAATTTGAGAAAATACCATCTGTTGCTCATAGTTAATTCATTTTGGAACAAGTGCCTCTGTACATAGACATCTACAATTATTTTCTGTGAGTTTTGGGTTTTTCACATCTCAGTTAAAGGTTTGGTTTTTTGGCATTCAGGCTGCAGCTGCTCTGTGCTTCCAGAACATTTAGCAGCACAGTGGTCAGCAACTTCTGTGTTTATCAGAACTGCTGCAGTGTCTTTGTGACCAAATATATTTCAAAAATAAGATGGAATGTAGTAAAAAGAGATTTAATCTAAAATATACCCCATTTATTTTGTTTGTTTGCTGTCAGCCCACAGAAGGCTGTTTCTCATCTCCTTACAATTTCCATTTTATTTAGCTCAAGAGAGCAGTTCTTAAAATTTGTTCATGGAGGTTTTTCGGGCCCAGGTTAATATAATAAATGATACTTTTACTGGCAGAGACTAGTTTTGAAGAATTGGTAAGGTAAGAGGAAAACAAAACCACTTTCTTATATTTTCTAATCTTAGAAGAATTTATCTCCTTTATACTGAAAACCACTTCAAAGCTCAATAATGTGATTTTTCTGATAGGTTTCACACATCTTTGTTAAGCTATTCCCTTTAATTTTCAAAATATTTAATAGCACTGAAGGAATGAATATAGCACGTGTGCTGAGTGGTGTCATAATGAATTACTTCTTTAAGCATGCTGCTGTCTTTTAATGTATCATAAGAAATAAAAGTATTTTCCATGATTTATCTTCAGCTCTTGTGTAAGATGGTGGCGGTAAAGCAGCTTATTCCTGCTCACAGGAGTTTGGGCATCTTGTGCCATAACCCCTCGTCAGCTGTCTGCTACCTGGGACCTGGCATTTTGTATCATGCACTGCTGCTGTTTAGTACTGAACCATCATATAAACTTTCCTGTGCGCACACTGTAATCTTCCACATAAACAGCAACAGGTTAAATCAACCTTTTTTGTAATTACTGTTTTTAGACATGCGTAATATTGTCAAGAGGGCTTTTTTCTGTTTTGTGCTGCTTTTCTGTTGTTGTCTTACCCATTTCAGTGTCCCTTTGCAGTGATTTTTGGTGTTTGAGCAGAGCAGGAGTCGTGCTTTGTGGAAGCAGGGTGTGCCCATAGCAGTATCACCATTCCCTTGCCTCCTTGGCATTCCCCAAATTGTAATGATGGATACGTCTGCTCTGCAAACTCTTTCTGACTTTCTTATGCCTCCCACAGAAATTTCAATAGCAATTTTCACCCCAAGAGCAGGAATACAGAATCTTTTGGCTGCTGGGTAGAGAGAAGCACTGACTTTTCCCACTGGCACCCTGTGGATCATCAGGACCAGAAAATCTTCTGCTTGGATAGTATGGAAATTATGGAAATTCTATTCAGTCTCTGTATTGAGGACTTGGATTACACAGTCTTGTGTGTGAAGTTTTTTCTCTTAGATAGGGTCAGAATTATTCATATTGGTACTTTCAGTGGGAGAGAACAGTTCCAAGGCATTGATGGTTTTGCTGCGTCATAGCAGAGATGCTGAACCACAGGATCTGATCAGTGAGGAACCATACGAGAACTTAGGAATTCAGATTCTGTGAAGTTGACAGCTTTAGTCAGGGATCAGTATATATTCCATTTGTTTTGGTACCTTCTCAATTAAAATTGCTTAGACACTGAAGGTTGGTCTGCAAGACCATAGAGTTGTAGGATCCATTGGTAAAGCCCTCTCAAGTCTGGGTTGGAAAAGTCATTGAGTCCAACCATTCCCCCAGCCTGACAAGGCTATTCCATTCTGGGCAGCTGTGCCAGGGCTGGACAGCCCTTTTATGAAAGAAATTTTCCCTACTGTTGAACCAGAACTTTCAGCAGCACAGCCTGAGGCCATTCCCTCTCCTCCTGTCCCTGTTCCCTGGAGCACAGCCCGACCCCCCGGCTGTCCCCTCCTGTCAGGAGCTGTGCAGAGCCACAAGGTCCCCCCTGAGCCTCCTTTGCTCCAGGCTCAGCCCCTTCCCAGCTCCCTCTGCCTCTCCTGGGGCTCCAGCCCCTGCCCAGCTCCGTTCCCTGCCCTGGACATGCTCCAGCCCCTCCATGTCCCTGTTGTCCTGAGGGGCCCAGAGCTGGCTTCAGGATTGGTGCAGTCTGTAATTACTGAGTGATTTTCTCGAGTGACAGCAGGTGGTTCACAGGAAACATGTTAATAGTTGGTTGTACATGTACTTTTGCAGACAGTGTTACTCTTGTTACTACTAAGCATAATATCAAGGATGAAGAAAATATTTGATACTATAGTCTGGGATTATGCTGTGGTGATAGGGTACTGGTAGATAAATTACTTCCTGCAGCTCTAGTGTATTGTATGTAGTAAAGTTTGGGAGGTGTGAAAGAAAAACATGAAGAAAACTGTTTGGTTTTAACTGCTAATTGGTGGGGTTTTTCTGGCCATTTGCAAGATGTGATGTTTTGCCATCTTACTCTTCTTCATGATAAAAATATGGGTTTCTGTACTTCAATTAACGTGACCTAGGATAAAAAGAATAAGACCCCATTCCAAAGAAGCATTAAAATATGGTAAGGGTGTTTAAATCTGGAGTTAACTATGAACTGAAACACAAAACTGAATGCCTGTGTTAGCAACTGTATCTTCCTTTGTTAAATTGTTAAATTTGCTCGATTTTGGAGAACCACTCACTTGCTTCAAAGAGGGTCATCAGAAATCATCTCTAAGATACACATCAAGGTATACAGATTTCATTAGGTACTACTTACATTGCTATTAATGCTACTGTTAGGTTTAATGCATAAATTGGAAACTTTGTCTTATATGAGAGCTGCATTGCTCCTGATGGGATCCTACAAAGTGGAAAAGTACTTTTTACAAGAGAATGGAGTGACAGGACAAGGGGAAATGTCTTCCACTTCCAGAGGGCAGGGTTAGCTGGGATATTGGGAATGAGGAATTGCTGTCTGTGAGAGTGGGCAGGCCCTGGCCCAGGGTGCCCAGAGCAGCTGTGGCTGTCCCTGGATCCCTGGAAGTGTCCACAGCCAGGTTGGGCAGGGCTTGGAGCAGCCTGGGATGGTGGAAGGTGTCCCTGCCCATGGCAGATGGGGTAGAGCAAGGTCGTCTCTCTCCCTTCCAACCCAGACCATCCTATGATGGTTATCATTCCGTGATAATTGTCAAGGTTTCAGTTCGTGCAGCACTTACTGCTGTGTACCTTCTCCAAAAAGTTTTGCTGGTGACATTTTGCAGCTAAGCTGAATGTGTAGGGCTGGAATCAGAAACTTTTTCACTTGAGGAATGTCTTTAAAGTCCTCGAACTCTCCTCAAGGTAGATTGGTTCTCTTAATTAAAGCCTGTATCATGATGATCTATTTTACCTTTGTATGGTGGAGTTGGGGTTGTGTATGGGGCTTGTTCTTTCTTATTCTACCAGTCAAACTAAACGAAATCTTCCCATACCTCTAGAGAATACTGCTTAGTTTCATGGAGAAATGGAGAAATCTTCATTTCCTTTCAACAGCAAGAAAACCTCATTAGTATTTCAAGCACGGTATGACTAAATAAAAATTCACAGTTTTAATTTTCTTAGTAGGAATGGTGTCATCTTCTAGTAGCATTTGCTTTCCAGGTTTTGTGGGATCTTAGACAATGATTGGGTTCAGTTTTACTAAATACTGTTTGCATTCTGTTGTCATTATTGCATGTGATTTGGGAATACTGTCTCGGAGTGTTTGAGTTCCCAGCTGGTGGCTTCCAGGTATTTTGGGCATTGTGGTGGATCCCCTTATGCTGAAGCTTCTTGGTGGGCTTAGACCAGCCTCTGAAGCTTGACCCTGGGAAGATGTCTTCCAGAGTAATTTGCCTTTTCTAAGCTAGTTCGGGTGAAAATCAGATTATTTGATTTGATTCATAGGAGGCTTGGACAAACCTGGTCTAGTGTAAGGTTTCCCTGCCAATAAACCTTCCAAACCAAACCATTTTGGGTTTCCATGATTCTGGGAATTGCACAATCCTCAGTAAACAGGTAAAAAGGACACAGGGCTATGAGAGGGAAGCATCACCAAGAATCAGTAAAGCACTGAGGGAATCTGGGCAGTTTTATAGTAATTTTTGATTGTTTCTGGAGCCTGATTTTGAAGGAGGTGGAGAATAAGTTAAAATATTTCAAAGTTAAGTGGTTTAGGATTGGAATTTTAAACACAGGAAGGGCATGGATGGAAGAAGAGATGAAAGTGATGGGTTGAGCAGGAGATGAGCAGTGGATTAGCTGTAGGTCAGCTGGATAATAAACAGTGTGGTGGAGTCACGTAAGAAGTAGCAATGAAGCACCTGGCATTCCCTGGGTTATATTTGTGTCCTCAGAAATGGCTCAGTATTTCCTGGGCCAGTGCAAGTTGGGAAAGCAGGGTTTTGGAGCAGGAAAGCAGTTGGGCTTGCTGCCTTGGCAGGTGTCCTGTGCTGTGTTTTCCTTTTGGAGCAGACTGCTCCTAGGCCTTTTCCTCTGGGACAGGACATGCACTATGGCATTTCCTCCTTGTCATGGGCTGTGGTGGATGTTGGCATTGGGATATGGGCTGGAAACGCCATGTTCCTCGTGGGAGTTGTGCTCCCACACAGGTTGGCTTGGCATGGCTGAAAACCTGCACTCTCAGCTTGCCAGTTGCCCGGGAAGGAGAGGAGGAATGTCAGGATGGACAGTTTATTTAGCAAAGTGTCTGGCAACAAACAGCTCTGCTGTGTGACAGCAGTGCTTTCATTTCTAAGCAGTGATCAGAGATGGCAGGGTTAATACTTGAGGTTATAATCACTATAGGCCCTGCATTTTTTCACGTAATACCTACTTTACCAAAAGTTGTCTGAGCTTGACATAGAACAGCCGAAGAGTATTGCCAGTAAAAGAGATAAAGATAAGATTCTGGTCACCAAAGGCTTGGCTTTGAAGTTTCTTTGCTCACTTAGGGTAAGAACAGCTTTCTTGTGAGCTTCCTTCATTCCTCTCCATTCTTCCACTCCTTTGGCAGAGCAAGTTTATTTTGTTGAAGGTTTTATTTTCTGCTGAAAGTGCAGGAAATTCAGACAGCTCTCTTGGAAGCTCCCCAAAGCTAATACAAACAAGATACATATGCTTCTCTTAAACTAACTAAAAATAAAGTAAATTATTTGAAAATATTTAACTGTAGATATTCCCTTCTAAAGAGAAAGGGAAATTTATATCATTGCAATTGTAGATGCTGATAAATTATGTTATCAAGGTGAAATTCCCTGTAGCGTCTATTGTCTATTCCTCACAAGAGATTGAGGAGTACCACCCTGAAATCTGGAATAGCTGCATTACAGACAGAAGTAGTAACTACTGCATGTCCAAAAGCAGAATTTATTGAAGTATTCTTTAGCCATGTACAAAGCCAGATGAAAAAAAAAATTAATGTAAAATGAACTGAAACTGTCTGTTCAGCTATACTTTGTGTGGCTGCATCTTATGGATGTGGAACAGTTTACCAAGTTTTTCCTGTTGCTTTCTCCTTGGTAAAAAAGAATCACAGAACTTGTCTGTTTGGAGTTAATTTGGCATTCTTAGTCCTTTTGATATCTGTTAATTGTGCAGGGTATGTATGGGGTTTTTTTTCCATTGCTGACAAAATTGCCTGTATAGTCATATCTGCGTCATGAAGGAAGTTGTTGTTTATGACTATAATTTTTTATAATTTATGTTCGCAAATTGTTGAATCTCACTGAAAATATTACACATGAAGAGCTATAGTGAGTCATCATGGACACGGGCTCAGCATGGAGAGCAGCCGTAATTACAGTTGCCTGTGCAGTCTCTACCCTCACCTTTTCTCTATTCCTACATCTATATGAGGTCTTCAGCCTCAGCTGTGAAGATGATAGGTGGTCCCACAGTGTGAATGCAGCAAACACAGACATGGTGCAGCTCTTCCTCACATTCCAGTGCCTCAAGGGACTCTAGAGGAGCTGGAGAGGGATTGGGCACAAGGCATGGAGGGACAGCACCCAGGGAATGGCTTCTATTTTTATGCATTATTTTGAGAGCAGAGCTCTCAAGCAATGTTCAAAGTCTGGGTTGTGAAGCCATTTTGGCTGTAGCCAGTCTCCTTCCACTCCAGCAGCTCATGTCAAGAGAGCAGATTCAAGCTATGAGCCCCAAGGTCTGCAAAGAAAAGCATTCTTCAAGCAAGCTCTCTGTGTGGTGGGTGGCACAGGGAGACAAGGATCCCGTGCTCGCTGCTGTCACACAGCCATGCGAGCTAAAATCACCATTTCAGTGCTGGTGCTCCTGCCTGCTGGCAGCCATTCCAAGGCTGGTCTGTTGGAAAAGCATTCAGTAAAAGTAGGTACAAGGGAGAAATTCACTGGACCCAGCCCTGGGCTCCAAGAGCAGAGGGATATGGGCCTGCTGGAGTGAAACCAGAGGAGGGCACGGAGATGCTGCCAGGGCTGGAGCCCCTGTGCTCTGGAGCCAGCCTGGCACAGCTGGGGCTGCTCACCTGCACAAGAGAAGGCTCCAGGGACACCTCAGAGCCCCTGCCAGGGCCTCAAGGGGCTCCAGGAGAGCTGCACAGGGACTGGGCACAAGGCAGGGAGGGACAGCAGCCAGGGAATGGCTTCCCAGGGCCAGAGGGCAGGGACAGATGGGATATTGGGAATGAGGAATTGCTGGCTGGCAGGGTGGGCAGGCCCTGGCCCAGGGTGCCCAGAGCAGCTGTGGCTGTCCCTGAATCCCTGGCAGTGTCCAAGGCCAGGCTGGACAGGGCTTAGAGCAGCCTGGGACAGTGGAAGGTGTCCCTGCCCATGGCAGGGGGTGAAGCAAGATGGCTTTTAAGGTCCCTCCCAAGCAAAACCATCCTGGGATTTTCTGAGTTGCAAAGAGAGGCAAAGGGAGCAGATATCCTTAAGGGATCACTCAGAACTATTAGGGAGAGTGGTGAGTCCGAGATGGTTTTCCTTCTGTGAATTGTGGAGTTCCTGGGAAGGAAATTATTACATCATAGCTTTATGTTTTAAGTAGCTGCTTCACAGCTTCTGCGCACTGTGTGCACTCCTGGCTCCACTGGAGAGGGACCAGTAGTGTTGGTCAGAATGAGCTAAAGCCACCAAGCTCTGACACAAAGCAACTTGCACTTTTGAAAATTCAAATGTCAAAGCATTTTATTACTGGCAGTAAGTTCTCACTCACTAAAAGCCATTCATTGTCATAAGCAGTTAAGTTCAGAATTGTATTTGGACATGTTTTTTTTGTCAGCCTGCATTTCCATCAAGTATTTCTTTTGCAATTGCATATGACATTTCCACTTTATTTCATCAAGTTTCTTTGAATTAAGACTTCAGCACAGTGTATTTTCCTGTTGTTTTCTTTTACCCTATTTACATTGTGCAGTTGTAGCATGCTCCCTTACCAATCCCTGCTCAGGTTTTGCTTTTTTTAGGCAGATAAGCCTCTTCCTGCTTATTGTGCTAACTATATAATTAGCAGTTATTTAGCTGGAAGTATAATTTGGCTGGAAAATTACTGTGATGTGAATGCACAGTGAGAAATGTGGCTTTTTTAGTACACACAAATGACCTGGGTGTCTGTACCCATTGTCACATGGTGCATAACACCATTCACATGGATCTTGCCACAAAGGAAAAGTTGCTCTGTTTGATCTCCAATTTTTAAAAAACTTAGAAAGTAGACCTCTTTAGGCTTACAGTTATTCATTGCTTTGGATTGGAGTTTACTGTATATCCAGATAAAAGGGAGGAAAACCATATCATTGCATCTAAGTGAATTTCAGCTTGCTATAAAGAAATATATAATCATATCTATAATATATATTCTGAAGCTTGTAATTGTCATGTGGACACGATACGAGACTTAAGTTTATTCACTAATGCTTCTTAGAATCATGGAATAGAATCCTTGAATGGTTTGAGTTGGAAGAGACCTTAGAGCTGATTTTGTTCCACCCCTGTCATGGGCAGGAACACCTTCCTCTATCCCAGGGTCCCCGTCCAACCTGGCCTTGGACACTTTCATGGATGGAGCAACCACAGCTGCTCTGAGAAACCTGTGCCAGCTGTGACTCTGTGCTGTGTATCTTCCTGGGTTAATGATCAAAAATACAAAATATCATTAAGAAATCTGTCACCATCCATGCTCTGCAATACCCTGGGTACCACTCTGGAAAAGGGCAGTACTTGACTTACGGTCATCAAATGGGCTAATCAGGGAGCTAATTTCATCATGGAAGAGAAACACATGTCCACCTTTGCTTATTGATGCCATTTCATAGCATCACAAGTCACCAAAATTCTGATTTTTCAACCAGCTATTATTTTCTATATGAACAAACTTTGGAGGAAAGCAAACAGAAAGCTGAATAATTTTGCCTCTGTTTATATTAGACAGTACAAACCACGAGGGATGGTTATGCAACAGTAAGCTGAATTACACAAGACATGCCTCCCTTTATCTCATCAGAACTGGTAACATTTAGAGGTTGGAGATTTGCACTCATTCATGATAGAACTTTTAAAATCAGTTTTGTGGTCACAATAATTTAAAAAAATTCAATGTCAAATTGAATTAAAAGGATGAGCACTCAGAATGTTCTGTTGTGGGAACCAGGAGATGGGGCACCATAAATTAAAGAGGGGTTTGGTGATACTGAGTTTTTGCATCCTCTGCTGACAGCGATTTGTTTTTTGATGAGTAAATATGTCTGTAAGGAACTAACTGTGAGCAAATGCCTGGGGTTTCATGGTTAGGCTGCTTGACTTCTCTAGATATTTAAAAGCCATATACTTTCCAAGTGGTTTTACACATCAGGATGTAAGTATTTAATTCTGTGGAAGTGTTTGCCCAGGAGTATATCATGCTAATTAGTAATTGTATTGCAGTAAAGAAAGCAATAATATTCCAGGATGATCAGATCCAGGAACATCTAGCTCTGCCCGTCATTTGCCTTGGCTTTGAGCTTTTGTGTGTTCCTTGATAGTGTTTATCAAATTCAAATTGTTTTTCCCCAGATAATGTTCTCATTCATCATGTTTTCCTCTGCATCCTCTCAACTTATTCCATTCTTTTTTTTTCTGGCATGATTACTTGTTTTTTTCCTTTTAACAAAAGACTACCCAGACATGTACTTGGCTGTCTTATAGCTGTCACTGGCTGGTTTATCCCTTGTGCATCTAGAACATGACCAAACATCTGTCTTTTTGCTTTAAAAGTTAGAATCTTTGCAAAAAATCCCCACATTTAACTTCTCTCCTGGGAAGGAACATTGAGTGACTACCTAGAATTACCCACAGTAATGCGAGGGCTGTGCCTACATTCCTGTCCCCTTTGCAGGCATGATTTCAGTTTCACAGGGTTGCTACTGAGCATTTAGCTTCCACTTTTCTTTTTAATGATGGTTTTAATTATTTCTATGGGAATAAACCAAAAAAATAGGTGAGGGAGGACTGGTACATGTCTATGTTGACAGAGGCACTATCTAAGCCCTGTTTTGTAAAGGAATATTGTAGTAATTTTAAATGTGGGTGCTACACTGAATTTGTCAATTGTAAGCAATAGGAAACTTGTAACTCCTCTTCTTTACATGTACTGTTCGATAGATTGAAGTATGTCTATGTTTCACAAATCAATATTTGACTTTTATTTTCATATAGCAGCTAATCCAGTTAAAAAAAATGGTCTTACAAGCAGGTAAGCATCCTCTCTGCTGAGGATGATGTGTTAGTCCTTGCCTTGGCTACACAAATTCAGCATTTCAGCTGTGTTCAGCTGCTCTGAAAGTAATACACAAGGTGATAATCTGCAACAAGAAAATCTTAATATATCTTTATTTATCCCTGTCTTGATACTATGCCTGGATGCAGTGGGTCTGTAGCTTGATACTGATGATACAGAGCAACAAAACCATGTGGCATTTTATCAGCATTTCTCCGCTGTCTCATCCAAATGCTGTCCTTGGATTTATGCTTGTTTTTTCCTTTGTTTTGAAAGCTTTTAAACCCTTAGGAATGACTCAATCTCTAATTATAGGAGCAGACAGTTCTCCTGATAATGTATGTGCAATACAGGGATTCAATGCCACTTCTCTGTCTTTTATGGACATAGTTCTTATAAATTCTTTTTCGTGTAATCAGTTATGAGTAAAAATCTTCACTATATCTCCTATTTTTATCGGGGGGGGGGGGGGGGGGCGCAGATTCTGCACCTGCAATGTAGTAGCTTAAATACAGATGGTTCTGTCCATTAGCTCTTAAAAATGTTAAATTTAATTACTGTGCAATAACCTCTGAAACTTTTCGTTGTTTGAAGCTGATCATTAGCAGAGTCTCCAACCTATTGGAAGATGGTTAGCAATGCTTTCTGTTTCAATTAGCTGCATGCCTGAGGTTTAAGCTGAACACCTTTTATTAAAAAACATTTAGTTTTTGAAAAGTAGTTGTGAGATTTGTTACCTTTCTGGTAACTGCATAGATCTTACTTGATTCGGAATCATAATATTTCTTTGAAAGTCATCTATTCTGTATTTTAGGATAGTGTCTTGGTCACTAGCTCACCCTGCTGCACTGGGGGCAGAAGTATGCCAGTGCTCAGAGCTTTTAAAAATATACCACAATACAGCATATTCTGTAGTAAATCTGAGTTGATAGGCAAGCACCATTCCCCAGGTGAGTTAGGTTTGGATTTTTCTTCAGATGCCAGCTGAAGCCCTTATTTCTATTTTTGCCTAATATTTTCCATTACATACCCTTGACCTGGGATGTTGTTTCATAGCACAATAACTAGGTAACTACAGGGAGAGAAACCACCTGCATTTTAAAACTAAAGATTATTTCTGTCATAGAAGAATGTGATCCTATTGACCATAATCAGTTTTGTAAAGGTTTCTGCCATGGTTAGCTACGCTACAATGCTAATTTAGGTGGCAAAGTCATTAAAAAATAGGTGATACTTACATTCAGAAAAAAAAAAATCTGTAACCTTCACTGTCAAGTATCATTGCTAAAGAAGGAATTTTACTGGAATGCATGCGCGAGATATTCCTCTACAAACAAGAGCTCCAAAAAGCTTCCCCTTAAATCTCCCTTGTACATGTAGAAGACAAGGGTTGGGGATAACCAGACAGTAGTGTGGGAATTATGATGGGATCTCACTTCTCCATGGTCCTCAGTGTCACAAAAGAAATGGAGCAGCAAGTTAGGGGCATGGTGCTGTGTTCTGCAGGCCACATCTAGGAGAGGGATTTCAGATAAGGGATAGAGAGATAGAATAAAAGGGAATGGCTTCCCACTGCCAGAGGGCAGGCGCAGATGGGATATTAGGAAGGAATCCTTGGTGTGAGGGTAGGGGTCCCTGGCACAAGTTTCCCAGTGAAGCTGTGGCTGCCTTTGGATCCCTGGAAGTGTCCAAGGCCAGGTTGGGTGGAGGTTGGAACAGCCTGGGATAGTGGAAGGTGTCCCTGCACATGGAAGTGGTGGAGCTGGCTGAGCTTTAAAGTTTCTTCCAACCTAATCCATTCTGGGATTCTGTGAGCTACACTTCTAGGACAAAATGCACCTTGCTTTCCGTTGAAAGCAGTCAGAGCAAAGTGGTAGCAAAGAATTTTGGTCTTTTTTCATTGTCCTGTTTCATTATCAAACAGGATAATGAAAATTCCTGTGTTCTCTTCCGCCTTGGAGAGGGCATACATCTGCCACGTGACAATTCCTACAGTGCTGCTTAATAGTAGAAAATAACTATGTGCAGATTGAATGACAGCCCAACAAAATGCTGTAAGTACTGCCTTTTTGGGAAGAATTTAAGTGGCTTGTGATAACTCAGAAAATGAACTTTTTGGGCAGTCGGCAAAACGAAGTGTCAGTGGTTTCATTGTTCATACCCAGCAGAAAAGCTCAAGCTGGTTTAGTATGGTTCTTATTCTTGCCAGACATGTAAAGTCTTACAGTCCAGTTTTTGATGTGATGGAGACAACCTAAATGATACAAACAAGGTAGAAAAGCCCCTTTTTTACCCTATTCCAAGGTAGGACAGGCAACTCTGCTGTCAGAATAACTGCATGGGAGATATCCTGATGTGGGGCTCAAGGAGGGAAATCCAGGCAACTGGCAGGAGTTCACATGCCAGCTTGTTCAGCTTAGGAGGTTTGAGTTGTCAAATGCACTGGCAAAATGAAAAGCTCTGCAAGTTAATCTTAGTGTGAAGGCTTAGTACACTACAAAAGGAGATTCCTTTTTTCATTTTTACAAGTGTTCTTCAATGCCAAGAAAATAATTTTTGAAAAAAAGTCAAAGGCGAAAAGTCTGGTAACAGTGACAGATGTTGAAGTTTCAGTGATGTTTGAGACAGTCAGTTTTCCTTCTCCTGCCTTTGCTTTTCTCTTTAATCCACTGTTTTTTATTTCTGTTACTTTTTCCCCCTTTTCCTATGCCTCCTTCCTGCATAGGGACTCAACAGAAAATGTAATAAATTAATTATATGCTGAAGTGCTTTTATTTAGAATAGGAAGGGTTGAAAAGACTGCGTTCACTTAACCTGTATGAATCTGACTGACTACAGTATGGTAATTCTTTATGTCATGGCTCCTGTTGGGAGAATTGAACTATGAGGCTGAGTACTAGTATGATGCATTTCAATTAAAATTTTGGTGATTACTGGAGAAAATAGATTCCTTTCCAGACACATGGATGCCAGATTTGCTCACCATAGAGACATTACGAGCTAATAGCTTTATTAGTAATAATTACCTTTGCACTGCCTTTATTACTCAATATTTTACAATGGAAAAGGGCACACTGACCTTTCACTCCTTTCTTAAAGGCACAAGACCTGAATGTGATTGAGGAAGTGATCCGAATGATGCTGGAGATCATCAACTCCTGCCTGACCAACTCCCTCCACCACAACCCCAACCTGGTGTACGCTCTGCTCTACAAGCGTGATCTGTTTGAGCAGTTTCGGACTCACCCCTCCTTCCAGGACATCATGCAAAATATAGACCTGGTGAGTGATACCTCACTTCAGAGATGGTTGCACTTGGTTATGTGAGCTCTTCTTACTCCTGAGAGGTGGAAAATATTTATCACGTCTTACCAGCTTGTTTTAAAATGTTGAATTTTTCTTGTCTGTTTTTTGGGCCTGCACATGCCTTCTGGGCAGCATAGAAACACTGAGTGGTTTGGGTTGGAAGGGACGTTAAAGGTCATTTAGTTCCAACCCTCTAATTTCTATAACAGCCCTTTCCCACATCTTTAACTCAGGAGAATCAGTCAGATTTTGAGATGCCTCTGGTAAGAAATTCCCAAGCTGTGACACATCTTTCACCCCCCAAAGAGAGAACAACATCAGCTTCTCTTGACTGCCCCTTGTTAGAAACCTACCTCAGGGGAGCTCAGGGGAGCAAAAGCTAATTTTCATCATCAAACAATCCTTTTTTTCTCTTACTCCTCTCACCAGCCTATTAATGATTATGGGGAATTAATTTTAAATAACTGAAGAGCAGGCATTCAGCTGTCTTATTCCCTGTCTGTATCTGAATGTGTGTTGTTTCCACCTGCCAAGTGTTTTCTTCACAGCAGCCTTCCCCTTGCATAGGGAAACATTTTAGAAGAAAACAGAAGAAAATAGCTGTGGATAAGAAGCTGTTGCCAGTGTGTGTCTCTGTGCATTATGACTTTGGGAAACAGTTGTTAATTATTTCTGCATCTGATAGTAGTTTTAATGCTCTCATATAGAGAGCCTGAGCTTTTGCTAGAAAATTTGAAGCTTTACAAATTTTTCTCTGTCTTCTAGTCAAAATTTTCAGAGCTGAGCAATATTTGAAGCCACACTATGACCACTGGGTGCAAAATATTGGAAGGGAGGGCTGAGCAGTGTAGTAAGTCTCTGAATGCAGTGAATAACATATTATTGTGCCTAATAATCTACAGAATTTTTGGTTTGATCTGCTTTTAGTTACAGGAGAATGATAGATATCTGATTGCCCATAAAGAAAAATTATTTAAAATGTTGAACTGAAATCCTGCTCTGTACCTATTCCTTCCTCTGTTCTCTCTTCACATTTTCTGGTCATGCAAGAGTTTGGGGAGTGGAGAACTTGAAGCTCAAAACACTCCAAACTTTCAGCAGCTGCAGACTACAGGCAGCATGATACTGTCTGGATGATTAGAACAAGATGTCTTCAAGTTGTGTAAAGAGGATATGGTGCGCTGAAGATAACAGTTGTCTACATTCCTGACTGAGATAGGGACCTTCTTTGGTTACTTACCCACATCCAGGGTAACTGATGGTAGCCAGATCCTTCTGCTTGCAGCCCTGTGCCTCCCACAGACAGCAGCACGTCCTTTCCTTTGTAACAGTTAAATGTAGGTTTTCCTCAACAATTTAAACAATTCCTCCCCAAAACTATTTAATATTGGGTTACAGCATAATGCCAGTTACATTCAGAAACTATTTAAAGCTTTCCAAGGGAGCATGTTGAATTTTTAAATAGCTCCTTTGTTAGAGAAGTGGGGACGTCAAAAAAATAAATTTTTAAATTTTTTTTTTTTTTAAGTGTACCTGTCACCATCTGGTAAGTGGTAAGAGCTGTCAGGCTTGTAGATCTGAATAAAAGATGAGATTCATCTGACTCCTTGTCTACCCTGTCACGTCCTGTACTTCATACACAGTACTGGCAGCACCATACAGAACCAGTCATTGTCGTGTGTGCTACAGCCAGAATGTTCTAATTGGTCTTGCTGTCCCTTGAAACAGTGGCAAATCATGTCAGCTTTACTGTACACATTGCAGGGAGCTTGTCTGGGAGCCATGTGGGCAGGATCTGAGCAGAACCAAAATGAGTTTCTGTCTCCAAGAGCTTACCAGGCTTTTCTCTGCAGTGGTGGAGCTGGGAGCTCCATCCTCACAGCTGTATGAGACGCTGTGGATATCCAAAATGTAGCTGTGCTCTCAAAGGAGTCAGAAAAGAATCTTAAAAGATTTGGCTCAATAAATTTCTAAAGTGTATGTTGCTGAAAGCTGGGAGGATATACTCATGGAGAGGATCTCCCTATTCTTGACCTGCTCTTATATTCTTATTTCAGCACCCATCCCAGCCTGTTTTCAGATAGAATAGTGAGCTGGCCAGGCTTTTCCTGTGACCAAGGCTGGTTATTCAGAAGAGGATGGATCCACCAGCTTCCTTTATATTAGGAGGCTGTGTTGGCTTTCAGGCTGTTGTGATCAATGAAATTTTGTGGCCCAAATTGTATAAATTGTAGATAGAAATGGTAAATGTTGCGACTTTTGGTAATGCAAGACTGGTCAAGAAAAATTCCCTTTCTGAAGTTCCCCAAGTATGTCTGCAGGGGCTGTGCTACATCCTGACTCCCTCTCTTGGTACTTTCTCTGGTCATAAACAGCAATGTTTGGATTATCTGTACCCATGCTGCAGTGGAACCAGGAGTGTAATTATTGACTATGGCATGTAGTAACAGGACAAGGGGCAATGGCTTCCCACTGCCAAAGGGCAGGAATAGATGGGACATTGGGAAGGAATTCTTGGCTGGGAGCATGGTGAGGCCCTCGCACAAGGTGCCCACAGTGGTTGTGGTTGGCCCATCCCTGGAAATGTTCCAGACGAGATTGGATGGGGCTTGCAGTAAACTGGTCTAGGAGAAGGTGCATTGGGTTTGGACTAAATGGCCTTGGAAGGTTCCTTACAGCCCACACCATTCTGGAATTCTATGATTCCAATCATCAGATAAGCTCTAGAGATTCATGTGAGCAGTAGGTGCCTGCTATGCACTGTATCACTCTGACATCCCTCTGCTCCAGCAAATTCTGCCCACCAGCTGATGAAAGATTCTCTGACTGTAAACTGTAGTCCAGATTTATATTTCATAGAAAAATACTAACAGACAGTGTGATAATGTTTAATGCTGCAGAAATCAGACCAAAATACAGAGCACGTAAAATCTGTAATGAGTTTTGGACACCAGAAGAGTTGCCAGTTTGCCTTGTCAAGAATGTATAAAATAGATATGACATGTAAAGACTTAAAGGCTTATTTTTACTCAGTTGGACATAATGTACTCATCAACCAAAAGGAAGCTTGGAAGAGGTGAAAAGGCTAAAAATTTGAAGCAGAATTAATTGGAGAGTGTACTGGGGATATAATAATGAGTAGTTGATGGTGCAAATAGAAAAAGGCATCTGCTGCAATTCTGTGTGTGTATACAAGCAAAGAATAAAGCAAAGAATAACCCAGAGATGTCCTCTAAGCCTAATCACACTGGTGACATCTTAGTTGGATTACTCTGGGTTTAGAATCTCTGAACCATTTAGGTTGAAAAAAATTTTCAATACCATTGAGTCCTCCATTCCTCAGCACTGCCCAGGCCACCACTGTCCCCTGTCCCCAGGTGCCACAGCCATACAGCTTTTAAACTCTTCCACAGACTGGGGACTCCACCACTGCCCTGGGCAGCTAGCTGTTCCAGAGCTGGACAAGCCTTTCCATGGAGGAATTTTCTTCAACATCCAACCTGAGCCTCCTTTTCTCCTGGCTCAGCCCCTTCCCAGCTCCCTCAGCCACTCCTGGGGCCCCAGCCCCTTCCCCAGCTCCGTTCCCTGCCCTGGACACGCTCCAGCCCCTCAATGTCTCTGAGGGCATTGAGCTGTCCCCACCTCATTGAGGGCCCAGAGCTGTCCCCAGCACTGGAGGTGCCTCAGCAGTGCCAGCACAGGGGACAGGCACTGCCTGGGGCTGTGTCACAGCCTGGCAGGGACAGCCCTGGGGCCACTGCCCACCAGGGCACTCTTGTGCTCATATTTAGCTGGCACCATGTAAGAAATTCCAGGTAGAAATAAGAGCTGTAGAAAACAGAACCTCTGACGGTGCTGATTTGTTAAAATGATGTTAAGTTAAAGGTATTTTTCAAATAAAATGCTGCTTTGAAGGGAAATGGAATAATCTCTTTGACATACTTGTGGGTTCACAGGAAAGACTTTTCCAAGGTTAGTAATAATGAAGCACTGTGGTAGGTTTTCAGGGACTTCAGCATTGGAGACCGCTGGGGTTCGGCAGCATGGCAGTGGGGCAGAGGACAGACCAGCACAGGCACAGGTACAGGCACAGGTAGATGTGGGGATGCCTCACAGCTGCACCAGAGCTCAGAGCAGGGCAGGAATTGCCTGGGTTACCTTTAGTACAGACCTGGCCACATTAGCTCTGGGCTGTTTCTCAGGATTTGGACCATTCAGTTTACTCTGGAGATACACATAATCTATGTGTGCTTCATCACAGGCAAAAATGGGTGAATGGATAAGGATCTCAGTATAGCAACCACTTTTTATTGAAAACTACTTATTTACCTCCGTGTTTTTATGAATAATCTAAAAATCACCATTGCCAACTGATTGGGAACATATGGGAACCATTAATGCTGTACAGAAGAAACTGAAATTAAAATACCTTCTGCTTCCTATTACTTTACCTTGCATTTTAGAAAGCCATTTTAGTAGGAGATAGTGCATCTTGCTTATCTAAAATGGGATATTCTTCTTCTGAATGGTGCACAAAGAGGAATGCTGTGGTTCCTCTTCTGGCCTTGTGCAGAAATATTTCATCTGAGAGCTGTCTATATGCCTCCACTTCAGAGGTGGTCTGTAATTTGGTCAGCCGCTTCAGATATGTCAGGAATTTGGTGGAGACTCTTCAGTTATCATTCCTAAAGATGTGTTTGGTTCATGGCCACGGCGAGAACTCCTTGGCTTTCACTGCTCTCATATTTCCTACAAGCAAGCAACTGATACCAGGTGGTGGAACAGGCCTAACTAGGAGCTGCTAGAATTTTGTTTGCAAAATACTCTGATAGACATCAGGAGGTTGGGAGCAACAGCTTAGTGATGCAAAGGATTCAATTGATGCAATTTCCTACAAGGAATTTAATTCTTCAAAGACATTTCCCTACTAGATTTTAAAATCAATCAAGTTGTCTTCACTCAGGCATAGCAACCCCTGTTGTAAGACCTTCGGGACTTAAGAACTAATTTTTTATGGCTTTCCTTAAAATTAGAAAAACCTTGATCCTGCTGATTACCAGAGCCTGGCTAAATACTCGTAAGGTTTTGGTGGGTTTGGGTTGGGGTTTTGTTGGTTGCTGTTTGTTTGCTTTGGAGGGGCTCTTTTTGCCTGGTTTTTTTTGTTCGTCACTACTACACTCTTGGAGTGGAGAGCAGAATACCCGGAAAAGCTCATGTGTCCTTGAACATGCTCCTCATTTCAACATGGTTCTGAAAAATACAGTACTTCAGGTTTGCTGATTAACCTCTTGTGTTTCTCCTGTTATTGAATCACATGAAGCTATTTCACCCTTCTTAAATCAGCAAGGGTTGGCTTTGCCTCTCATTGGCTCCAGCTATGACTACAGGATACCAAATGTAGCTGTGATTTATGTTTCCCTATGGAAGCTATTTAGTTGAAGTGTTAATCCTGGGGTACTTTACAGCAAGAGGTTTGTTTTCTTCTTTTCTTCTCCATTTGGTGTGCCATCAATACACCATATTACTTTCCCAGTGATGAACGTGGCTGGAAATAAAATTCTCAAAGTGTTTCCTTCAATCACTTTCAAAGGGAAACAAAATTGACAAAAACAGGTTCAAAACTTACTCATCTTTTGCCAAGTGATTTTTTCTTCTGTCTTTCAGAACTGACCTTTGCAGTTGCGGGCAGAGGAGACAGCAACATGTTGTACTGTTATTTTTAGCTGGAGAAGAAGGAGAGGAGTTGTCATGTTGATTAGGCAGCAGCACTGCCTGGGCTGCCGCAGGCCTCACAGCACTTCAGCATCTGCTGATAGAATCCAAGTGGAGAAAACATTTTGCCCTTGATAGCTCTGCTGTTGGCATGCTGTAAACGGGAGTATTTTGTTACTTCACCTTTGCAGCCCAATTGAAAGCAATAGTTGGGTGAAAGACACTGTGGTTGTTCCCTCACAATCTCAAAAATAATCTCCAAAACCTAAAATATTGCCTTTAAATGAAAAATGTTTCTAAATCATTCTAATCCTGTAGTATTTTAATCTCTGGCAATACCTTGTAAGTTTACCATTTAGAAAACAAAAGGAGAAAGTATGAGTTTCTCATGGAAAATTGATCTCTAGGAAGAAACTCTCATTGCAGGAGTGGGGAGGCCCTGGCACAGGTTTCCTAGAGCAGCTGTGGCTGTGCCTGGGTCCCTGAGAGTGTCCAAAACCAGGCTGTATGGGGCTGGGAGCACCCTGGGGTAGTGGAAGGTGTCCCTGCCCATGGGAGGGGTAGCCACTGGATGATCTTTAAGGTCCCTTCTCAACCAAAGCATTCCACAAGTCTATGATTAAAACCAGTTTTGGAAATCACTATAGAAAACTACATAGTTTTTGTATAGAAGTATTAATGGTATTTTAATAGAAACCCTGGCAAGGCCTAGGTGGAACTGGAGACGGCCAAACCAGATCCGCTGTGCTCATACCACAGGTCTGGGTACCTTAGGATAGACTAAGGTGCAGCTAGGATTAGACTCTACACAGGGCAAGGCTCTCCATGCATTTTATCTGGACAAGGATCAGATGTTCCTGATGAAGGGTTGTCTAATCCTGGATTAGACATGGCTTTTAACCTCTGTTTATATGGAAGCCAGAGTGGAGAGAGAGCTCTTAGAATGGGTTATGTGGCTTCAAGGAGAGGCCTCTCAGTGCTCAGCATGACTAGGAAGAGTAATTCACAGCAACCTGTGGAGTTTCTTCTTACTCTTCTTTTTAAGCCATCTTTGCAGTTGTTTTCTTAGACCAGTTGCCCAAATAATTAAGAAGAAAATTAATTTTCAGGGTATCAGGAAGACATCATCTCTCAGCCTTGTTTATTTGCCCTAAGATTTGGGGTTTTTCTATTCATACAGTCATATGTTCAGCTGGCTTTAAAACATGTACTAAAACCTGAAACTCATTTAATACTATTCATCCAGCTTATTTTTTCTGGTTCATTTTACTTTCAATGGGACAAGGAACAGAAATCTGTTGATTTCAATTTTTATTTTAAATTCACCTCTGTTACTTAAGTGTAGAGGATAATTAAAGCTCTTTCAAGGGAAAACGCTACTCTTCCTTAATATGATGTTGAGCTTTTATATTTTTATATCTGACTAGATTAGTAGGAAAAGTGTTAGACCCTCTGCTACAGGGGTGGAAGCTTGGGCATGAGAGACATAATACTAGATGCTTTTTGGTTTTATTCCTGATCTGGAGCTAGTAAGAAAATGCTTTCTTTAGGATCTCCTCTGTATAATTAATCTTTTATTTTTCTTTTTGCTTTTCTGTTTTGTTGCTTCATTGGGATACTCATGGGTACCTCACTGTCTCTTTGGGGTATTGTGCTCTCAGGGTCCAAAAGGGAGGTACTTCATTTCTGTTTTGTTTGAAGTAGTAAGGTAAATAACTCCTAGAGATAAGTACCATTATTAAAGTAGGTATTTTTAATTTTAGTCATCAACTACACATCAAAAATAGCCATTCTGAGTTCTCTAAAATGCTGACATAGCCTGAAAATACTGGAAGCCTGTCTTGCTTTTGTTCTTTTGAAATATAACCCAAAGAAGATTAGTACCTTTACCACAAAAACATAAGTCTTTCAAAAACATGTTAAGATTGAAGGGTTTGACTTCCCAAAATAGGAAATGTCAGAATTCAGGGAGTATCTGTGAGCTTCATTCAGTTTTTTTTATGTGTTTGCATTATGATAGTATTTTATTCTTTTGGTTAAAAGCTAAATATTAAATTTTGCTTTTGTTGTGGTTTAGCAGAACTTAAGCTAACAAGGCAGTGCCACTGGGATGGATTCTCTGCAGGAGCCTGCCCTTAGCAAAGATGGGTTTCACCGGTGATTACTGACAACAGAGGGGTGTTGAATGCAGGAAGCTGTTTTTTTCTTTCAAAGTCTGTGGGCAACTTGCTTGTTCCTCTGTGAGCTGTGTATCCTTCACCAGCAATTTGTCCCAAACTCTCTGCCAAAACCGTGTCAGCCTCACTCTGAGGTCCTCACGCTCTTTGCACAAGCTGTTTCTTGCTTTTTTACTCTGTTATTTCTGGTCCCTCCCTCCAGCTCCTCGTCTTATGAAGTCAGCACATCTTCCTACTCCTTTTTTTCTAAGGATCAGAGATCACAGTGCTCCACTAGGTCCTTATCTCTAAGAATGTAAAAGCCTACCTGCAGCATCTGCCAGAGGCAATGAAATTCTCCCTTTCTGCTCAAGTATGGAGATAATCATAGGGACAGCACAGAATATTAAACCTGAATTTTCTCTTGACTGGTTTGTGTACTTCTGTTGTTAGAAACAAAATAAAACAGGGAGAAAAACCAAACCAAACACCACAATCCCATGACAACCCCAAAAGGAACTTCCAACAACTGTAGTCTGCCTCCGTCTCATTCACTTGGTGCAAGAGTTTCTAGAGATCCCAGCAAATCTTCCAGCTCAAAACAAGGGCTGGGCTTTCTGTGGGGGAAGTCGCAAACAGGAACAACAAATTTGAATCTCACAGTAATCAAGCCATCAGCTGTCTTTGTTTTATGAACAGCAGCTGAGCTGGGAGGCATAATTAGGGTAATGGTTTCTGGCTCCAGCTGTGTCTCACTACAGAACAAAGAAAGCTCAGCAGAGATTTTGTAGTATAATGCACTTTTCCCTGCTTCTCCTTGGGAGAATTATCGAAGATTACTCGATGGACTGGGACTGTGATTTAGATACAAGTGAACATCAGTATTTTTCCACAGAGGGTGTTGAAAGCTCACAGGATTTTGCAGAACCTGCCATCAGCATTGTGCTTGCCTCCAGCCCAGGGGTAGCCAGGTGCTCTGGTGTAGACAGGCTCTCTCAAGTGCCTCTTGTGGTACTTCCAGAGGATTCGAAGTAGGTGTTGAAATTTTTCCCCAGTCCCTTTTTGTGTTTTGAGTCCTGGATCCCTTGTGTGACTAAGGAGTTTCCCTGGGATAAGGGATGGGGTTTGCAAAGTATGTTCTTTTTGGATGAAAGGAGCTATAGAAATGGAAGTTTTCTGACGTCCCACGTGGATAACTGCCAGTGGGATGTCTGCTTCTGCTGTGACCCACTGAGCTTGGAGAAGGATAAAAGTTAAAGCCTGACCTAAGTAAGTTCTAGCTAACAAGGACCAGCTGGGTCACAGAAAAGGGGGTGGGAAGGGAAGTATGGGGAAAATGAGCTTGGCTTTACCAGGGAAGATGACAGGGAATTTGCAGGATTCCTTAGGCCTAGAATTTGGATGTGGAAGGTATGTGTGGTACTTGGGGTGGATGCTGGGTGGAAGAGGAGCTTGGTGGACTTCCTTCTTACCATCCACTTGCTGTGGCTTTGAGTGCTAAACAGCTCCCAGGAAATGTAGTCTCTCATATTGAGATACTTAACAATTGTGTTAAAGCCTTTTGTCCAGAAGTCAGTGAAATTATAATGATTTTACTTTATACTTTACAATGTAAGTAAATTTCTGGCTCAAATCATAGACAGACTGGAAGAACTCAAAAGCCTGAATGGGCAGAGTGGACAGAAAGAAATATAGGCGTACAGTCAGTGCACAGTACTTGAAAATGTAAATTTATTAATTCAGCTATGTGTATTATATTGTAAAATCATCTGTCTGTTAAAAATGACTGCAGGAGGATGCTGAGAGTTGTGTTAATTTGACATTAACAAAGTCTCCCTGGCTGTGACACAGGCAATAATGTGATTATTCTTTAAGAAGTACAGTGATGCCAAAAAAAATGATGACAGCTTTGTGTATGAATTGATCCAAAGATCTCTTCTATTTATTTATGTGCTGTGATGTTTCATTCCAGGTGATCAGCTTTTTCAGCTCCCGATTAGAGCAAGCTGGAGCTGAGCTGTCAGTGGAGCGAGTTCTGGAAATCATCAAGCAAGGAGCTGTTGCTTTGCCCAAAGACAGGCTAAGAGTAAGTGCTCAAGACCTCATCACTCAAAGTATACTGTTCCTATCAATTACACATATATGCCCTTCATATCTGTAACTTAAAAAAATCATCTCTCCTCTCAGTAGTGACTGATAAGTGATTACACTGTTGATTGCCATATGTGTATGTTTTCATTTAAATTCCTAATTTCTGCTAAGTGTTTGGGTGAGTTTTTGTGATTAGTTATTAAATTGAAGTGTGTGGAGGAATTAAAATTTGCTGAAGCTAAGGTTTTCTTCATCGTATCCTGAAGATGCAGGCTCCTCTCTCCTCTCTGTTGTTTGGTTATACTGTAACCAAACACTGGTAATTCTCTCTTTTGATTAATTTCTTTTTCTGTCTCTAATGTTCTGTTTCTGTTTCTAGCGTTCTAGTGCACCTCTGTCTTGGTCTATATTAAATGCTATAAAGATAAATTTAGAGGGCTTTAGTTAAGAATTACCCAACCTAGTGAAAATCAGTCCAGGACCTGTAAGTCTGGTCAACATGATGATGAGCTTTCTATATAATCCTGAGCAGTCCCCTCCATTACTTTCTGAGAACCTCTCAAATCTCTTGAGGGATTTACCAACTTGACAGGTTTTGTGAGGCTAAAATCCATTAACAGCTGTGTGATGTTTAAATACTGCAATAAAGAAATCTGTGTAAGTGGGTAAGTAAGCAAATGGGAGCTGTGTGTGTTTTTTAAACAGGATGAATCTTGTTTCTCTGTTATGCCAAGTATATTTGAAATACTGTCTGTTTTCTGCAGAACTGTTTTTGTTGCTACTCTGTGATAAGAAAGTGAGAGCACCATTTCTTTTGTGGTAACTTTAGTAAAATATCCCCTGATAAGGCACACTGAGTCTGTACAGCCAGTGGCAATGGCTGATAATTTATTTATATGCTGGTAATTTTAAAACACCCAGTGGGAATTTTCTGGCTGGCTGCATATACTAATGTCTTTCCTGCAGTTCCCTGTGTCCCTGAGATGGCACATCTTCAGTCACTCAGACTGAATTCCTTCAGGAGAGGTTGGTCTAGAGTCCAAGTCCTGAGCCGCAGTACAGGAATAGCCTGAGTAACACCAGAGCAGTTGTTGGGTCCAAATCCAGCCCTTCAGGTTGTTCTTTCTGTGTGATGATGCTGTGAATGCAGAGGAACACTGGAACTTTGGCTGTTTCTATGACAACTTGTTCTGATGTGCAGATAATTAAAAGCTCTTATGTTGAGGCTACACCCTTCTTGACACAGAGCCATCACCAAATCAACTCACTGCTTAGAAAAAAATGAAGGCTTTCTCAGTTGCTGAATGTGCCACATTGACTGATGTCAGGCCACAATTTACAGAAATGCTGTTTCTGGAGTGAAATCCTATCAAGTTTCAATTTTCTGCACTAACGATATACAGTATTCAAGGTTGTATGTTTATATTGCCACTTAAAGCAACAAACCAGTTGTTCCTAGCAGTTTTTGGTGTGTGGCAAGCTCTGTAAGTCCTCAACAAATAGTCAAGTACTTCCAATTTTAAGGATGCTTAGTGTTGCTTGGAGGACTTCTCTTTCCTCTGGAGTGCTTGAGTTTTGGGACAGACTTACAAAGGGAAGCCAGCCTGGCACATCAGTCTTCTGTACTGACCACTGACAACTACTGGGTTTTGTCTTTTTGTTTTCCTTTGGTTTCCTTTTTTTTTTTTTTCTTTTTTTTTTTCTTTTTTGTTTTTTTCTTTTTCTTTTCTTTTTTTCTTTTTTAATACTTTTGCTAAGCAGCAGTTTTGCCAGAGCAGGTTACTTTTCCATGTAGAAAAGGTGACATTGATTTTGGGATGGGATATTTATATATATATAGGTATGTATGTATGTATGTATTGTCATGCATCAATCTGTACATGCAAATAACATCCTTCCTTTGCAGAGGTAGTGATGAGGAGCAGCACATGTTTCGCTCCTATAGAAATGGCCTTGTGAGTCTGTGTGCCTCTCTCTTAGGAGTCTCCCTGTTCTTCAGGTCTTCCCACTTAAGTCTGAGGTTTTCAGGGGAAGCTATTCTAAAGCTCGACAAACTCATATTAAGATCAGACTGAAGATACAGTTACACAATAGCTCTGGCAACTGAGGCACTTCAGCAGCTAAGTGAAGGAGAAAGCTTTAATCCTTAGGTCTTTAATGACACTCTCTGGGCAAGTCTGGATGGGTGGGAGCAGCCCTACCCACTCTGGCTTTGATGGCACCTCCTGTCAGGAGCTGTGCAGAGCCACAAGGTCCTCCCTGAGCCTCCTTTTCTCCAGGCTCAGCCCCTTCCCAGCTCCCTCAGCCTCTCCTGGGGCTCCAGCCCCTCCCCAGCTCCGTTCCCTGCCCTGGACACGCTCCAGCCCCTCAGCGTCTCCCTTGTACTGAGGACCCAGAGCTGTCCCCAGGGCCAGGGGCAGCTTGTGCTCAACCAGTTTGGACAATGTCTGGAGGAACTGTGAATCTGTTGCATCTGTGTTGACACAAACTACACGTAATTCCAATGTGCAAAGCTGTGGAGTTCAATCCCAAGAATATATATATATGTGTGTGTGAGCTTTGCAGTTAATTGCTAACTAATTTTCAAGCCATCCTTGCCTTTTGCCACAGCATACTGAAGTGCTGTAAAGTACAAGAGACCCTGCAGAGATATTATTCCTTCCTCCTAGAAATAACCATCTTCAGCTGAAGCACTCTGGGGGAGGCAGTTGAAGCATGGATATGATTTGGAAAATGAGGGCTGAGGCAGAGTTTTTACTCAGTCACTTCCCTGCAGCTCAGACAATGATGTTTTTTTCTCGTGTGTACCTAATGTATGCACGGATGTTTTCAAGTGAATGTTTTCAAGTTGCTTATCTTGGCCTTTGTCGAGGAAGTGAGCATTCAAGAGGTGCTACATGTATTCAGTTCTGAATCTGTTGCTCAGCCCATAGTTCAAACATGAATCAACGTCAACTAAAAATAACAGCACTTAGAGCCACGATCCTCATCTGCATAATGGAGCTTATCAGTTTGGGAGAACACCCTGGTGCTCCTGCTCTCTTCCACTGTGGGAAGCAACACGGGATGCAAAGTGAGCATGGGTGGTAGCAGTAGGTCATGGATAAATATATATATGTGTGTGTGTGTGTGTCTGTGTCTGTGTTAGGAAAGATATCCTGCATTTTCTTAGCAAATAATTATTGGGAAATGGGAGATCTAACTCAGATTTTCCTTCCAGTCCTGGAGCAGTCTGACTGGAGACAAACAATATAATTAACATTATTTTAAGCATATGCTTTTAGCTGTGTACTGTGGAAGGCCAAGAAAGTCCAAGCTGAGCAATTAGCCTTTTAGAAGACTTCTGCGCAAACAGAGAGATAAAGGGCAGGTGCTGAAATCAAGAGCTGGTTATTTCTCCCTCAGTCTGTGGGAGGAGATAAATGAAGTTAATATGCCCGGGATGGAGGCAGAAGCCATGGCGTGGAGATAGAGCTGTCTCCTTCGCAGACAAGCAGCCCACAATCCAGGCTCCCTGCTATATTGCAGAAGCTTATTAAAGGCAATTTAGAGATCATAGTGATAGGTGAAAATTAGCCTCATTCTTTCTTTATATTTTTTTGAAAGTTCTCAGGCTGCCTTCCTTCCCTTTGGTGACCTATCTGTACTTTCAGGATTAGGAGAGTGAGAGAAGCGGGACTGTGTCTGGAGCCTGTGACTTATCTCAGGATTTCAAGGGGAGTTAGCCAGCAGATAACAACAACAACTCTTCTGCAATAAGTGGGAAAACTTGTTTCAAATGCCAGCTAGTGACTGGAAGCTGACATTTGGTTTTATGGAATGATCACACTTGGGAGGCCATGTTTAATGCTTTATAAAAGAAAAGTTCCCATTACCTAAGCCACTTAAGATGGAGATTTGTTTTTCATGAGCATTTTCTGATCTGCTTGTGTTTTTCCCCCACTCCTTTTCTCCCCATGTCAATGAGTATTTTGTCATCAGTGTGCACCCTGTCAGATGTTCTTTGTGTGCTATGCAGACATGCCATTATGCCATCAACTCTCACGATTTTGATATGGTACAAAATTTAATATTTATTGAAGTGCATTTGAGTTCGATGGGCATTAAAATTTCACAGAATATGTAAAAGGAGCAGAGGTAAAAGCCTTCAGTCTCTTGACAGAACAAGTTTCACTTTAGGTGTTAAAAGCACTTCTCATAGGTTTCCCCTTCTATTAACAATGTACTTCCAACTCCATCAGCTTCCATTTGTTTCACTGAAAAAAGCTGCTAATCACTGAGGCACCAGAGCACAGAGGAAGAGTAAATTGTCATCATGGTGATGGCAGATACTGCCTGGGAGGTGGACCAGAGTAGCTTTATATCTCTGGCACATCACCCTGGGGAAGCAGCACCAGAAGTTTAGCTACAAAAAATATCGTAAAAAAGAAATGGTTGTTGAATGAGGTGGCAGTGAATTCAACAGGGGATGTCAAGCGCAGGTGCTTTGGTAGAATCACAGATTCATTTAGGTTGGAAAAACATTCCAAGACCGCCAAGTCCCGTCATTTCCTCAGCACTCCCCAGGTCACCACTAACCTATGTCCCCTAGTGCCACATCCACATGGCATTGCTTTTAAATTCCTACAGGGATGGGGACTGCAACACTGCCCTTGGCAACAAGGGATTGACAGACCTTTATGTAAAGAAATTTACCCTGATGTCCGCCCTGACCCTCCCCATGCCCAGCCTGAGGCCGTTCCCTCTCCTCCTGTCCCTGTTCCCTGGAGCACAGCCCGACCCCCCTGTCAGGAGCTGTCCCCTCCTGTCAGGAGCTGTGCAGAGCCACAAGGGCCCCCCTGAGCCTCCTTTTCTCCAGGCTCAGCTCCTTCCCAGCTCTCTCAGCTGCTCCTCATCAGACTTGTGCTCATGGCAAATCAGAAATCAGGAATGGCCGTAAAAGAAAGTGCATGTGAAGTCCCCAAAACCAAAGGAACCTAAACGATTTCTTGGCTTGGGTACTGAGATCTCTTTGAAAGAATTTTCCTACTTCTGCAGATGCTCCTCCCAGGGAGGAGACATCATCTATTGATCAGTCAGTGGTGTCATCACACCTTCAGAGGGACAGGACACAGGCAACCCTGCATAGCACCCCAGGTGGCAAAGAAAATCAGAAGTGTTCCATATATGTGCACCTTGTTGATCCAAAGAAACCATCCATTGCCTCATATTCTATTAGAATTGCTCCTGATTGCAGGGTTTTTTTTTTCCCCACAGTCCTGCTGTCCTTAGTCCAGAGTGTTTGGTATTTGGCCACAGTAAGATGCTGGATTCAGGATCCAGAGCAGTGGTCTTTAGTAATCCAAATTAAACCTTCGGGGCAAATCTGTAATTGCTTTAAAAGCTATGTACAGCTCTGTTGTGTTTGTTTTACTGTTGTAGCACTTTTGCTGCTGTGGAGTTTTTGGTGAAATAGTTCACAAATTAGGTCTGTGTGACACCATAAAGGGGTAGGGACAGAGGAGTTGCAGAGACCAACAATTCCATTACAGAGTTCTTAGGCACAGCACTAAGCAAGAGAGACAGAAAACTTCCTTAAAAAATAAATTCATCCAGTTCTTCCTGATACTTATCTTTTTCATTTTTTTTTCTGGCTCAAAGGTCAAAGTTCTTATTACAGTGGAAGCTGATTGTGTCTAATACATCCTTAGGTCTGACGCTAGGCAGGCGTCTACAACACAGACTTCCTTTTGCTGACCCTCAGCTGCTGTTAACCCTTACCCTGAAGAAGATCAGATTAGTGACAGAAGTATAAGAAAGTTTTAAACAAAGTGCTTTTTGGGCCTTTCCAGAACACTGACCATATGCTAAGAATAAGAGTATTTATGGATTGTATATTTCCTTTTGACAATTTATACCCTCAATTAAGATGTCAGACTTCCCTGCTTCCGTGAGCTGACCTGTAAGTGATGGACAATAACTCACGTTTCTTTTGAAGGCATTTGTTTTAGAGGTCAGCTTCTCAGAGACCTCGAGTAGTGAAGAATATACTCTGCATCCCTTGAGAAATATTATTTTGGGTAATCAAAATTCCAGGGGGAAAAAATGATCTTGAAAGTTTTGATGGGCTTTGTGGTCAGAAAATAACTTATCATTGTGAAACTGTGAGCAATCAAAGACATGTCTGCACTCAGCTGACTCTGGGTAATCTTACAGTGGGACTATAAACCTGTCTGTCTGTCTGAGCCAGGGCAAACCCTTATGCAGGTGCTTTTCTATTAATGTAAGCCTCACTACTTAAATTGGTGAGAATGAGTTGAAACTAAACTGGATGACACCACTTTATAATAAGTATGTCCAAGCAGGAGTTTCTATCATTTAAATCTGCTTAATTAAATGGTGCAAACTTGTGTGTAGGCAAGATCTAAAGTATGTGAAAAATACTATGGAAAAACTGTGATTATTATAGTGCTTGAAGTTAGATACTTGCTGACATAATGCATTGTATGGGAACTCTTGGCTTTGTAGTTTGAAACCTTACAGGAAGAAAAATAACGGCATCATCCCAGAAGGGAATGAAAGCTTTGGGGGTTTAGTTCAGAAATAAATTCCACCCTCACTTTGAAGCATTAATATGATAATTCACAGAAATGTGACTTTAGTAGGAAATTGGGTTCAGTAGCTAGTTGGAATACATAGCATATTAACAAAAAATATACTCATGTGCCTGGTTGCTTTAACACTGAAAAAGCCAGTGGCCAAAGTAAATTCACTTTGCTAACTGTGGATTCAAAGTCATGGAATCACAGAATCATTTAGGTCTGAAAAGCCCTCTGAAATAAATTCCCCCAGGGCGGCCATTGCCACCACTAAGTCACATCGACGTGGCTTTTGAGCATGTAAGTGATCAAAAGTCTTTGAAACCTGATGACTCCTGTTGTTCCATGGTTAAAAGTGGATTTTAGCAGTCTTTAGAGAGCCTTGTTTGTAGCCACGTGTAATGCAAATACAGCTGATGAGTTGGATTGAATACCAACAACACTTCATTTTCAGAAGCATCCTTCAGGTATAGTGGAAGGAATCAGTTAACTTAAAGACTTTAATGAAAGAGAAATAAATTCTACTGCGGTCCTCAGCAATGTAGCTTGACTTGAAACTTGCTGTCCACAGAGCTTACATTCATATTGCTGAATTCAAAGTGTTTGAAATGTTGGCATAGGCTGGCTGTTATCACGCATTTATCAAGCATATTTATTTCTTTTTCAAAGTTTGGTTTAATATATTTATATGAAAAAAAATCCTCTAACATGAACTCTTCATACAGTTACCCATTCCTGGAAATGTTTGCATGGATTTTAACTGTCATACATGTCAAGATTCAGGTTTCTTTGGTGTGGTGTGAGACGAGTCCCTTTGCATACAAAGTCTGAGTTACAGCTGAGTATTTTATCTGGTTGAGTGTTGCCAGGCCGAGCAGCAGTGGTGTGCACCGTGGCACTCACAACCTCTCCCTGGCACTCCCAAAGAGAGTTCACTCACCCTGTAACTGACACCATATTTACATGTTACTCTTAAGGCTGTTTGAAAAGGGGATGTGCTTTCCACCTTTCTCCACTTGTCTTAAGAGTGTGAATATTATACAGTATCACATTCTTTAAATTATTTTTGTAGCATTATGGGGAAAGGGACAAAAAAACCCCAAAACACCAAAAACCACCCTTCAAATGATTCCAGGAAAATAAATTTTTCAAATGTGAATGCTCCTAAGAGCCCAAACAAGTTAGGTTTGCTTTTACACAGCAGCTGTCAGTCAATTTTGGGATTAAAACCAGCTTTTTAACTTGAGTTTACTTCAGTGGTTATAAATTCTTTCATGGGGGCGGAGAAAGATAAACAGTAATTTTTGGCATTGTTGACTAGAACAAGAAAAAAAAACCCAGCTATTTTATTTTGCTTGTCTGCCTGGCACACAGTTAAAAACATATTAATGCTTTTCTCACACCTCCCTATTGAAGAGTAATATAAACATCACTGCAGCATCAACATAGGAAAAAAAACATTAGCAAACTTTTGAATCTCTGATCTTTAAACTGTTTCTCATGTAATATCAGTTTCTTATGGTAAAGCACCCAAAAATCCCTTTGAACAGAAAATAGTAATCATGCTTTCAACTTAGACCATTTGTATAACAGCTTTTCTTCACAGATGAAGAATAAACTGAGAACTTCAGTCTTGTTTTCTTCCTAGCAACTGAAGCATTCATTTTCATGGGGAAAATCCTGCTTCTACTGGAAAGTTTTGCTAATGGCTCCAACATTCTCAAGGTTGTCAGGCTGTATCTTCATGCTTGGGAGACGGCACCAGGCATGATGCAAGCAGGACACCAGGCAGGTGCCAAGGCTGTGTGTGTCCCGTGGCAGGGAGTGTGTGGTTCACAGTCACTGGTATTAGTTAGGAGGAAAGAGGGACTGTGTTTCATGTTCCCCTGCCCTCTCTCTCATCTCCCTGGCTGCTGCTCTGCGGGGATTGCATTGGTTGCATTGTAGCTCAGAAAGTGGTGCCATGGTCAGCAGCCTAGTGAGGATCTCGTGCCTCTCGTGCGAGAGTTGTATGTGACCTGAGCAGCAAAACTGTGTCTGTGAACTCCTGACTTTCAGCCACCTCAGCTGGAATGGATTGAGAGAAGCAGCTCAAGGAGCAATGGGATGGAGGCAGAGCTTTGTTAGCAGATGCACAGTCAGCTCAAAGAAGCTGGGAGTTACCGACATCAAATCCATCAGCTTTGCTCACTCTTGTCCTGAATAGGTTGCCTTTTGTCACCCTTCTTGGTGAGTAATTTTTCTTACACAGGTTACAATTCAAATAAGACACTGATGTCTGAATCCCTTTAATGTACTTTTACTGTTTGTTGTAAGTTTAAGTTAGATATTGGGAAGAAATTCTTGGCTGTGAGGCTGGTGAGGCCCTGGCACAGGTTGCCCTGTGCCAGAAGCTGTGGCTGCCCCTGGATCCCTGGCAGTGTCCAAGGCCAGGCTCAATGGAGCTTGGAGCAGCCTGGGACAGTGGAAGGTGTCCCTGCCCATGGCAGAGGGTTGGAACAGAATGAGCTTTAAGATCCCTTGCAACTCAAACGGTTCTGCAATTCTGTTATAGAAATAGTAATCCTTCTGTGCTGGGCTTTGCTTCTGTCAGCCAGCCTGTGGCACTCCATACCTGCAGTGTTATCCTCCACTTAAATGCCACATGCTGAAGAGAGCAGGAAGACTTTCTCTTGCTGCAGTGTTCCTTCCTCGTTATGCAATGCTGTGCACAGAGTCATTGCAGTCTTTGGTAGAAGCATAGCAGCAGCCCAAAAAGGATCAAGGATACTTTAAAGGCAGCAGAGTTGTGAATTTCAAAATGCTCCAAAGAGTAGCAAATCTTTTTTGTATCTCCCTCAGGTATTCCCACCGCTTTTCTCATTTGAGGTTTAAAGCATGCATTAATTAATGCAAGGTAAAGTCAGGGAAGGAGCGGCAGGAACTGGGAGTTTGTTTGGTCTACATGTGGGTGTTATGTCTGAAACAGTGTTCTGGTGTTCCTCCAAGGCCATGTACCTTGTTTGCAAACCTGTGCAGATAGAGAATGTAGAGAACTGTTATTCTTTTATGCTGTTATCTTGTATTTGTCACAACCGTGAGCAGAAAGCACCCAGCAAGATCCCAGCAAAGGAATGAGTAGTGATGCTGTGATAAAGGACAGATTCAACCAAATCCCTGGCATTTTCTTTGGGAACAAGAAAGAATTTATCCTGGGCTTTCCAAAGGACTAGAACATGCAGTAAAACTGGATTTAGGCACATTGAGAACAGGCATAATATTTGTATAAAGATATATAATAATGTATCATTAGTTTTCCCACCTTCCCATTTATTATTTTGTTTTTCAGTGATGGGATATTGTGCATCCCAGTAAACTCCAAACCCACAGTACTTTCTCCCTGTCACCAAGACATCTGGTTGTGCTGGGGGAGCTAATCAATTGCAGACATAGTTGCTATTATAAGCCTGCAAGCCACTTGAAAACTTACCCAGGATTTTGGTAATGAAGGCCCTGAAGTTATTATTTGAGCTTTTTCTTTTTTTTTTTTTTTCCTTTTAACTTCCCTTCAGGGGTCATCAGACTGGCAGTATTTTTATTCTTTTTTACAAGCTCAAATTTTAGACTTTTGAAAGTTCAGTTCTGTGTATGTCAAGCTACTTGAATTTCCTGTAAAAATGTTGGAGTAGTGAGTTGATTTGTAA
Organism: Fringilla coelebs; assembly: GCF_963513975.1. Classification (NCBI taxonomy): domain Eukaryota; kingdom Metazoa; phylum Chordata; class Aves; order Passeriformes; family Fringillidae; genus Fringilla; species Fringilla coelebs. Next base: position 1,548,641 of record NC_140031.1, read on the forward strand.
TAATATGAAAGTGAACAAACATCCAGGCTAACTCTCTCTGAAAAGTTGGTGTTTAAATAGATCAGAAACTCAGGGCTGATCTTGGGTTGGGGCACATTTGTCATTTTGCTATTAGGTCTGATATTTACTGTTAACATTCAGTAAGACTATTAGTCACATTTATGAAGATAACTTTAAAAAAAGAATTTGTAGCTCAAAATGAAGAACGGTGTAAGACTTGAGAGTGACGTTCAGCTCTTGAGGAGGCGCACCCTATAGCTCCAATTGAAAACCCCTCCTTCACAGCCTCACTGATGCCAAAATATAACCAATAATGAATGATTTATCATTCTGTATTTGGCTTTTTCCTGTAGGAAGGGTGGGGGCGAGATCTTCAACTCCAGAATACCGAGTCACTCCTAGCACTTGGCTCTGAAACACATAAACAATGCGGACTGTTACAAGTCCCATCCCAATGCCCGTATTACATGGCCATGTGTTCTTAGAGTTCCTAGAGGCTGATGTCAGGCATGTGCTGGCCTGGTGGATTTTCTGATTTTCTGGTTTTCTGGAGGTCTCCCATGCGCTGGAGTGGCTGTGCCGTGGCCTGGGCTCGCAGCGCAGTCTGGCAGCACCAGCGTTGCGCTGGTGCCGCTCGGCTGGGTGGCGATAAGCAAAGAGACAGTCTGGCTCCTTCCAGGAGCCTCTCAGTCATGTCTGAGCGCTCGGCAGTTCCCAAAGCCTCTGGCTGACTTTCCCCTGTGGACCGTTCATTTATCAGGAAATGGAATTGGTTACAGGATTTCGCGCGCTGCCAAACCTCACTGACGAAATCAGCCCCGTTCCTGCTCTCAGAAGTAGGAAGAATGTGTTAACTCTTTGTGCTGATGCTTGTTTTTAGTGCTTTTGCTGAAAAAAGCCAGGTTCCTTCCTACTTTTAAGGTTTCTGGAAATTGCTGACACACTCTCACTCTATACTACTAATGCAGGATAATTTTGCCTATTACATGTAGCTCTTTGCATCACACTTACCACTGTCTTTATAAATATTATTTTAGGGCAATTGAGTTATGTTAATGGGAGATTTGCCTACTGAATTCAGTGTATTCTTGCTTCAAAAAATGTCCTCTGAATTACAGGAGTGAAAATTAAGATTTATTAAAAACATAAACAATGCTTTGTTGTTTAAGGGATGCTTTAAAGCCTAAGTTATATGTATAACTTATACAAAACTTGTAGGAGCTTAACCAGAATTGAATAGAAATATGTCTTTAATTATGCATATAGGATGACAAAAAAGCCAAGTGCAGTTCTTTCTGAGTGTGTTGCTGGTTTTGCATATAGTTACAAACTCAGCTGTGTAATTGCAAAGTAAACACCGCTCTTTTTAGATGCTATTTGGAGGTCATTGTCTTTCATTATGGATCAAGTTTTCAGGAAACTTTAAAAAACAAATGCACTTTTAAAAATGCTAATGCATTTTTTTGTGACTTACCAGACTCCAGGCTGCTCTGAAGTTTTCAGGGCGGAGCTGGTTGTCAATCACAGAATCATCTGGGTTGGAAAAGCCCTCTAAGACCTTCAAGTCCAGCTGTTCCCCCAGCACTGCCAAGGTCACCATTAACCCATGCACCAAGTGCTGCATCCACACAGGTCTTAATCCCCTCCAGGGATGGGCACTCTCCACTGCTCTGTGGTGGAGTGCCCATCCCTGGAGGGGGAAAGCTGTGCCAGGCTGGTCAACCTTCTCAGTCAAGAAATTTTTCCTAATACTCAACCTAAACATGAGCAAATTCTCAATTGTGCAAATTACATTGAGAAACAAAGAGCCATTTTGGTTTTATTAATTTATTTATATTGATAGGAGCTACTCCTGGAGATTTTTCATTTCTCCAGTGGTTAACATTTCTCTCTTAAGACCCTCTAATTTTTCCCTCGTTAGCTGAGCTCACTTGTTTTGCAATACTATTTCTGTGTCACATGCTGTGACTGTGTGTTTTAGAGGGGATGGAGAAATGACCATTTGCAGGTTGTCTGCTGCAGGTGTCTGTTCCTATACCACTTGAATCATTTTAGTTTGTGCAACGATGTGTTGCACTGGGAGCATGTCTCTCATAACACATCAGACTGTTTTAATGCAATCAATAGTTGTAACCTCCCATGTATGAAATTACTAAGCCCAGAGGTAAAGCACAGTGCACATATGGTAATTATTATGTCTGGAAGTGGTTGCTGCATTAATTGATAGCAGTAGCAAGTAATGCAGCCTCACTTAATTTCATCGCTTCTTATACAAAAATCCTGTAAACAGAATTTTTGCAGTCTAATATGGTGGTCTCCTTTTTATTATGAGCAAATCACTGTGGAAGTATTTAGAGCTCTCTTAGTTCATTTAGCTTTGTGGCAATTTGTCATCCTTTGTTCCACAAACAAAAAGTGGCTGAAAACAGCTCCACAACCTGTGAGAGCACCATGTAAGTCTCATCTGTCACTCTGTGAGCCCTGGTTGGTGTTGCAGGAGCCTCTTAGGGCTGGTGCCAGCGAGGCACCCTGCTCATGGCCTGCAACCTGTGAGCCTGAGCCACTGCAGGGGAGGATAAGTGGGTGATTTGGCCTCATTACCAACATAACTGAGGCTTGTATAATTCAGGTATTTTCCAAGCTGTGTCTGCAGCTCAAGTTAATGTAAAAATTCAGCATTCCTTGCTTTTAAAAAATTGTGATTTAGTAGTATAAATATAATTTTCCATTTTAAAGTAGTTTGTCATAAATACTCCTGAGGATCTCAGAATGTTGGTCCTTTCCATTGTGAACAAGGAAAGCCACGATGGCTAAGGGCTGTGCAAGCTTGGAGATCCCTCATTCTGTCAGTGAGAGGCTTATGATGATCAAGGCCATCAGAGTGCGAGTAACACTCAAATCTGCTTGCATTATGTGTTGAAAAATGAGTGAACTCATCACAATCCCAAAAAGACCTTTACTGTCATCTGGGGAAGCTCCAAATAGTTTAGAACCATGGTTTGGGTATAAAACCAAGCCGATGGTTTGAGTTGAAAAGGCTTAGAGCTCATCCAATGTCACCCCCCTGCCATGGGCAAGGACACTTTCCACTATTCCAGGTTGCTCCAAGCCCTGTCCAGCCTGGCCTTGGACACTTCCAGGTATCCAGGGACAGCCACAGCTGCTCTGGAAGATCTGAGCCAGAGCCTCAACTTTCTTCAATGCTTGCTTAAAATCTTAATTTTCTTGAATACATACAAGATAAAGGAATGGCTGAAAATAGACTATTTTGGAGTAATATATAGTAAAACTAAATCATATAAATGCAAATATAATGGAGGAAAGTCTTACATGTAGGGTTCTCAGAAGCACTGGTGAGGGTTTCACTGGCATCAGGGTTACGTTGACAGTTGTAGTTTTAAAATCAAGTTATGTTGTCTGTTTTTATTCTCTCCTTTACATCTTGCTTGTAGTTAGATTACAGTTCTCTAGGAAAAAAAGCATGCTGTTCATGTAGAAGGCTTGTTTATCTTACTGAAATCCAAGGCAGCATATTCCAGATTGAAGGAATGCATCAGAGATGGGTATTGCACAAGAATCCAAGGTAGCTTGGGAGGGTGGTGCTTGGGTGAGTGACTGGAATACAGTGATTCTGCAGTTCAGGAATGAGGTGCATTGGCCAAGATGAGGATGAAGGGTGGGCTAGCACAGGACACTCCTATTCCCAAGCTGCTGTCTGCATGGAGACTAATATTTACATGGAGGCTTACTGTCTGTCCCCTCCACCCCTGAAGATTATTCCAGTTACCTTCTGGATGCTGCGTTCTGCGTTCAGTCACTTCATTCCCAAGTCATTGCTTTCTTTGCAAAGCTCAACAATTGCATTGGAATGAAATCACCTTATCCTGGATTTGCTGTAGCTGCTTCCAAAGAGCTATTCCATAATACTGTTATGCAGGTTAGTCTCCTGCAGAAGGCTGGGCAGTGTTTTGGCTATCCCAAACCAGTTTTAAAAAAAAAAGTTTAAACAAAAATGTGCAGACAACAAGGTTGTCTGCCCAGCCAGGATTACCATGGACTAGGTAACAGTAACAATTCAATTGTATAAATGCAAATGTAATAAAATTAATACAATAATATCTACTGTGATTCTGAGACAATTATTCAAACCAATAAAATTGTATAAGGAAACATAAACCAATTCTAGCAGCAGGTTGATCAGCAGTGCTGGAGTTTGCTGTTTCTCTCCCATGGTCTTTTTCACCTTGCCGTGACTGGAGTTCCCTTTGCCGCTCTGCAGAACTGTAACTGCAGTCACAGCCCTCTACCCAGCTGAGCTGAATAATGCCTCATCCTTGGCTGTGGCACTCTGTGGGTTGTAATTAACTAGCTCCCATTAAGGCAACAGATGAAAATTCATGCAGTTACATGCAAAAGCTTTAGAAGATGAAGTAGTGTCATGTAACAAGAGGTGTTAAAGGAGGTTTTGTTTCTTTTTTAGCTCAGGATAAGGGTAAAAGTTTTAAACTAAAAGAAGGTAGATTCAGAGTAAGGGTGAAACTTTTTATAATGAGGGAGGCAAAATACTGGTACACATTGCCTGGGGAGGTGAAGGATGCTCCATCCCTGAAAGGGTCCACGGCCAGTTGGATGGGGCTTAGAGCAACCTGGAACCTGTGTCCCTGCCCATGGCCGGGGGTGGCACTGGATGAGCTTTGCAGGTGCCTCCCACACCATTCTGGGATTCTATGACTCTATGAAATAATTATGTAATTCTTTATGCTACCTATAGAGTGCAGAAAAATATTTCTGTAAGGAACACAAGGGAAGTCTACTGCAAAGATCTTCTCCTTCCTTGGATCAGGAGTATCTGGTTGTGCTCCACTGGTGACAGAGTCAGGGTGAGAAGGACCCTTTCAGCATCTTCATCTCATATCCAGTGAAAGGTGCTCCAGCTGGTTCTCAGCCATGAGGACACTATTGAGCTGTAATGAGCAGAAAACATTGCTGTTAGGAGTGGAGTTTCGGAGGAGAATGATGTAACTAGTGACATTGTCTAACTGTCATCCCTGATGGGGAATGTATACCATCCTGTTGCTGTCCATATGGAAGCATGTCCTTGCACAAGGCAGTAAATGGTGAGGGGCTGATATTAGGTGCTCTGCAAGCTTTGTGGACGGGAGGGGTCAGGAGATGACACACAAACTCCTGTCATCTATAGGGAGTGCGGATTGCCAAAAGAGATCAGTGAAATATTTCTTTATCCACAGCTGAACTCTGGCCTTTCATTGCAATGTGAAATAACCAGAGAGGTTAGCAATAAGCTCAGATTTTTCCATGTGAGCTCTTCAGACACTGCATTGGCTGTCTGTGCATCCATTTTAACTTAAATGTGCAATTTAAAAATAAAGAAGTAGTCCCAAAATTTAATTTTTCAGTGGCACTTAGAAAGATGGGGTAATTGAAACTAGAAGAAGAATCTTTATACTAGATATTAGGAAGGAATTCTTGGCTATGAGGGTGGTGAGGACCTAACACAAGGTTTCCCAAAGAAACTGTGGCTGTCCCTGGGAGTGATCAAGGCTAGTCTGGACAGGGCTTGGAGCACCCTGGGATAGTGGAAGGTGTCCCTGCCCATGACAGGGAGTTGGAATGGGATGAACTTTAAAGCCCTTTCTAATCCAACCATTCTACAATTCTCTGATTCTCTTTGTGGAAAGGAAGGGTGCAAGTAACTGACTCTGAGCAGGAAAATTTAAGCTTTACACAGATTCTAACATGAAACAGTCTGTCTTTGTGTATCTGTTGTTTGACACAAGATACATTAAATTGACTGATTTCATTGGTTTGAGGAAGCTGCTACAAGAAAGAAATACAAAGTACAAGACAGAAAGCAAGCTCTGGAGAAAGAGGAGGATGGGAAAGCAGTGTGAGAGTTTCCAAGTTGCTCCCCATGGCAACAGAGCTCTGACCTGGTAAACAACTCTCTGCACGTGTATGTTTTTCAAAGCTACTCCATTCTGCTAACTGCTGGCCTGCCACATCATTTGAACTCTCTTAACCTTCAAGGGTGATCCCATTTTTTCTGAAAGAGAGCACAGAGGAGCTTCCCTGCCCAGAATTGCAGAGCTTTGGCTTTGCAGAAGATTGGCAGAAGCCCCACACTCATGAGCAGCTCAAAACTCCCTGTCCAACACATCTTACAGGAGGGCTCCCAGCCAGAGCCCAGCCCCTGTTCACTTCAGGGGCTGTACAATTGCTCAAGCTAAATAACATTCCCCAAGTTTCCCTCCCTAGAAAGCCTCCCTATACTTTTATTACGTGTTTTGCTGTGACTAAATCTGCCTCACATGTGTTGTGCAGCCTCCCCTCACTCCATTGCATATGTTGTGAGTCCAATGAAAAGTACAGTGCCAAAGGCACTGCATTCGCATGACGTGTTGTTTCCAAATATCTTGCAGCTTTGGTCAAAATAAAGTAAAATTACACTGAAATGCCCTGACCCCTTTCTTCCCCTGCTCGGTTAAAAGCTATTTCCAACCCATGTGTTCCTTTCTACTGCAAACCTTCAGTGTAGGCAGAGTAGCTGAAAAGTATAAAAAGTTGCATTTAAAATGAATTTATTCATTTGTTTGATTAATAAAGTCCCACGTTATCCCCCTTCCATAAAGAAAAAGAAGTACTAACCACTTTTTAAATGAAGTGTAAAATAATGTGTCAGAGGCCAACAACTTTATCCCAAAAGGTGCAAAATTTAATGAGTTATGACAACTAAATACAAGATAAAGGGCGAAAAAAATCATGTAACTTCTAATTATACTCATCCAATTGCTCTTCCACTTATAAGGTTTAGCTGTCTTTTCTGAATTAGTCTTTTGAATTAAGTTTCCATAATATGTGGCAGATTGAGAAAAACAGTCCTCAGAAAATTTCTGCCCTGGATGACAGATGAACTAGATAATGGAGTATAATCTCTTCCATTTTCATGATTTTGACACATTTTCACTTCTGTGTGTATGTTTAAATCAAGGAATCAAAATAAGTTTGAGTACAGAATATAAATCCCAGACAAAATTACAGCTTTCATTGCAGTGTTGGGTTAAATGTAAACAGCAGGAATGTTACAGATATCTTCTAATTAAATGCATAAATCAGAGGAATGTCTTGAATGTTTACAGCAACTGCACGAAGAAGTGAGAATGAGGAAGAGATGTACTTTGTCAGCTGATGGTTGCGTCTGCTGCATTCCCATAGAGAGTTTAATTTTGTCACAACCTTTGGTACAAGTTGCAAAGCTTCTCTCCAGTTGATTTACAGGCTGTTTGTTCCTGCCGAGGATGATTAGAGATGGAAATGGCTTTTTCCTGGCCAAGCAGGAGTTTTCTCATATCTGTCATCATCACCGCTGAAGACTCTGCTGTTAGGATTTGGAGGGCAGCTGGTTTAGACCACCCTGCCTTTTTTGTCACTGTAGATGTTCTGGGGTATCAGATGATTGTATTGAATCTTAAATCCACATGGATTTAGGCTGGGTTTATTATAGGATTTTCATTCTAAACCCGCAATCTGTTGAGCTCACAAACAAAAGCTGATTTTTCTTGACTGTGTCCTCATGTTGACTCTTGTGCCTTAACGAACCCTACTATGCTCCCTTCTACCCAGGTTTTCTCCTTGCCCTATAAGTTGAAAAAGCTCTCTTTGACCAAGGAGTCCAACCATTCCCCAGCACTGCCAAGGCCACCACTGACCCATGTTCCCCACAAATGCCACATCCACATGGCTTTTAAACTTCTCCAGGGGTGGGGCAGCCACAGCTGCTCTGGGCAACCTGTGCCAGGGCCTCACCAGCCTCACGGCCAAAAATTTCTTCCTAATATCCCATCTAACCCTACCCTCTGGCAGTTTAAAGCTCTGATGTTGAAACTGTGGGGAGAGCAACCAGCCTATGGATTATGAGCTGGGCCTTGAGGACAGACAGTGTAGCTGTGGGGTGAGAATTTCTCATCTTGATTATGCTGTAGGAGCAGTATCCAAAGCTGCACAAGGAAGATTTCCCTTTCTTCGCTGCCGCATGTGAGCTATCAAAAACCACAGCAAAGATGGTTTTTATAGATGGGAGACCAGAGGCTGGATAGTTATGGGTAGTTCATGGAGGGAAGGTCCTTCGAGTCTATGGGAAACTGGCAGCTCCAGAACATAGAAGGAAATTTTATGTTTGTGGAGTAGAGTGGGAGGAGAGCACAGGCCTTCAACTTACATGTTGTCTTTGGTGTGAGACCCACGAGATCCAAGTGGTGCCTGTAGTTCTGGGCACAGTCAGGCAGCAAAACTTTATTTGAATTCCTGGTGCTTATCTGCCCCACCAGGACTTGCCAAGCTCCATCCTCCTGAGCTAAGACCAGCAAAGCCTGATTGTTGTCACCAGGGTAAACAAAGCTGACCTGAATGCACAGGGAGGAAGGGGGCAGATATGTTCAATAACAGAGGAACATAATAGCATTTATGAAAGAATTCCCGTGAGGTGGGGAGTTCTCTAAAAATGTTTGATTCATATCCTAAAGACAGTTTTTACCAGAATAAGTTTTAATACAAGTGAAGTGTCAGTGAAGGCAAACAAATATGGAAATGCTGCATCTAAAGTATAGTGAAACAGAAAACACAATTTTCATTCATTATTGAAACAGCAGCTCACTTGGGGCCCTTTTTCAGATTGAGGTGATTGTTTGCATTAGGAAAAAAAATGCAGTTCCACAATAGGAGACTGCAGCTTTTTAAGCTGGTGGCTGCAGGATGATACCAAGCATACAGATTCCTTTTGGTTGCAGTCAGCTCCTGTACTCAGACAGTCAAGGAGTTTGCCCAGTTTGCCAGGTTCAAGATTTGTAAAGATGTCTTAACACCTTCAAGGAATCCTTGTCCTGCTCATACTTAGCCTTTCTCCTTTCTACAGACTGCTTGCCTCTATCATGTATAAAGGCGTGTTTTCAATACCTAATTTGAAATTGCTATCACAACCTTCATTATTATAATGGAATATAGAATAAAATATAGCATAGAATGAGCAATCTAAAAATCCATTTCAGAAAAGGCATCCTGGTTATTTGTTGAGGTCAACTTAACACAGCCCCCCTCCCCTGATTTTGGTTTGTCTTCAAGGACTCTTGGCATTAGGGCAATTTTTTTTATAAAGCTGTGAAGTCCACATTCACAAAATCACTGTGTAAACGTACACATTTGGCACCAGCTTCTTGGCTGGCAGTCCTGGCAGAGATAAGGCTGCAGTCTGGCACTGTGTGCTATGGCTGGAAAGGTTTTACTGTCACTTGACATTTCACTCCTCAAGACAAATAAATGGGATTTCCTGCATGCAGCAGGGCAACACTGCTCATCTCGCAGCACAGTCTGTCTTTTTGCAGAGGCTTGAAATACTTAAGAAGGGAGTATGTCCACTGGGGTGTACATTTTCCAGTTTGGGGAGAATAGGGAGCCAAAGGTCTGCCGGCTCAATAGGGTGTTAGTCAGCACGTCCTGAGCTTCAGGCAGATAAGGGTCCACTTCCTAGGCTGCCCTGATCTGAGAGTTAACAGTTGGTGACAGCGAGTCTGTCTCTGTTCTTAAGTCATTGTTATAATTTTTTGTAATATTTACAGGCCTGGCTCTCTCAGATTAAAAAGTACAAAATCAAAAGGAGGTCTTCCTCCGTGGGCGCTGGGGGTGGGGGAGGATGTTTGGGCTTGGCATGCAGCCCCACCGCCGCGCTGGGTGGGAGGGACCGGAGCAGGATGTCGGCGTGGGCCTCAGCTCTGTGGCTGCTGTGAGGGAAAACTCAAACCTTGTCTAGTGACCTTCCAGGAGCCCTCCACACTGGGAAACATGCTGTGAATGTCAGCCCCCAGGATGCAAATCAAAGGTGTTAAGCTCAGCTGGGAGAATGGACCTTGTCTCTCTGGTTAATGAAGGAAGCCAAGGCCTAGGCAGTGCATCAACCCCTTGTACAGTGATAAAGGAGAGGAGCGTGGTCCCAGTTGTCCAAAGGAATGTTCTTTTTGGCTTGGCGGGATGTTTTGGAGGCAGTGTTGAACCAATCTGTAGTGAAAGCATGTCTGGGACCTCATCACTGGAAAAGTATGCAAACTGAATCACTCTGCTCTTCTCCTGCCACCTTTTGTGTTGGGGGAATATGCTCTACACAAATAAATGAGAAAACAAAACAACTGTGACATGGTAGTAACTCTAGATTTGGGGTGAAAGAAACAGGCAGATGATGTGGTTCTGCTGGATTATCCCAAGATTGTATTAGAGGAGAGAAAGGTCATATAGAGTTTGCAAAAGGAAAAATCTTTGAACTGTGAAATTAGTGGGGTTTCTACTGTCAATGTGCTTCAGTCCCTTCCCAGCTCAGATGCTGAAGAGCAGAGAGGGGAGTGCTGGAAATGCCATAGATGGGTCACAGTCTTCATCAGCAAGAGCAGTGTGGGACTGAGTCAGATGACAGCTCCTTCTCCAGGGTGGAGGAAATAAAACCTAACCCTGGGCATGACAAACCTATGAAAAAAACAAAAAGAAGAAAAAAACAAACAAAAAAAAAAGTGAGAAAAGGGTAATATTTATATATTACTGGGTCAGGATATGTACATTGTCCATAGAGGGTTCCTGAAGTGCATCCTTCTGGCATCAAGGCAGAGGGCCAGAGTGATCAAGGCTTCTGTGCCTTACCAAAACATGAAAGTGTGGGTCATGTTCTTAAAGTCCAGTAGTTTCTTTCATTGTCACATGCATATCCAATACCTTCTGCTTGTTTTGTCTTGCTGATTGCATGGCACACACCATGGCAATATTTTTATTTGCACAACAGTTGGACCTTTAGTGGGAGTTGAAGCCGGGCAGCAGGGAGAGGTTTATCTGGGGTTTGTTTCAGCACGGTGGGATGGTGTCGTAGCCTAGGTGGAGCAGCCATCCATGATGTTATCTGGAGCACAAAGCATTTCCATGATAAACAACATTCCTTGTATTTTAGACTAGTCTGCTATCAAAGTCAAAACAACTGCTCTGGCCTAAACAGTAGCCCCCTGCTTGAAATGTAAAATATGTAATTGGCTGTAAGATTTGTCTAGAGCAGATTCTCCATGTCTTTTAATATATAGCTACACATATCAGTGTACATTCATTATTCAGCAGGGTTATTTTCTGTAAAGCTTCCATAGTTTGTGCACTTCATAGGCCCTTTTAAATCCTTTCCAGTGAGTTTTTCCTCATTGTTAAAAAAAGTTTAATAAATTATATAAATCAGACTAAATGTGTGTAACTCACTTCTCAGAAAATAATTAGCAGCTGGTTGTCTCTGACATGAGAAGTGGAATATTGTTGGACATTTATAGTACTGGCTTTGTGTTTAAAAAAGGCTGATGAAGGGAATATAGATCTGTCATTTTTATCCAGAAGTTGAAGCAGATTTTGTCCAGATACACAACTTAATTCTTCTCTACTGCCTTCACTTACAATGTCTCCAAGAGGAGACTTTGCCTTTCCCAACCCTACCTCACCCTCCTTTGAGTTCTTCCACATTGTTGCAAATAAACAAATTCCCTGGGAAAAATTATTTTAGTCTTTAGCAAGTCCTGAACCATAAAAAGCCTTTCTTATTTTATATAAGGCTTTGCCACTGACCAGGTGATACTGGGGCTCTGAGAGCACCATGAACTTTTTCTGGAGGGAGCAAGCATCTTACGATCTCACAGATCACAGAATCACAAAATCATTTGTGTTGGAAAAGTCCTCTAAGACCATCAAGTCCAACTGTTCCCCCAGTGCTGCCAAAGCTACCCTGATCCATGTCCCCACACAGCTTTTAAATGCCTCCAGGGATGGTTATCTGCTCCAGATCTGGTTGACTGCAGAAATTATCTTCCCCTGCCTTCTCTTGCTTCCTAGACTTTTTTATAAATACCTTTTTTGTCTTCTGCAGAGTGATCCAAACAGTGCATGTGCATGTATGGACTTATGATTTATTGCTGCCAATTTCTTAAACTTTACCTTTTATGCAGTTGAAAAGTGGCAGAATTCATAGAATCATAGAATCACTGAATGTTTTCAACTGGAAAGAACCTTAAAGCTCAACTTGCTCAAACCCCCTGCCATGGGCAGGGACACCTTCCAGGTTGCTCAAATCTCACTCATAAAATTCTGGAAGGAAAAAAATGCAGCCTTGAATCAGCTTTGTTTGGCAAGTGAGTGGTATTTTAGGGTTTGGAAAGTCTACATAAGGTGCAGGGTTTAATTCTGAGACTTTGGAAATTTATGTATTTCTAAACCCTTCTTTGAGGGTACTGCTAAGGCATTATGGTCTTAACTGTGAGTTGAGACATCTAAAATCTACTTCTAATCTTGTAACCTTTTGTTAGCAGGTCTATAAGTCTTCTATATAAAGGTGTCAGTGATGAGTGATTTCTAAACTCACTTCAGTTTTAACAAAAATGTTTGCTGAAAACCTACTGTTTTTCGTGGTTGTGTAAAGCCTTGCACATTAATCTAGAGAAGAATGGCTTGCAAGCTGAAGCACAGGAAGCCAGGGCTTAAACTTATTTGCATCTTCCTTACCAGCGTTAAAAATAGGGACTACTGTTATGAAATGTGCATTTTCGGCAAATCCCGTGGTAGGAAAGGCTTATATGTCTGCTTCATATCCATAAAGTTTTGTGAGTTGATAGACTCATCCCCATTTGTGCTTTGATACCCTTTAATGCCATTGAAAAATGGGTTCAGGGATTATTCAGTTTTTCAGATTTTAATTCCCTAAATTCAAAACCAAAGGATTTTACTTATTTGTCTGAGTGGTCAGTGTATGTACATAACAAGTACTGGAGTGAGGTCAGGACCGGAACTGTTTCTGTCAGTTGGGTCAGTAGTTTTGTTCCTTCCATGTGTTTAACTCTCTTCTTGGTTAGGTTTTTTTTCAATGTAAAAAACATCCTTTGTTTGAATTGTCATTTTGAGTTGTTCATTTTTTGCTCAGACCTGTGTTCTTTCTTCTAAAAGGCCACTGTATCTTCTGAGAATTACCCTTCTTTAGCTTAAGTCCTGAAGTGAATGAAAGTTCTATTCTTTGTTGATGGTACCTCATTTACACATCCTGCCTTCATCCTCATGCTTCAATTGATGCATGTAATTACCTGCATCACTCTCTTTCTTTTCTTTTTATTTGGTAAAGCCAACATGTATTGTATTTTCTGCAGTGTTGCAAATGTCCTCATAGTGTTCCTGTTGTTTTCTGTCTCCGTGGTCTGACTACAAGACTGGCTCCTGGCTCTTGAGCAGTCCTCTTGGAAATGTTCTGGAAAGATATGTGTCCATCTAGACAACATGGCATAGAGAACAATCCTGACAGGGAAAGCAAATTCTAGTTAGAGCTGCAAATCCTTGAACCCTGACTGTAAATGTATAATGCATAAAATGTGTGTAGAGATTAATGATACTTAACAGTGTGTGATATGTAGGTTTCATTCAGTCTTTCATCTTGGTTATCTTTTCCTCCCATTACAAAATTTCTCCAGGTGGACACAGGATCTCTGAAGCTGAGCAGGGATCCGCTTTTTTCCTCAGACTAAGGGGTTGAGGGATTTTCACAGAATCGTACAATAGTTTGAGTTGGAAGGAAGCTTAAAGCTCATTGCATTCCACCCCCTGCCATGGGCAGGGACACCTTCCACTGTCCCAGGTTGCTCCAAGCCCTGTCCAGCCTGGCCTTGGACACTGCCAGGGATCCAGGGACAGTCACAGCTGCTCTGGGCACCCTGGGCCAGGGCCTGCCCACCCTCCCTTCTCTTGTGCAGGTGAGCAGCCTCAGTCTCCCAGCCTGTCTTTATAGCTACTGACCAGTGGTCCTGTTTGTTTTTGGTGCTGTCTAGAAGTAGCCCAGAGTCCAGGTGCTTCTGATGTGGAACCAAACATATCCTAAAATACCAGATACCTGACCTTGTCCTAAGCTCAGATATATCCATTTATACAGTGCTTTTGGAATCTGTGCAGATAACAGCCTGTTATAAGGACAAAAATGGCACAATCTGGGGCTACTATTTATCAGCTATATTTCTTTCCTGGAAGGAAAAGAGACAAGTGTATATTTGTTTGTGTCTCTGAATTTCTAGGACTTTAAAGTTCTCATTATTTGCCATTTTATTCCAGACAGATAAGCAGTCTGCTTATGGTACCCTGAAAAGCTTTGTGCCCTGGCAGGTTTGCCACAAATATTTAGCTCATTTAACTAATTGTGTTTTTACCAATAATTATCTAGGCAGAACTGTTTGATTGATTTTTCCCAAAATGACCTGGCTTCTCAGTACTCTATAAAAAAATTGGTAATTGCTGAACTCTGACCAGAGGCACGTCTGCTTCTCTGGCAATAGTTCACATCTGACACTGAAAATTCACTACTAAGTATTTGTTTTCCTGCAGCTGTGGTTGTACAAACCTTTACTCAAAGTGATCTAAAAAGAGAAATCACATATCAATGAAACTTGCTGAAACAGTTCTCTCTCTGTAGATAAACTTCCCTACCCTCCTGGACCTGGAAGATGGTGACCCATTAGAATGTAGGTTGCCTTGTCATATGGAATTTCACTCATGTTGTCTACTACAGCTTGTGTAGTTGCTTAAACTTTCATCATTCTATTATTATAAATAATACTGTATTTAATATATATTTATTAGATAATATGTAATATACTTATTTTATTTAGCTTGTGCACAGATGGTTTTGAACCTCTTATTACCCTGAGGTTTATGTTTCTTTTTCCACCTCCCTGCCATGCTCTGAGCCCCCATTTTCTTCACTGTCTTTCCGTTTGCACCGATTCCTTAAGCAGATCTCTGAACAAGATGTGTGGCTCACACTTAGTCTAGCACATTTCCTGTTTGCTTCCTTCATCTCCCCACCATCATCCTCTATGCTGTGAGCCTGAGGAGGAGAAAAAGATGGTATCAGGCAGGTGTGGTGTAGCCCATACAGATACTTCACCAGAGCCACACACTTTCTGTCTGATGTCAAAGACAAGCACCACAGACATGAACAGAACCTGGGAAAGATGAAACAGCCTTAACGTCCCCCCAGAACTAAGTAATTGCAAAAATTCAGTCTGTCAGTATCCTGGAGCAAGCACTGAGACGTTTTCTTGCACAAATTGTGGTCTGTTAAAGAACTCAAGTCCTTGTAATTATATAAAACCCAGACATATCAATGTTTCCATGTGTACCTGTGTATCCATACCATGAATAGTGTGCCGGGCATGATTGTTGAGTTGTTTTCAAGATCCTTGGCCATTAACTTGAGTTAGATTGGTATTTTGGGGACCAGATTTCCAAGTGATGTTGAGGATTTGGCAGTGAAGTACAGGTGTCATTCCTCTGCCCAAAGTCCTCACAGATTGATATGTTTGGTGCAAGGCAGGTTTTGGGGTGATCCTTGCTGGGGTAAATATTCATTATAGACCCTATAATAGAGGCTTGGTACAGTGCTGAGCCCTTTTTTTTCCCCTGCCATTTGATGTATTTTGCTAATGAGGTCCAATCCTACAGATGCTCTGCAGGCAATACTGCTATATTTAGCAGAAACAATATGAAACACATAATTTGCCATCAAGTCATTAGGTTACCAAACAGGATTCATGGTAAGCTTTTCAAACACAGAGAAATCCCATTTTCGAAAGACTTTGAAGCTTTGGATTGATGTAAAGTTCACATGAATTTGACTCTCAAATGTGTTCAGATTCCTTTGAAAACAGCACTTCTCTGCTCAAAGAGTCACCTGCTTTTGAAAATACTGACTTGTGCTTGATTGCTGTTTCATAAACCAGAGTTTCCAACCAGAACTTGAGGAAAAGAGGGTTCTCCAGTTTTTTATTAATCCAGCTCTTTAATTTCTTTATTTTCCACAGTGACTGCCCCATATCTTTGATGAATGCTGCTTTTCATCCAGCAGAACATCTAGACCAGGGAAGAAGCAAAGACATTGCTCTTAAAGCAGCTCCATCTGCCCTTGCCTGTGTTACCTGAGTGGAGATCATCCACTGACATAACACTGTAGCCTTTGAGACTCTCTGAGAGTTCATTTGGAGGGAAGGGGATGTTTTATTTAATGTATGGCTCAAGCCTTATAGCTCAGATGCCACTGAGCTGCCTGGAGCAGAGCCAGGTGCACTGGCCGTGATGTTCCCTTCCTCAACGTTAACTGAAAAAAAACCAAACCAAAAAAAGAGAAAATACAAAAAACCAAAGAAACAAAACAAAAAAATACCAACAAAACTCCCCAGTGTTGTTGAACTTCTGTGGTGGGGGAGTTACTGCAGTGCAGTTCTGTGTCTGTTCATAGGACTTCCCGTGGTTTTTCATCAAATCATGTGATTGACAATGCAGACAGTCTGCAAAGTTCTCGGTCTGTCTCATTTGTACCCTCGTCCCAACCACGAAATCTGACTTCTGCTTTGTCTGGCAGAAGAAAACAAGATAGGGTGATGTGGTGGGGTGATTCACTGGAGTGATAAGCGGTGTCTGTATTTAAACTGTGCCGTTCAAACCGTAATGTTACCTCTGTCTCTCACATTTTCAAGGACTTTCTCAGCCTGGTTTATTTTAAACTATCTGGGGTTGTCTGTCCCTCTATGGGGTGGCAAAAAATGCAAATAATGGCTCCAACGGACCTCCCATGTCAAGGCAAGGAGTTCAGTAATTTAAATAGTGAACATTGTTGTATATTGGGTCAAAACAGGGTTTGGGCTGGGAGAGACTTTAAAGCTCATCTCATTCCATGCCCTGCCATGGGCAGGGACACCTTCCACTGTCCCAGGCTGCTCCAAGCCCTGTCCAGCCTGGCCTTGGACACTGCCAGGGATCCAGGGGCAGCCACAGCTGCTCTGGGCACCCTGGGCCAGGGCCTGCCCACCCTCCCAGCCAGCAATTCCTCATTCCCAATATCCCATCTGTCCCTGCCCTCTGGCCCTGGGAAGCCATTCCCTGGCTGCTGTCCCTCCCTGCCTTGTGCCCAGTCCCTGTGCAGCTCTCCTGGAGCCCCTTGAGGCCCTGGCAGGGGCTCTGAGGTGTCCCTGGAGCCTTCTCTTGTGCAGGTGAGCAGCCCCAGCTGTGCCAGGCTGGCTCCAGAGCAGGGGGCCTCCGTCTTTCCACATCATCCATCCAAACAAACAGGGCAGTGAAGGAAAAAAAGGGATGATTCATTCCATGCCAAGCCTTTTCCTCTATCATTAAGATTGCCATTTAAGATGCCTTAGCATGGTCTCTCTTTTTAAGTGGTGCTAAAAATCTGGTTCATTGGAGTGTCACCAGCTACGGTGCCAGTGTCTTTCCAGAAGTAAGTTGAACACAACAGCAGCAAGGCAGAAGAAAATAGATTTGTGCACTGCAGGTTTGATGTGCTACTTTGGCAGTTTTGTTAACTGTGATAAAGTCCTCACCACTGCTGGCTGGGTTTTTTCTGGGAGTGCCCTGAGACCCATGTGGCCTGGTTGCTTTACAGTGTCACCTGCTGTGTGTCTGCAGCACACAGCCAGGGCCGAGGCTCCTGATCATTCTTTTGAAGCAGGACATACAGGAGACAAATGGCACAAATATGAATTTAAACATTCCTTGGGCTATCACCTGAAAATCTTGAAAAGCTTTTTGAACATCTTTAAGCTTTTTTGCATCAATCAAGGTTTTTACATGTTGTTTAAATCCTGCTGTTACAAATTGTTATAAAGTCATTCTCTTAAAGAAGAAACTTCTGATGATTTTGTTTGTTAACAAATTCTGTTTTCAGTGAACACTCTGTTAGTGAAACAGTGTGGGTAGTTTTTTATTTCGACAGTGGATGTCTGCCATGGTTAATCTTGCAAGTTACGTCATAGAATCATTGAGGTTGGAAAAGCCCTCTAAGATCATTGAGTTCAAGCATTAACTCAGCAGGCCTGTGCTCACTACTAAACCATATTCCCAAGTGCTGCGTCCACACCCCAAAGATTCTGGTGCAGTTCTCTCCATGCTGGACCTCTAAGATTTCTCATTTTAAATGAATAAGAAAACATGGCCAGCACACAGCTGTGGGTCATTGCAGTCATCTAAAGAATGTGGGTTTGAATTGTGGGCCTGGAATTCTAATCTTTCATGTCTCATCAGTAATGCATTGAGCTGTCCTGAGCCTGCTGTTCAGGTGGACCCTCAAAAATCCATCACTCCTAATGTTATCAACATTCTTTCTATATAGACTCAATCAAAACTGTGTATATGGAGTGGCAGTGTGTATTACTGCGCTCCTTAAAAATCTCATTCTCCTTGTCTGCATTTCCAAGACACCCCCGCAGGCTGTTCAAAGCACATGTTGAATGTCAGAGAGTCCAGGCTGACTGCAGCAAGTTGCAGCCTTTAATCTGAAATTGATTATTAAATTGCTACGGTACGATTGCAGTAAATGGCAACATCGATCAGCCTGAAGAGAGGCTGAATAATAAAATCAATGCATGGCTTATTGCCTGAAAATATGAATGCTACCTGAGCCATTTTATGCTGCCCTTCCAGCTGAGAGATAATGGGATGGTAAGACTGATTATCTCAGATGCAGCTGTTGGAATTTCTGATGTAATTTTGTCTACTGTTCTAAGGCTGAAGATGTTTTTTAAGCTGCACAAGAGCCCAAGAATCGTCCCAGGCTACTGCCACGAATGTTTGCAAGGCCAGTAGCTGCATCTGTGACCTGAAGGTGAAAAAGAAAGGCGTGTTTAATTCAATTCAAATTATAATCTTTAATCACTTCCCCTCCTTCCCTCCCAGAAGGGCTACCATGGGCTGCATCCCTGGTGTGAAGCATGCCACCCCTGGGGTGAAGAGTGGCAGCTGTGTAAGACTTTCCTCTGGCTGGAAGTGTTGCCATGGTGTAATCGTGAGGTTGAACCATTCATTCTGCTGATGCAGTGCTGAACAGAACGTGCTCCTGTCTACACTGACCACAAGCCAGGAAGTTTTGGAAGGAAGTGGGGAAGATTACACTGAGGATAAGCAGAGTAGAATGTCAGGGCTTTTTTAAACAAAATAAATACTAATGAAAATATACATGAGGGCTTGTTTGGGGGGAGGTGGTAGAGGGGGAAGACAGGGACAACTTCAGAACTGAGAGCCAAGTTGGGAAGGGATAGAGAATGTCAATGAAAAGGAGGATCTCACAAGGCTGGTGAGAAAAGAAAGGTTAGGTGTGTACAAAAGAGAAAAGTATGCTAAAGAGAGAGGATAAGGATGCAGTGGAAGGGAGTTGGCATAGCAGTAGGCTGGGAGATTAAAAATGAGAGGTAGGGGTGTGTATGGGTCTAAGGTACCTAAGAGTGAAAAATCCAGAGTGATGTAGAAGATTAAACAGGCTGGTCAAAACGGACTTGGAGAAGAGAGGTTTGTAGAGAGGTGGTAGAAAGTGGCTTAGATGCACAGAACGGCTGTGAGAGAGTTCTCTGCCACAAACTGCATGTCTGACACAGGAAATTAAACTTGCTGATGTACCTTTGAGATTCTGGGCTTTGAACTCAACAGGAGTTAGATGCAGAAGAGCCTTTAACAACCCTACCTTTTAGCTGCCTCAGTTCCTTGAACAGAGATAGTGCAGAATCCTTTAGGTTGGAAAAGCCTCCAAGATCTTGGAGTTCAGCTGTTCTCCCAGCACTGCCAAGGCCACCACCAAGCCAAGTCCTCAGGTGCCACATCCACATGTTTCTACAACTTTTCTACAAGTTTTCTTTTCTACATGTTTTCTCACTTCAAGAGTACAAATAACATGGTAGCATTGAAGTTAAATACCTAACCCTGAAAACCAAGTGTCCAAGAAATGCCCCCTCAAAGGAGACTGATCCAGCCAGAATTCTTGTACCCTTAAGGCAAGGAAACAGGACACTGAGCTCAAGAAGTAGGATAGGGAATCCCTTCATTATTAATGGGCAAAGAGGCTCCTTAGCCATTGCTGTGCTTGTTCTGATCATGTCACACGGAGGAGTTTATTCTTAGTCTTAGCCACAGCCTTATAAATAATAAAATGGGTCATGTTTTATCTTACCCAAGTGATCATTGTAATGCGGCTTTTGCCTGAGACTCTGCCAAGCTCAGACACAGGCAACATTTGGAAGTGGGTAAAGTGAGGAGCACAATACAAAAGTAAACTCAGCTCTTTCCAGAATATACCCTTTCCAAGAGTGAACCTGGTGGGTTTGCAGTGTGCACTGCTTTGGGAGGGGAAAATATGAGAAAAATGGGAACTTGAGGTTGCAGCATGTCTGTCTCTTCTCTCTGGTGACTCTCTAGGGACTCTCTTCTCTCTGGGGACAGCATCCAGGGAATGGCTGGCTGTGCCAGGGAGGGCTAGGTTGGGTATCAGGGAAAGGCTCTTCCCCAGAGGGTGCTGGCACTGCCCAGGCTCCCCAGGGATGGGCACAGCCCCGAGGCTGCCAGAGCTCCAGGAACCTTTGGACAGCGCTGCCAGGGATGGACAGGGTGGGATTGCTGGGGGTCTGTGCAGGGCAGGAGCTGGACTGGGTGATTCCTGGGGTTCCCTTCCAACTGGGAATATTCTGTCATCCTATGATATCATAAACTGTGTTTATGCTTTCAGCCTTTTCAGAGGATTCTCCTGCTAAGGACCCAAGTACAACTAATGGCAAAATGTTTTTTAAGGGAAAATGCAATAAATACATTTGTACATGCACAAGCAAGAAGGCTTTTGAGGGGCTGCTAAAAATGAGTTTTTCTTGAGACCTTTGTGTTTTGTAAAGAATTCACATGTTTAGTCTGTTAACAGGCAAATGGATTGTGACCAACAGTAAAAGGCTCGAATGCAATATGCTAATGTAGCATTTAATTCAAAGAAGAAATTATAAATGTTCTCTTTATCCTATAAATATTTTCCTTGGGTTCTAATGGTTTAGTTCCTTCCATTATTTTTTTCACCAAACCTCTTTCTTCAGTGTTTATGTGGGCTGTGTGTTTGTAAGCAGACATGCAAACCTTCCCTCACTGGACTCTGGCTTCTTGTTGCAGAAGTTCCCCGAGCTGAAGTTTAAGTACGTGGAAGAGGAGCAGCCTGAGGAGTTCTTCATCCCCTACGTGTGGTCCCTGGTGTACAACTCTGCCGTGGCCCTGTACTGGAACCCCCGTGACATCCAGCTCTTCACCATGGACTCGGGCTGAGGGACACCCCGGCCAGGCCAGCCCCGCTCCATCTTACAGGAATTGAACCTCTGCACCCCTTCAACCTGACCCCCTCCAACTGCCCCCATGACCCCAGAGCCAGTGTCCAGCCCAGCCTCACGCTGGGACAGACTGGTGTGGGGCACTGATGGCTTGTAGGCAACCTTGTGTTTATAGTCCGTAACCTAGAGCTTGTTTGATGAAAATGAGGCCTTACACATGGGGTATGATGTTACTACCAACCACAAACCTGATCGTCCTTCTGAACTTAACAGGCTAAATGAGATTGCAGGCTTTGATTTGGAAGCGGTGTTTGTATTTTTGGCTCTTTGGAGCAGGCAGCTTCCTTGGGTCAAGCTTTCTATGATCTCTTGGATGCTGCCGTGGGGTGCTCGTTATCTAATCCTTGTTTCCACTCACAGCCCTTCATTTCTGTGGCACTGTCAAGGCTGCAGCCCTTAAATTGCTGTCTACACTGTCATCTGAGGGAACTAAGCAAGCAGCATCTTAATCAGGTTAGCTCCCAGGCAGATTCAAAACACTTGATTTAGATGTTTGTGGGAGGATTTTCAATAGCAAGTCTTCAGTTGTTGTTGTTGTTTGACTGACAAATACTCTCCAGAGGGCAAGAAACACCTGCTTTTGGAGTCAAGTCCCTTACAGACTTGTTTTTCTGTGCTCCTGTGCAAAATTGTTCCTGGAAATTGAACGTGTAAGGGAAGTGGGGGGGAAAAGTCCAAAGAAAATAATTACAAGATTGTAAAATAGACCAGTGTCCTGTAAATCTGTATGTAATGGTGACAGTGTGTTTTGGGGATCCTTGACAAAGCTCTGTGTTGAAAACCTCCTCCTGGCTTTTAAAGTTTTATGGCAGAAGTATAAATTTATCTGAATGTAGAATACTACTCTCTTTTTTGGTTGTTTTCAAGTGCCCTTTCCTGATATACCTGTTTCAGCAGTGGGAAAAGCGAAAGAAGTGGTGTGATTTTGAAAGAAATCTCATTTTTCAAAGTGGGGATCATATTTTGGGGATGCCTGTTGCACACACGTGCGCCCACTCTCCTCATCCCACGTGCTGCTGTATGGGGGACTGTCAGCAGTGCATTGCATGCCAAAACTTCAATTTCAAGGAATTAGTTCTTGAAGATGCGTGGCAACCCTCTGTATTCACTGCCTGCTCCAGCATGTTCTGTTTGTTGACCTGAGGAATCGGGTGCGTTTGCTTTCAGAAAGTCCTTTGAATGGCTTTAAATAGAATTTCTTGCACCGTTTCATCCCTCTGAAGGATGTGCTAAGATTGTACTTTCCTTTTATCTGCTTATTTAGAGACAGAAGTCCATTTGAGTCCTACACAAATGGAAATGCTGGCTTATAAAAAAAAAGAAGAAAAAAAAAGCTTTCCAAATTTATTTAAATATAACTGCAAAGGGATATATAGAGCCCATGAGCATTTAGGGCTTTGAAATGGCAGAAGCTTTTGAGAAAAGACGATGGTAAGACTGGAGATGCAGTGTTTTCTTAGGCAAATAGGAGAAATTATTGAACCATGACTGAGCTGCACATAAGTTGATCTGTATTTTGGATTTATTCTGTTTTGTTTTGGTCGTTGAGCAAACGTCAAAAGGGGATAACTATTCTTGGTTACTGTAGTGATTTGTAATTTTGTCTTTATTAAAAGACTAAGAGTGTTTGTGAGTCAACAGGGCTGCCCAGATTTGGAAAGGTCAGTCTGAAGATGCACTTTTAAACCGTGGATTCTAAAGCTGCTGGGCTGGCTCAATGTTCGCTGTTTTAAACACTCCGGGGTGAGCAGACCCAGAGAGGCCCTGCCAGGGCAGACACCGCTCAGCCAGGTGTCAGACTGCAGAAAACCTGATTTGTCTGTGAAAGGGCTTTTCACAAGGGAGGAGCACATGAAGCAGCAGTCTGATAGAAAAGGTCCAACAGCTGCTGAACCGTCATCAGCATCACACAGAAAATTCTCTCTCGCTGTCCTCCCGTTGTGGTGACACTGAGGTGCAGAGGGTTTGTTCTGATGGCGGAATTTCCTTGTGTGTTTCATGAAATACCCTGCTCCTGGCTCCCAGCTGGTTTGGAACAGCTGGAGTTACCACCTAAAACCAAAACAGCTGAGCCAGACCAAGATTTAGGCAGAAATTCTTGCTGGCCCCATTGGCTCTCCCAAGAGCTGGAGTGTGACGTGGGCCTGGCAGTGTCCTGACATCTGCAGTCTGGTATGGTCACAAATACTCTGTTTTTCCTTCACCTTAGGGATCCTTTTCATTATTTTGTGTGAAAGATTTATTATGCGTAATTACAAAAATAAAAAAAGATGAAACAGTAAATACAGGGTGGTGTGGTTTGTGTCACGGGTCTTGGCGTGGTCATCAGGCCCAACCTAATCAAGGTTTTATAATGTCCTCCATGATGTGCAATTAAGAAGAATGTAATTTTATTTGTTGTATAAAGTAAGTCAGTGTTCAAGTCAGTGTCTGGTAAAGGAAGGAACATGTCATGCTGCAGTGTCACGTGGAATGTCACCTGTTGCCAGCTCAGCTTTAATGGTCACAGCGACCATGGCCTGGAGGGGCACTGGGAATGCACAGTCAGGGGGGAAGCAGAGGAGGGACAGGGCTGTCCACACAAGACCAGACCTGATGTGTTGCTGAACCATCAGATTCCCTTTTCTGTCCATTTCAGCTGATGGTGTCTCTGGTTTTGGGGTGTGGGGTGGGTGTTGCACCAGGACCTTCTCCTGACCACACTCGTATATGGGGTGCCCTAACTGTGGCCTTCCAGTACCTGCGTGTATCGGCCACAACAGGAGAGCTGGAGAGGGACTTTGGGAAGAGGCCTGGAAGGACAGAAAAAGGGGGAATGGTTTCTCACCATTCAGGGCAGGGACAGATGGGATATTGGGAATGAGGAATTGCTGGCTGGGAGGGTGGGCAGGCCCTGGCCCAGGGTGCCCAGAGCAGCTGTGGCTGCCCCTGGATCCCTGGCAGTGTCCAAGGCCAGGCTGGACAGGGCTTGGAGCAGCCTGGGACAATGGAAGGTGTCCCTGCCCATGGCAGGGGGTGGAACAAGGTGAGTTTTAAGGTCCCTTCCAACCCAGACCATTCTGAGGTTCTATTGCAATATTCTTGCTCTGAGTGCTGATGACTGCTGCCACCACCTGCCTGAGCTCCCTGAGCAGCTCTGGAGAAGAAAATCCATCACTTCAGGGCTGGGCAGGAGAAGGCAGGTCTGCTCTCAGAGGACCATCCCTTCCAGAAGACCAAGCAGGCAGAAAAGTCAGCTGCTGTGTAAGTTGTTGGTGAAGAGGCAGTTTTGGAGTCTCATGGATGTGTCCCTGGTGAGGCAGAAATCCTCCCTCAGGCAATGGAGTGAAACTCTGCTCTTGCTGTGAAAGAGAGATGGGTGTGGGGGGGGGGGGAGGCTGGAAGAGATAAATGCACTGGGCATCATTCACTTTGGCAAAAGCAGTCCAAAAACCTGCCAGATTTCTTGGTGTTTCTTGACCCTAACAGCCTAAAACCAAAGAGTATTGGCAAGTTACGGGGAAAAAAAACCCAAGCTGTTTTGTACGTGCCACTAGATTGTTGATCTACCAGTTAAACAGGAAAGGAAGAAACAAACAACTCCCCTCCCTTCTTTGGAAACTCTAAAGATTTTGTACAACCTTTTCTACTGGTTTTATCATTGCATATGTTGTCTAATTCAGCCAAGTAAAGGTCAAATCTCATAGTTAGTCAGCCCCAGGCTCTCTTGTAATTGATTGGGCTTGGTCTGCAAAAACTCCACTTTCTGTGCTGGAAGAGCAGGAGTTTTCTAATATATTTCACTTCCTAGAATCACCTTTCCACTACAAATCTTTTCCTGTTTCTACCCATTCCCCCTTTGGCTACCTTACCTAAAAATTTGTACCGTTGGTACTGTAAAATTCAGCATCCTAGCTGCCTTTGTGCTGGATTAATTGGTAATTTTGGAATTCGAGGGAGTTATTATTACCATATTTTTGTCTGTTACTGCTAACAGCTAGCAGTGTTAAAGGTGACAGCTGCCCACTTGGGAGCGAGACGCAACAGCCTTGTCCTGAGCCCCGGATTCTGAAGCCTCAGCTCTGGACAGGTCCTGGCAGAAGCCGTGGTGGCTGTGAGCTCTGGGTGTGGTGCAGGTGACCCTGGAGACTGAGTCCACAAGGTTGGTTGTGGAGGTTAGGCTGGATGGGGCTGGGAATTGTTCTGGGCTTGGCCAGAAGGCTGAATTTTTAACTCTTAAGAGTTACTCATTGATGGTGCCTTTGCACAGGCCAATCATGACCCTCAGATGTGTGTGCTGGGTTCAGGGAAAGGATCACAAGGCTGGGAGTTTCCCTGTTCTTTTCACTTTCAGGGAAGGAGCCTGCTGGCAGGAGATCCCCGGGCTGCTGTGACATCACCAGGGCAGTGCTCCAGGCCGTCCTCCTGCATGAGACATCAGCACACTCACCAGCAGCACTCACTGCCTGACAACAGCTCTGCCAGCTGAAGGTAATGGTATTTCACAGGCAAAAGGGCAGCTCTTGCAAACTCCACTGACCCCAGCAGGAGAGCTGTTCTTCCTGCTGTGACTTTGGGAACAGCCACTCATAAGGAGCAGGGCAGGAAGGTGCCTGGGCAGTGGAGATGATAGTTTAAAGTAATTACAGAGTGTTTGGGTTCAAAGGGAATTTAAAGATCCCAGGGCTGGAGCCCCTGTGCTCTGGAGCCAGCCTGGCACAGCTGGGGCTGCCAGGGACACCTCAGAGCCCCTGCCAGGGCCTCAAGGGGCTCCAGGAGAGCTGCACAGGGACTGGGCACAAGGCAGGGAGGGACAGCAGCCAGGGAATGGCTTCCCAGGGCCAGAGGGCAGGGACAGATGGGATATTGGGAATGAGGAATTGCTGGCTGGGAGGGTGGGCAGGCCCTGGCCCAGGGTGCCCAGAGAAATTGATGGGGCCATGGAAATGGCTGCAGAGTTGCATGGGCCTGCTCAAAAGCAGCAATCCTTGAGCTACATCCCTCCTTTGCAAGCCCCTGACATTGATTTTTGGCATCCCTTCACTGGGAATACCAGGGATGTCCCTGGAGTAACACCTCTGTAGGAATACGAGCTGTAATCTCAGCTGGAAGCTTGTAGTTTGGGGTTAACTGCCCCCAAGTGCAATTAACCCCAACTGCAAGGTTCCAGCTGAGATTACAGCTCGTATTCATTCAGTCATTGATGCTGGGTTATTGCTGGTGGATGCATTTCGGAAGTTGGGGCTGTGCTGCCTGCCTGCAAGTGAATTATCTCCATGGAGTGTTTGGTGTTGGAGCCTCCGCTACCACCCATGGCCTGTGACAGCACTGACATGTACTCAGATGAATGAAAATGTCACTATTGGTGAATGCCTCCAGATCACGACTCCAATACACCGTGGAGCTGCCAAACTGGGGCAATTTGAATGAGAGATTTAAAGTGGAGAGATGATTTTTATTTTTTTTTAATTCCACTGAAGCACACGGCATAATCCTTCATCATCACTTTAAAAACTGTCTTAAAATTAATCCAAAATGAATATGTCTTGGCAGACGTGATGAAATGTTCAGCTGTACATAATGTTTTTGCCAGATGTCTTGGCAAACTAAATGGCAGACTTCAGTCTTCCTTGCAGTCACTTTGTGCTGCTGAAAGCCCTGAATGTGATGGCACCCGGGGAAAATTGAGGATCCGGAGAGGAGCAGTGACAAAGTAGGTGATGTCCTGATGATGCTACCCTGGCCCCTCCTCCTATTTTTGAAAGGACAAAAAAAATGCTTTTCAAAGAGCAAAACATCTTATTAAAAACTGGCAATTTAAACTAGGAACAGCTGTCCTCGGCCTGCTGTTTCTATTTTTGTACCTGGAGCTGTTGTCAGGGTCCATCCCCTCTCCCAGCGCAGCTCCTGCATCCAGTCTGCAGTGCCCCCCCATGAATCCTGCTGGGTGTGGGGCTTGGAGTGCAGGGGACCAGGGGGGCTCAGCCCCACCAGAGCTGTCAGTCCCTGTTTAAGGACTGAATCATCTTGAAAATAACAGGAATAAACCACTCAGGCAAAACCATGTCTGCAGATTCAAAACCCCTTACAAAACAGGTTCTTGAAGGCCTAAAAGTGTGGGGTTTTCCCTAAAACAGCCTTGTGTGTTTTTTCATTGGTCAGCTGTTCCTAGAGGGGGAAAAACCATCATTCCTTAATGTGGGATATTCAGTATCCATTACATTTACTATGATGAGCTTCAGAATAAAAGTTCTGCTTAGTGCCTTGTGTCCTGTCCATGTCTCTGCGTGGTGAGTAGTGGAGCAGAGACAACCAACAGAGCTGTTCTCACCCTGAAATGAAGCTCTTTGTGATGGCTCCAGGAAAAAACCCTCACCTTCCCCCCCTCAAAAAAAAAGCAGTCTTGCGAGTTTATCCCAAATGAAACACAAAGTGAAAATTAAATTTAAATTATTATCCTTCTCCTAAATCAAATCTCACAGGCGCCAATTGCCCTTTAAAAGGTCAAGCTTTTAGCCCACAAAATTGTAATCGATATATTATTGACCTGAGCAGCAGCCATAAAATACAGGCCACCTCTGTCTCCCTGTTTGGATTTTCCTCCTTCCTGGTAGAGTCCATTTGGGCCAGGAAAGTGGCCCTGGTGAAGGTTGGATGGAGAGTGCTCATAAAAACCCACACAGCAGCCTTCCCTCCCTCCCTCCTTCCCTCCCTCCCTCCTTCCTTCCCTCCCTTCCTCCCTTCCTTCCTTCCTTCCTTCCTTCCTTCCTTCCTTCCTTCCTTCCTTCCTTCCTTCCTTCCTTCCTTCCTTCCTTCCTTCCTTCCTTCCTTCCTACACATGTGGAAATGGCACACTCTTGTTATTTATGATTGATTTTATGATATATTATCTATAAAATGCCCCCCTTTCTGATGTACCACCCTGTCTGATGAAGGGCCACAAGTGAGAGCACAGCACTGGCTGGGTTTGGGTGTGTGCCCTGTAGGACTCTGCCGGAGGAAATGGACAAGTGGTGGCCACAGGTGACACCTCAGCTGCCTTTGGGGCAGGGCTTTGAGGTGACACCAGCTTCTGCAGGCATTGGGATGTGCAGGGAGGATCAGGACAGCACATCCCAAGTCAGGAGGTCCCAGATTCACCTGCTCCGTTTCCTGGCGCCGTGTTTTTGTTGTGGCTGTGAGCATTGAGTGGGGGCAGATTAGCTGTGCTTGTGCAGCTACCAGCTCGCTGTTGTGACATTTCCATCTGCCCCACTGGTGTATAACCCTCTGCTCCTGATTAAGAGCCAGGGAGAAATCCCTTCCTTCCCCACCCCTCACGCCAGAGCAGCTCAACCCCAGCCTTGGGCATCAAGTTCCCAATCTTTCCCTCCAAACCAGGCCTGAAATCCCCTGTTTTGCCCTGTGGCTGCCCTGCAGTCAGCAGACATCAAAAGCCTTGTTTGTACAAAGGCCTTGTTGTATCTGGCTCTGGTAATATTCAAGGACTCACAGTCCTCTTCAGGTCAAAACCATTTAGGAGCTGCTCCTGGGAAGCCCATCTTTCACCTCTGGTGTGCAGCAGCAGCAGCCATCAGCAGGAGCAGCAGTTGCCCATGCTGTGTCAGAGCCTTACCCTACCTCCTCCCTCAGAAAAGATACAGGAGGATGGACAGCACCCCTGAAATGTTCCAAATCACAGCCTGCAGAAACCTGGCTGGTGGATCCTGGGCTTTCTCCTTCGGTCTGGAGCCCAGTTCATGAAGCTGGGAATGGTGGCCTGCTGCACCTTCTCCCCAGTCAGTGCCCCCAGCCCCATGATGGACCCTAGGGCCAGAAGTTGTCCATCGCATCCTCCTGATTTAAGAGACTCAGAAGAGGATTTGCCGCTTTGCCCTCCAAATTTAAGGCCAGGTGGAGAGGGGTGGGGCTCAGGAAGGCTGGAGTGAGGCTGGGGTTTTTACTGATGCCTCTGCAGCGCTGCCCTCCCAAGTTTTAAGAGTGTCTTTGTTTAGCAGCTTTCTCCTACCTCGACAGTAACCCTTGGGATGGCAGCTTGGTGGGGTGCGTGTGGGAGATGATGAAAGACAGGGAGATGAAGAAACTTGTACTAAACACTGCTGGCTCTTGGCCTGAGACGCTGGGCCCGCTCGAGGCCTTGCCAAGATCGTTTTCTCTGGGAGGATACGCTGATGTTGACAGCCAGGTATTTCTTTGATGCAATTCTGTGTATTGCTGGGGAAAGTACGTAAAGTCCCGTTTCCCCGAACACCGCGGGGCCACGTCGGCTGCCGCAGCCTGGAGCCCAAGCCCGAGCCTGCCTGGAGCCACCCTGCACAGCCCGGGTGCCTCCCTGCACCCTCACCTCGCACTGCATTTCCCAGATCCCTTTCTGGAACCTCCCTGGCACTTTGCTGGCTTGTTCTTTGCTTTCTCATCCCTCTGACATACTTAAAATATGCACACACCCCCTTTTGTGCTAGCAACTACAACCCAGCCAGGGCCCTGGCAGGATGAGCAGTCTCTCCTCCATCCTTTTCAGAAAATCCCAGGGGAATTTCTCACTTTTGAGTGATTTTGAGTCATTTCTATGGTAGTTCAAGGCCTGCATGAGAGTTTTTCTTAGTTTGGCTTTCACCAAACCAGGATGAGAATGCCTTCCTTGCTTGAGCACCAAGGCAATGTAGCAAACTGGCCAACTTGACGCTCATCTTAGCAGAACAGGCCCTCAGGTAAAAGTGAGGACTGATAGTGCCACAGCTGCAGCCTCTTGGAGGAGAGGAGGTGTCTGCAAGGTGCCTGAGTCCTGCCTGGTGGCAAGGATTGGGGTCCCCTGTCCCCAGACAGTGTCCCCAGAGAGTGTCCAGCCCACACTGACCCTGGGCATGGAGCAGAAGCAGTCAGGGGTTTCCTCTGGGGTCAGCCAGCACTTGTGACAGAAAAATTTGTTTCCCAGATGCCCCTGGATCCCTGGAAGTGTCCAAGGCCAGGTTGGAAGGAGCTTGGCACAGCCGGGGACAGTGGAACTGGAGGGGGTGGGACTGGATGATCTTTAAGGTCTCTTCCAACCCAGACCATTCCAGGATTCTGTGGTTCCATGAAAAAATCTTCCTCAGGGTGGGGAGGAAAATATGGGGAGAGGTTTGCAAAGACCAGACCACCCAGAGGCTGACCAGAGCTGGGAGGAGCAGGAGTCTGTAAAAGCCGTGCTGGATACTGCCCTGGATGGATGCTCAGAGGGAGACAGGGACCAGCAATGTCAGCAGCGCAATGGGGGAGAAAAGGGAATTTGCTTTGGGGGGAAAGGTACCAAATCTGGGGGTCTGCCCCCAGGTAAATTTGTGCATGGGCTGTCAGGCGCAGAGAGGAGCCCAGAGGGGCTCTCAGGGCATGGAGTGGCCCAGGTTTCCACCAGGCTTCTCGCGTGACTTGTTTTTCCTGCGAAAATGAATCCTTCTTCTGCAGCATTCATGAGAGTGGCCCACGCAGGGAGCAGCGTAAGCAGGGAATGGCCTTTTTTGGCCGCTGTGCTGGGGACAGAATGTCTCGGAACATAATGAATGAAACACAAATATGCGAGCGGCGCTGACGCCGCCGCACGTTACCCCATCAGCATCCCGGCGTGAGCTGGGGGCCACGGCCAGCACGCTCACATGTGGAGCAGCACAGAGGAGATGGAGACCTCCTTTTCTGCATTTCAGACCCCTGTGGCTCCTCCAGTGGAGATGGAGAGCTCCTTTTCTGCATGACAGACCCTCTTGGCTGCTCCTCTGTGGGGCAGCGCAGCAGACGCTGAGTGCAAGGAACACACGGCCAGAGAGAGAGATCAACATCTGGGCTGCTGCTCAGGAAACAAGTCGTGGGCAAGGCACGCCCCTCCAGATAATCTCTTGTTCAAAGTGAAAGCTCACCACAGAAATTTGGAAAAGGAGGTGGAAGGAGCGGGGCAGGACTCCTATTATGCTTGGAATCTATTTAAATATGTCAATATTAAGGGAGCGTAATTACCACTCAAGCAATTCCAGCAAACAAAGCCGGTAACAGTGCCTGCTTTACGGGAAGTGCATTTCCTCTTGGCAGTCTCCTGGCTGGGGATTATTGAGTGTGCAGCTCTCCTGCATCCACTGCACTGGGGAACCAGCACCTCCCAGCCAGGCAGGGCTGCAGAGCAATGGGCTGGGGTGCTGTAACAGGAGGGACCGTAAGGGCCAACCTATCCCCTTTGCAAGTGATGCCCTAACCCCTGACATGGTGTGCTGCAGGTTTGAGCAGCCCCATGGTGCTGAGAAGCACCACCCCATGCTGTCCTTGGGGTCAGCGGGGACCATCACTTCTGTGGTCAAGGTCACCAGCAGCAGCCCAGTGCTGCTCTGCTTCCTAGAGCACCTGCCTGGATCTGCTATTGCAGACACACTGTGGAAAGAGGCAGAGGAAGGAGAGGGCTGTGGTTCAGGGGCTGGACTCCGTGCCCAGATTTCCTGAGTCAGCTCCCAGCACCACCACCCGTGTCCATGTCATGTCAGACAAGTCACTTCACCTCAGTGACACTGGCTCCGGCCCCAAAACCCTTCTGTGGTCCAGCTGTGTGGCAAGGCAGGGTCACTCTCTGGCCTGGGGAAGTTACTCAGGGCCTTTGGCTCCTGGTTTGAAAACACTGAACCCAAAAGTCAGGTTCCTTGAGCCATTAGTCACTGAAGAAACCCCAGCTTCCCAAAAACTGCTGAAACCCTTCCCAGCCTTCCCCTCCTGTCAGAGGCGCTCGGGCTGCAGCCAGGCTGGCACATCATCCACTGAAACTGGATCCTTCCCACGAACAATGGGAATTATCTCATGGGAAAGCTGCCCTGTGGAGTGGCCACCCTGCAGCTGTCCCCTCTGGGATCACACACAGGTGCTGCTGACCACTCAGCTCTCCAGCGCTGTTCACACAATAACCCACCAAGGACACAAAACCCCGCAGCCTTCAGCTGAAGAGGTGCAATTAACCTGCATCACTCGTTAGAGAGGGCCTGTGCATAACCCTCATTTCTGAATCTGCATGTTTTCCATCATCTCTGTCTGCTGTGCGAGTCCTTTCATCCACACGTTGCAGATGGTGAGCCAAGATCTCAGGAGTCTGGAATGAGAGGAGCTTTAAGTTCCCTCTCAACCCAAACTCGTCTGGGATTCTGTGATTTTGCCACCCCTTTGACTAGTTTTGAATTGCACTGACCCAGCATTGACCAGGATGTTCTTTACAAGCCTGATGTGAAGTGTGTGAGTGCTCATTGTCCATAACACGTGGACCATGGTATGAGCCCTTTTAAATTTGTAAAAAGCACTTGAATATTTTTTATTAATTCCTTTTCTTTTTTTTCAATACCCACCCAATTTGAGCCCTAATCCAATCTCATGGCTGCAGAGGAGCTATAACAAAATATTAGCTCATGTTTAATGTCTATTTAGTGCCTGAAAGGCATCTTGAAAATGTAAAAGGACACAGAAATGCCAAATAATCATATTTTGTTGTCAACACTCCCCTTGAGTAATGCCCTTAAGCCTAACAAATGCTTGCTGCGAGCAAAGCAAATGTCCTCTCGTTATTTTTCAACAATCCCACCCCCTGCCCTGAAGTTTGGAGCACCACAATGATACCTGGCCAGCTGGGGACTTTTTTTTTCCTGGGGTTTTGGGCCTTCCCACAATTTTTCATCGCAAATCTCAAACTTCTGTTGCTCAATTGCTGCTCACAGTGGCTTGGAGGAGTAAAGCAGGTGAGGGGACAATGTGCATGTCCCAAGCACAGACAGCTGCATGGCTGAGGAGCCAAGGTAAGAGCACACGTGAGGAACACCAGGATGTGCCTGGAGATGGAAGGGCAGCACTTTTCTGGGACAAACCTTGTTCTGGCTTCTGGAGCAAAGCACAGCCTGGCTCAGTGCAGGAATGAGGTCAAGAAATGGCCATGGACTTTAGCAAACCTTTGACACTGCCTCCCACATCATTCTCCTGGAAAAGCTGCAGCCCAAGGCTTGGTCAGGTTCAGTCCTAGCTGGGCTCAGAGGAGGATGATGGCCAGGCCCAGAGAACTGGGGGGAAGTGGCCATGGCCAGCTGGGGCTGGGCACTCATGGGGCTCCCCAGGGCTCAGGACTGGGGTCACCACAACCCCCTGCAGCTCCAGGCTGGGCAGAGAGGCTGGAAAGCTGGGAATGGCTCTGGGGGTGCTGGTGCCAGTGGACACGAGCCCAGGATGCCCAGGGGACAAGAGGCCAGTGGTCCCTGGGCTGTCCCAGCCAGGCTGTGCCACAGCCCCAGGGCAGTGCCCGTCCCTGTGCCGGCACTGGGGCACCTCCAGTGCTGGGGACGGCTCTGGGCCCTCAGGACAAGAGAGACCCTGAGGGGCTGGAGCGTGTCCAGGGCAGGGAACGGAGCTGGGCAGGGGCTGGAGCCCCAGGAGAGGCTGAGGGAGCTGGGAAGGGGCTGAGCCTGGAGCAAAGGAGGCTCAGGGGGGCCCTTGTGGCTCTGCACAGCTCCTGACAGGAGGGGACAGCCGGGGGGTCGGGCTGTGCTCCAGGGAACAGGGACAGGAGGAGAGGGAGCGGCCTTGAGTTGTATCAGGAGAGAGTCAGGTTGGATATTGAGGAAAATTCCTCCATGGAAAGGGTGGTCAGGCCTTGGAAGGAGCTGCCCAGGGAGGTGTTGGAGTCCCCATCCCTGGAGCTATCCTAGGGATGAGTGGATGTTCCACACAGTGCTCTGGACTGGTGACAAGGTAGGGATTGATCACAGCTTAGACTTGATGGTCTTGGATGTCTATTCCAGCTTCCTGGATCCTGTGAATCTGTGGCTGTAGAGGGAACAAGGCCACCCAAGATGTCTGAAGCCTCTAAACCATTTCCAGAAAGGCTCAAAAGGACTGGCTGTGCACAAGAACTGATTTGTACAAGAAGTGAGAAACTTCTTTCCAGGTGAGGAAAACTTTTTTACAAAAGGTGCCCCCACAAAGCCTGGATGGCACTCCCAGGACCTGGACATCCCATCAGTGGGATGGATCAGTGCTGGAGCCAGTTCTGGAGATTTCCTTCCTTTCCTTCATTTCCTTCATTTCCTTCCTTTCCTTCATTTCCTTCATTTCCTTCCTTTCCTTCCTTTCCTTCCTTTCCTTCCTTTCCTTCCTTCCTTCCTTCCTTCCTTCCTTCCTTCCTTCCTTCCTTCCTTCCTTCCTTCCTTCCTTCCTTCCTTCCTTCCTTCCTTCCTTCCTTCCTTCCTTCCTTCCTTCCTTCCTTCCTTCCTTCCTTCCTTCCTTCCTTCCTTCCCTTCAGTCTATTCCCTTTCACCCTGCCCCATTATCCAGATCCCACTGCTGTGTGCTTACATCAGGGCAGCAGGGATTGACACAGCAATTTCCATGAAAAGTGTGTAACTCACTGACAAAGCTTGGTAAGATTTCACAGTCCCTCTGACTTTTGTCATTCCTTTGGTCAGGAGAACCTGCAAGTCCTGGGTGCTCCCTTCTCCTTAGGGTGGGGATTCCACGAAGGTGCTGCTGTGTGAGGTCCAGCCCCCAGTATCCCAGCAGAAAAGTGACAGACAGGAGTCCCCATTCACATTCTCCAGGGGAGAACCTGAGCTGAGCTGCTTCATTTTCCTGTGTTTTACCCCTCATGTGGAGCGTCCTTGCTTGCGATTCTAAATTCTTGCTGAAAAGCCACCGCTGGGACAACTAATATTATCTAATGTTTTGTATTTTGCTTGCTGGTGGGGGCAGGCTCATCTCTGCACTCAGAAGGCGCCACACTCCATCATTTCCTTTGTTGTTCCCCTCAGATGATACCCACTCATCCCAAAGCTGTGATTTTCTGTCCACGATTTTTTCTGCAGAGTGACAGAGTCTGGGGCTCCTAGTGCTGCAAACATTGGCTGGTGCCTCCTCCAGCAGGGCACAGTGCACATTCATCTGCCCCCCCCCCACTGCTGAAATTTGATAAAATAATGCCTGGAGCCCAGCTTTGGGATCCCATGGATGGCTCCCCACTTGTGCCAGACTCCTGCTCTCTCTCACAGCTCACTGTGATGTGGGGCCAGGCGCTGTGGAGTGTGTGGGGTGAGGAGGGGGAGCCTCAGAAATGCACTGCAGGAGTCAATTGTTGGGAAAAAAGCCCAACAAATCCTTGGGGGAGGCAGCAGAGGAAGGTCCTTCCCCTTGTCTGCCCTGCTGTGTAGGGTGTGAGTGAGGATGGGGCTGTGCCTCACAGCCACCACAGGGCTGGGGCTCCATTGACAGTGGAGAGGTGGCAGCAGCAATAACTCAGCACAGGAAAGACAGGGAGCTGCTGGAGCCCCCTGCTCTGGAGCCAGCCTGGCACAGCTGGGGCTGCTCACCTGCACAAGAGAAGGCTCCAGGGACACCTCAGAGCCCCTGCCAGGGCCTCAAGGGGCTCCAGGAGAGCTGCACAGGGACTGGGCACAAGGCAGGGAGGGACAGCAGCCAGGGAATGGCTTCCCAGGGCCAGAGGGCAGGGACAGATGGGATATTGGGAATGAGGAATTGCTGGCTGGGAGGGTGGGCAGGCCCTGGCCCAGGGTGCCCAGAGCAGCTGTGGCTGTCCCTGGATCCCTGGCAGTGTCCAAGGCCAGGCTGGACAGGGCTTGGAGCAGCCTGGGACAGTGGAAGTTGTCCCTGCCCATGGCAGGGGTGGCACTGGATGAGCTTTAAGGTCCCTCCCAACCCAAACCATTCTGTGTTTCAAACCCTGAGTGCCTCTGTCAGAGATGGAAGGTTCCAGAAACAGGGAGGAGGCGCCCAGTGAAATGAAGACAAAAATGGTGGTGCTGATGTTGGTGCCTCTGCACGGAGCTTGCTCCTAGGTGGGGTGTCAGGAAAGATGCTGATGATCCACAGCATAGCCCAGACTATTCTGATCTGATCCCCCTTGCTCTTCAAGGCATCCTAATACTGCCTGGCTGCTGCAGATGAGGTGGTTGGAGGCAGGAAAGCACAGCCACAGCTGCCCCAGCAGCACACCCTGGGCTGTCTCAGGGCCCTCTGCACCCACAGCAGCGCAGGGATGTGGAGAGCCATGACATGACACCCATGCCAGCTGAGGGGGTGGTTCTGGATGTGAGTGTCCAAGGCTGGGCTGGCCTCATCCCTGCTGTAATTTAAGTTGTGGGCAATCAGGGTTTTAATTTTTAGATAAAATTAGGAGCAGCGAATCCCAGCCAAACCATGCACCTTTTGGCCCTACAGATTATGGTTTATTGCATCTCACCATGCCATCCTGAGAAAAGAGGTTGGTCCATCCTCTTTGCCCCATCTTCATCACCCCTGGGGCCATGGGGGACACAGGCAGAACATTTGGGTTGCTCACAGCTTTGCCTGGCTGACAGCACCCTGTGGCTGCTCCTTTGCCCTTTCCTCGTGGGACACAGCTTGGGAAGGATGGACTTTCTCAGGGGGAGCCAGTTGTAGTTGGTGGTTGAAACTGAGCTCCTGAAATTGAAGGGTTGTTAGGAACAGCCCAGCCAAAACCTAATGTGGATCGAAATACAGGAGCTGGAAGCCTGGATCCTTTGAGAATTTAGAATGAATCCCTCAAGGCTGATGATAAAAATGCTGTTGTCTTCAGCAGGGCCAGAGCACAAAGACAAACCCAGCTGTGTTACAAGGAGAAATTGTTCTCCCAAAGCATCAGGCCACTCAAAAGAGTGATTCCTGGCTGTGATCCCAACAGTACTGCACTTGGAGAGAGGACTGGGACACTAACACTGAGCAAGCTTGATACTTCGCGTCTGGTTTATTTGTTTGATGAAAAATTTTCAAGGAACGAATGAGAAAATTAGCTCTTCTTTTTTCTACTGCATAAATGTAGGAGAAAATAATTTCTCTTCCTTGTAATTATTCTTGGGGAGGAACTTCTGTGACGGGTATTTCACCCCAGCTGTCACTGAGAAAGATGGATTGGAAGATATAGAAGGGAAATAAGGAGATTTAAAAATAATCTAGATTCCATTTCTCGGTCAGATGTAATTTAAAGAGTGTCTAACTGTCCACATCTCGTTGCCTGCAGACAAAACACGGTGCAACGTGGATCCCTCTAGAAGCACTTGAGGTGGTTAAAAGAAAGGCTTTCACAGAACATATTTCCCTGAATAAACACCAGTCTTAGTCCCAACTTCTGCCCCAGGTACCCCACCACAGTGAGCTCTGCATCTCCCAAAATGAATTTCATGTAGGGAAAAAAACCCCCAACCTGTGGGTGCAAAACACCAGGGAAAGAGGATCTTGCTCCTAGGTAGCACAAGGTTTCCAGGGAAACATGCAGCCAGCCTGGTTTTCATGGAAATGTTAAATATCCAGCTTCAAACAGCCTCAGACACTCCTGGCCTGGAAAGACCTGCAGAGGCAGAGCATCCTGCTTGTGCCATGTTTTCATATGAATGCAAGCTTGGCTTTTAACCACAGTGTCCTGATGGGGATTAAACAACTCCACAAACAGCTGCTCTGTGGTGATATCAAGTGGGGACTGGATGAATTTATCAGTTTAGATGGAAGTGGGGAAGTTCTGCTAATGCACTTGAACAACAAAGGTGCACAGATGGCAACTGAAATGCTTAGGGAACTTCTTAAGAAAAATCCAGCTGAGCCTTATAAACAAATGTTCTTTGTAAAATAAGCATCTGAGGAGTAAGGGAGACTCTGTCTGAACCACTTTAATTAAAATATTAATTTTTTTGCCATCAGGGGCCTGCCTGAAGCGCGAGATGTTTAAATTATCAGTATGACTGTAGGGAGTAAATAGGGAAGGCAAGATTTGCATGCGGTCCATCAGTGCTTGTTAAGGAAAGGGCAATTGAAAAAAAAAAAAGAAAGAAATAAAAGAAACCAGCTTTATACAATACTTTCCTGCTCATTTTAGTGCGGGCAGGGGTGTTTTGTGCAGGCAAGCACCTTGTATGCATTCTCAGAGGCCTTTGAAGCTGCCCAAACACAAAACATCAGGCTGGTGGAGCTCGCCTCGCCTGACACGCACACGGGTGAGGGCAGGGGAAGGCAATAGCTTGGCTGGTGGCTTTGAACTCATGCATGTACTTTCCAATTATTTGAACGGCCTGGCCAGATAAACATCAGCACCCAGGGATGGACGTTAATATTCACCAGAACAAATGTTCCAGGTTTTCAGCCCATAACTTATTCAAACCAGCTGGTGGGCAGCAGGGCTGCTGAACTCGCGCTGCCTTTGCACCCAGAGCATCCCAGGGAAGGCACTGGGCTGACCCCACGCCCCTGCCCAGGGGCTCTGGGGGGTTCTGCCCCTCTCAGGGGGGACCCCACCTGCTGGGCTCTCTCCAGCCCGGGGGTCCCAGCACAGGAAGGGTGGGGAGCTGCTGGAGAGAGTCCAGAGCAAGCATCAGGTTAGTCAGAGGGATGGAGCAGCTCTGGTACCAGGAGGGGCTGAGAGAACTGGGGTTGCACAGCCTGCAGTGAGGTGACCTACTTGTGGTCTTCCAGTGCCCGAAGGAGCCGCCAAAAACATGGAGAGGGACTGTTTACAAGGGCCTGGAGTGACAGGAGAAGGGGAATTGCTCCCTGCGAGGGTGGTGAGAGCCTGGCACAGGTTTCTTAGAGAAGCTGTGGTTGCTCCACCCCTGGAAGTGTTCAAGCCCGAGGTGGACAAGGCTGGGACCAACTTGGGATGGTGGAAGGTGTCCCTGCCCATGGAAAGGGTGGAACTGGATGGGCTTTAAAGGTCCCTTCCAGCCCAAACCACCCAATAATGATTATGTGATATATGAGCAGGGAAAACTGCTGGGTTTAAGTGATGTTGTGCTTGAAAGGCCTGCAAGGGTGCTGCAGCATCAGAGAGCTGTTCTCCTGCAGGAACAAGGTTAACAAGGTTTATACTGTGCTGGGGACTGGAGCAGGCTGTGCCCTCAGAGAGCTTCCACCCTGCTCCCCTCCTGGGGCGAGCCAGTCCATCTCTGCCTGGAGGCTGTGTTTCAAACCCAGGTCCCATCAATGCTGGGATGATGCTGCTGTGCCTCCTGCCTCCTTGGACGAGTCCCTCCTTGGGCTGTGCACGGACCCAAGGGCAGCCAGGCCCTTCCAGGGCTTCTGCAGTTCTTGCTGCCCACGGCAGGGTTTGAGGCCAAAGGACTACCTGAGGCACTGATGAGTAAATGCTAATTAAATATAACTCATACTCTGGTCTGTGGCTCGGCAGGACACACAGACACGGTCTCCACCCCAGCGGGTACCATCGATGGGATTAGCAGCTTTCTCACTGAGGGTTCCTGCCAGGACTGGTGCCCTGGGGCAGGGGGAGGGGTACACATTCCAGGGGGATGTCCAGGAGCCCAGGCTCAGCCCAGCCCCACAGTGAACCACTGAGAGAAAACTGGAGAAAATGATCCCCCGCCTCTGGTGTCCTGGTGGCTGTGTCAGACTCGGGGCACGTTTGGTGGAGGGAGGTGGAGGAGGAGAAGGGGGAAGGTGGGCTCTGCAGAGCACCAGGAGAAAGGTTTGCTGTGGGTTACCACAGCTGCATTTTCCTTCCCCTACTGGCCTTTGCAAACACAACCAGAGGACAAAACAAGAACACGCTGAAATCGTGGAACTGTGGGGTGGCTTGGGTTGGAAGGGACCTTTAAAGGGCATCCAGTCCAGCCCTGCTGCAAGGAGCACAGACACCTCCAACACACTGAGAGTCCCTCTAAAAATGGATTTTGCTATACTTTGAGATGGCACAAGCCAGTGTCAGGGGTGTGCACTGACATTTCTGAAGGCCACTGACATACACTGTGCAGGGACTGGGGCCAGTGGTTTGAATTTTCATGGCTTGAGGGGTCTGTGCCTTCACTGCTTAATCACAGCCAGCCACATGTGAACAGTAGGGACATCCTTGTCTTCTTTGGAGGCATAATAAAATCATTCACATGCTGGAAGATGGAGGATACTGTAATAATAAAAATAGCTGTATGTGCAGGGCCAGTCAACTTCCCTTAATACCAAGCCCTGCCATGTGCTTTATTCCCTGGCATTCAATTTAAAAAGTGTCTCCCTTTTCTTTTTTTGAATCAGGACAGAAAATGCTGTCATGTCAGGGACAGTCAGGTGATTTTTTTACTGTGCAAAGCAAGATAATTTCACTTCTCAAGCAGCCATGGGAGGCCCTGCATCAGGTACTGTCCTGTTACCTGGAAATCAGCTCGGCAGAAGGACTCCAGTTTCTCAGCAGCCACGGGAGAAATGCACTGGGCTTTCCTGTAAGCTTGCTACTGACATTGGAGGCATTTCACGGGAGAGGTGGAGACTTAAGGAAAAAATTATATATTGATGCTCAGCTGTTTCTTGTTTATATGCTAATGTATTAAATGCAGCATAATGGCCAAGATCTGCAAACCTTGGCCCAAGCCAGGGCTTCCTGAGGCCCACAGAGGAGACCCACTCACACCAGTGGGAGCTGGGGCTCTGCAGGAACCAGAGAACAGCTCAGAACACAAACAACTGAGAGAAAAACTTCTCAGAGATCCATTAGAGAAAAGGCTGGTGCCAAACCCATAAAGGCTGCACGATGGATTAGCTGATGTATGAAACAGGAAAGAGTGAATTGTGTGTTCACCTTTCCTGCACTCACTTTTGGCACATCCCACCTGCCCTGCCATGGCCTGGAAGAAGATCAGATGGATTTGTGGGTGCACAAAAAGTTACCCCAAAGAACAGGACTCAGTGGTTTTACCAGAGGTTTTTCCTTCAATTGCATAGAGTCACAAATAGATTCTTTCTGTTTCTTTATACCCTGAGCTGACTCAGAAGCTAATTCACAAGGTATTTAGTGCAAATAGTTTCTGACAATAGTCAGAATTCCAATTCCATGGCAATTCTAACCTGTCATACCCAGTATGAACCAAATTTCAAGATCTTTCTCTCACTCTTAAGTCACAAATTTTACACTTGGAAAAGGCTTTGCAGGTTTTAGGAACACACAGTGGTTGGCCTGATCTTATTTGCCAGCCATTCTTAGAAAAGAAGAAGCTGTATATAACATTTTGCTGTCTAATTTTGAGGCCAAATTTAGTGGTCTGTCTGCTGCTCTCATGCACTGATGTTTGTATTGCAGTAAAAGCTGGAAAGTGCCTTAACAGTGCCTTGTCTAGCAAAGCAGAGCTGCACTGGCCAAGCCCCTCTGCACAGCAGAGCTGTCCTCCCCCTCAGGCCACCAGTCCCCATTTTCTCCTTGTCTGTGGTTCCCCTGCAGTTCCCCTCCCTATTCTGGGATTCCCTGGGATCCTGAGAAGCCCCCCCAGCTTTTGTCTTAGGAAGGAGGGGCTAAGCACATGTGTATAACACCTAGGCATCATGGAATTATTTGAGTGGAAAAGGACCTTAAAACTCATTCCATCTCATTCCATGCCCTGCCATGTCCCAGGCTGCTCCACCATCCCAGGCTGCTCCAAGCCCTGTCCAGCCTGGCCTTGGACACTGCCAGGGATCCAGGGGCAGCCACAGCTGCTCTGGGCACCCTGGGCCAGGGCCTGCCCACCCTCCCACCCAGCAATTCCTCATTCCCAATATCCCATCTGTCGCTGCCCTCTGGCCCTGGGAAGCCATTCCCTGGCTGCTGTCCCTCCCTGCCTTGTGCCCAGTCCCTGTGCAGCTCTCCTGGAGCCCCTTGAGGCCCTGGCAGGGGCTCTGAGGTGTCCCTGGAGCCTTCTCTTGTGCAGGTGAGCAGCCCCAGCTGTGCCAGGCTGGCTCCAGAGCACAGGGGCTCCAGCCCTATTGCAAAGGCCTGGAATTGTTGGGATTTTCCCCCGGGAGTGCATCAGGCCCAGTTCCCAGCTGTGTTTCCCAAAGAGCTGCCATGATCTGAAGACCCCCAAGACTCACACAACCAGGACAGGTTTCCAGGAAAAAAAGTGAGCTCCAGAGATGCAACAATGGAAACAATAACCCAGCTCTGGATTTGGCAGATGGACAAGGGCTTATGTCCAGAGGCAGGGCGGAGGCATGAGGGGCTGATGCCACCCAGCCAGGGCTGTCCTTGCTCTGAGAGCAGGGGGATTGTTTGCTCTGGTTGCTTTCCAGGGTCATCCCAACGACTCGAAGGTGGGGGCATTTCAAGGAAACATTTGAGATGCTCACCCAGACCTTGTTTTAAAGCACAACTCGGCAAAACGAGTCCCTGTTCCATGCGGGAAGGCGGCTCACTGCGTGGCAGGGCACAGTGCTGGAGGCAGAGCAGAGGCCATCAGGATTCTGGGGCCACCAAGATTCTCCAACACCCTCCACCAGGTGCTGGAAGGAAAAATATGAAGAGTCATTGGGGTGCAGTATGACCTGATTAAAATAAAAAATAAAACAAATCCCTCAGTAACTGATCTGTTAAAGGTCCATCCCCTTCTCTGGAGAAAGGTCCATCCACTTCTCTTCTAGGAGGGATGCTTGCTAATAAATCAGGAGGGCTTTGTTCATCTGCCAGCTCCCCCACAGACTGGCTGGGTGGTCTTCCTGCGAGTTAAATCTCTTTAACCTCAATATCTCTATCTGCAAGATGGGTAGGAAAAATATATACTTCCTATATATTCCCTTCTCCCCTTTTATGTCAAACTCCAAAAGAAATATAAAACAATTATGAAATCTGAGGTGTTGCTGCTATTTTTTTGCATAGCAAAGGCCAAAACTCCTGGGTGAGGAGTTCTTTTAGCCTTTTTTGCCACAGAGATTTTTTTAATATAGAGGGGATCCAAGAGGGGAGGTGGGCAAAGACTGCCAGATCCTGAACGGGACCCCTTCTAAACAGGAGGATTTGGGCAGAACTCTCCCACCAGCAGACTGGTAGTCTCCTGCCTGGACAGGATGTCAGGAACTGTCTGGAAACATCTCGTCCTACCTCGGGTACAGCAGGCACAGGGACACCGTGACCTGCAGGGGACAGCCAGGCTTCAGGGTGCTTACTAAACCCACTCAAGTTTCCCAGGGCTCACTAAGCCAGGGCTCACTCAGTCTCCTTATTGTTGTATAGTTTTACCTGACCTTGGGTTTTAGCTAATTGCTTTTTACCTTGGATTACCTGGACAAGGTTTTTATGTAACAGTTCTTGCAGAGATGTAAAACACGAGAGAATGGAACACGGGCCCTGCAGATCGGTACTTGGGTGGCTCTGACAGGAGTGTGGTCAAGAGCATGGCACAAAATGGCAAATCTGAACATCCACAGTGTCCTCTGAGTCAAAGAGCTGTGGCTTAAACCGCAGAGGAAACCATCCAGAGGGAACTGGATTTGTTTTTCAAAGTAGCCAGTCTAGACGTAATTTTGCCACCTTGCACCTTTATATTGTCCTGCTCCCCTCTTACTGTGCTTTAGGGAAAATGTCAAGATTGCATTTTGTTGTGTTCTATCATCAGTCCCACAATTTCCCAATG
The DNA here is from genome assembly GCF_963513975.1 of Fringilla coelebs. NCBI lineage: Eukaryota > Metazoa > Chordata > Aves > Passeriformes > Fringillidae > Fringilla > Fringilla coelebs. The sequence goes on from NC_140031.1 coordinate 1,592,244, forward strand.
CAAACTGCAAGGTGTTAGCAAACAGTGGGAACAGAAGAAAACACTTCACTGCTGTTGTGAAAGCATAGGCATAATGTCTCTATTTGCTGAATTACAGAAAATTCCTTCCCTCCTGCAGCTGAGTGTTGGCAAAACCGGTCACTTAATTCTGAAAGAATTAATTTCTCTCAAAAAAAGTAACAGCAATTACTTCAATGTCATGGCAACACACACTAGCACTGTGTGAGATGTCTCTCACCATCTCCTCACTGCAGTCTTCCCTTGGAAATACAAAGAAAAAAACCCAAAAACCCCACAAAACATCATTTTGGCTGTAGTTTAGCACTGAGGTGTCCTGGGGAAGTGCTACCCGTGGTACCAAGTCTGCTGGGTTTGGGGGAGCATCTCCAGTGAGCACCCTTTGAGCAGCTGCCCCTGCTCTCCCCAGCCCAGGACTGCTGTCACAGGAGGCTGACAGCACCTCCCTGTCTGCTGCTAAAATCCTCCCGAGAGCATGCACAGAGCTTTTCAGACCAGCAGCCTCTGAAACAGCGCAGGACCAGTGTTTTGTGCCCTCTCAGCCACCTCGCAGGACTGAGGGCTCCCAGGGGCTGTGCTGGGTGGTGCAGGGATGAGCAGTGTGGGGGCCCAGGCTTTTGGTTTCTCCCTCTGAGAGTAAATGCAAATTGTCTGGCTCTCCAAACTAATGGGAATAAAATCCTTACAGGCCATAAATTACACTGAGCCTCTCTAGGATCCACAGCTCACCCTCCCAAAAAAAATCAGCTCTCTTGCCTTCTGCCAGGGCTCAGTCAAACGTATGGGTGGAGCACGGGCGGATTCTCAATGATATCATGGAAGGATGTGGGTTTGCCTGCAAATTCCTGTGTCTTCTCCTGAGCTAATTTCACTCTTTGTTTACTCTTATCAGGACTTCTGCAGCCAAGAATTAATTAGCAGCACTGCCTTAGTACATTGGGGTCCTACCAGTTCAAGTCATTGTATGCACACAAAGCCAAGAAGATTTGCACAGCCAAAAAGAATTTTTTAAAAGGAAGTCACTACTAAGCAATATTACTGGTTGAAAACTCAGCTAATTATACCAGCAAAAATAAACACTGAAGGAGAGACCAACTCTCCAGTTTCACCATATATAAAGCAAGCGGTGCTCGTGGTTTGGAAGAAGCTGCTTTCGTAAGGACTTTGACATTTTGTTTTGGCTGCTGAAGAGTTTTCTGTCTGACTGCCCTCCACCATGCCGGGTACCTGGACAGGTCAGGCCAGAGAGCCTCACTAAATGCACTGCCTGGGGCTGTGCATTTTTGCTTTTGTTCTGGTTTTCGTGTGGGGTCTTTTTGGTGGGGGTTGTTTTGGAGGTTTTTTTTTTGGGGGGGGGGTGGTTTTTTAAAATTATTTGGTTTTTAAGGAGAATAAAAAGAGGCCAAACAGAGTGATACTTTGTCACACAGCACTAATTCAGTTACTTGAAGTGAGACACGCAGGGGCTATTTGCTTCCTGGAGTTACTAAAGTAAATAAATCGCGAGTAGATTAAGTGCTGGGTGATGAAGGCAACATTGTACAATATCCCCGGCCGACGACGCTTACATTTCCGAGATAAGATACACGCCGAAAAGGCTGATGAACTACAGGCTTTCCCATGAAACTCCTACAACTACCACTACTAAAAATATCACCTAGCCATATTTGCTAAAATAAACATTTATATGCACAGATAATCCCCATGCTTCGATGCAGCAGCCAGCGGGTGCTGAGCTGCTGGGAAAAGCTGTGCCAGAGAGTGCTGAACCTGCAGGGCTCTGCCAGGGGCTCCTCTCTGGCATCATTCCAAACTATTGACAGCAGCTGGGACACCTCGGGAAGTGGGAGCAAATTCAGGCTGCACATCCCAAAACAAAACAACCAGTAAGAGCAACCACGGAAACAAAGGGACACGGAGATGCTGCCAGGGCTGGAGCCCCTGTGCTCTGGAGCCAGCCTGGCACAGCTGGGGCTGCTCACCTGCACAAGAGAAGGCTCCAGGGACACCTCAGAGCCCCTGCCAGGGCCTCAAGGGGCTCCAGGAGAGCTGCACAGGGACTGGGCACAAGGCAGGGAGGGACAGCAGCCAGGGAATGGCTTCCCAGGGCCAGAGGGCAGGGACAGATGGGATATTGGGAATGAGGAATTGCTGGCTGGGAGGGTGGGCAGGCCCTGGCCCAGGGTGCCCAGAGCAGCTGTGGCTGTCCCTGGATCCCTGGCAGTGTCCAAGGCCAGGCTGGACAGGGCTTGGAGCAGCCTGGGATGGTGGGAGGTGTCCCTGCACATGGCAGGGGGTGGGGCTGGATGAGCTCTAAGGTTCCAACCCAAACCATTCTGTGATTCTATGCAATTTCTTTTTTTTTTTTTTTTTAATTTGTTTTAGGCAGAAGAAAAGCTTTAGTAAATATTTTCACATCATAATTTTCATGCCATTGAGAGCATCAGATGAAGATAATAGGAGTCTCATTTCCTCTTAGGAAACCAAATGAGAAATGAGGCTTGGAAAGAGGCTCCTGAAGTCAGCTACTCTGTCACCCAGCTCCCTGGGGGATAACCCACAGGAAACACGGTTTCCCTTTCCTTCAGGGCCACTGTGCTGGGAAATTCTCCTGGAACAAACCTCCCCTCCTAGGGAGCTCCCACCTCCATGAAGTTCTTCTTGAGACAAAGGCCATGTCTCACTTATGGCAGGCAGACACTTTGAGCCATAAAGGTGTTTCTGGCCTACAAAAGGTATTTATTTGTTTTTCTGAGGTGTGGGAAGATGGGACATTGGGTAGTCCTTTGCCAGACAAAATCAGCTGCAGAATCCAAAGCATTTTAGTGTGGGACATCAGAAGCCAGTCAGCAACTTATTCAAGTGTTCTGTGTGATAATTTGAGTTCCAGACTGCTTAGGGTGGAAAGAGACCTTAATATCATCACTGCCAGGACCAGGACACTTTCCTCTAGACCAGGTCACTCCAACCCAGGTTTCTGCTCAGTCAAGACTAGGGATACTGTTTAATTTGGGTGTTTTGCAACATTTCAACTCTGTTTTTCTGCCTACCTTTTTGTGCCTGGGATGGGAAGGCAGCACCAGGCCTCTAGACAAAACAGCACGGCCCCTGGCGCCCGAGATAAGCAGCCCTAAGTGCTTACACAACGGCTCATCAGGTAGCCCTGCATGAAAACCATGCCAAAATCATGTGCTGAGGCTCATTACATACAAATCTCAGAATAAAGATAAGCCAGCCTAACCATCTGGATGCGTATATCATACAATAGTGTACACAATTTGGGTTTTGCTCTTAAATCCTCCTGTCCCCAAAAAAGAAAATGAAGTTAGCTCTAAGCATGTATCTTTTTCTACTAAAAACATCTAAATTGGAAAGTCCTTGAGCAAGCTGTTCCTTTTCTATTCCAAATCTTTAAGCAAATAAAACCATCAATGTCCCCCAAAAGTTAAAATTGAATTGCAAGAAGGAAATGCAAGGAGACGGGTCACCCTTCAATACTAGGTATTTATTTTCTTGTATTAAGTGTTCCTAGTAGACAAGTGAAAGAAAATAGCTCAATTTTTGCCTTCCACAATGTCACTTCTAAGAATCATTTTTGCAGTTCCAGGAAAGATCAATCACATTATTGCTGGCAGTAAGTAGCACTCCCACAAGCTGTTAAATTCTTTACCTGCAGACAAGTGGCTCTTGAATAGCTAAAAAAGCCTGTTTCCTGCCTTTTGAAAATATGAAAGAGACTCAAAAGGATTATGAAATCACTGTAGCAGATAACCTTCAGACAGCAGCATCATCAAAAGGCAAGGATAAACAACAAAATTCATCCTGCATCTAGCAGTGTAACGTCAATAAGTCCCAAGTGGAGAGGAGCAGCCTTCAGCAAAACCAGGGTCTACAAGGAGTATTCTTGGTGAGTATAAGGAAAGGATGTATCATGACTGACAGCAGTAGGCAGTCAGTAATATATATATTAATATATATATATATGTGTGTGTGTGTGTCTTTAACAGCACATGATACTTCGGAGGAAAGAAACCACAGATCTGGGGTAAAAATTAACAAAAGTGCCAGTGTGATACAGAAGTGTACTTCTCAATTTAAAATAAAAATATCCTGCAGTCTAGACTGGGAGTCTGGGGCCAAAAAACTCCTGGGGTCACCTTGCCCACAAGCCCACCTGCAAGGAAGTGCAGAAAGGGTCTGTTTGTTGTGCATGTCCTACAGTCACATATGGCCACCTGAAACTGTGAGATTTTTGATTGCTTGCTCTTTCCATAAAGTCCTGCAGTCCTATGCATGAGGTATGCACTGGGACTAAAATTGTGCTGCCCCTCTTTCTTCCCTGGACTTTCTCCACAGATTTTTCCCTTTGTTGCTTGCTTCCCTCATAGCTGGCCCATGATCCTCCATCTTCCAGCAAAGTCACCATGAGGGAAACAAGGTGCTTGTGGTGCTGCACAGACCAGACACAAATGTCCAGGCAGGGACGCCTCTACCTTTAAAGGTGTTCAAGCACAAAAGTACCTACAACAAAGGCAGTAAGTACTTTCAAACCCCCTCTGATACCAGAAAAAATGGAGGATGTTCTACCTGCCACAGGAGCAAGTCTTGTTTCCAGGTTTATTAAAAGTACTTTAGCTTATTTTGACATCTCATTTCATATAACCTCACTGGGCACTTGTTTTTACTGGGCATACTGGGTTTGTACAGCATTCCACAAATCATGGGACTACAGCATGAGCACTAGGAAACTCAGCGCTCTGCACGTTGAAAATGCACAAGAAAATAATAATAAATAGTAATACTGCACAAGAAAATAATGATTTCCTAGTGCGTGAGCACTAGGAAACTCAGTGCTCTGCATTTTAAAAATTCACAAGAAAAAAATAATTGCTGTTATTTATGACCTATCATTGTTAGCACCCTCACAGTCCTGGGGGATTTCTTCTTCCTCAAGAGGCAGGATTGTTCCATGGATGGCTCAGCATCCGGGTGGGTGGGCATGACAGCAGAGGGCTGTGGACCAACACCTTGTAAAGGAGATGGTTGGCTGGTGGTCACACTTGAGGTTTGACTGGCAGGGCTAATGAGTATCAGCAAAAATACCCTCCCAGCAGTGTGAACTTTGGTTTCCAGCACAGACAGATCCTCCTGCACTTGTAGCTCGTGACACTTGGGATGGGAGAGGGAGTGGAACTACAGAGGAGGAAGGGTCTAGAGGTCAGTACCAGATGTATTTCTTGAGCAAGGAGTATCTGGGTGCCATGGCACAGTGCTGCTAACTCCTCTGAGCACAGACAACACCAATTTCTGCCCTAACCAACCTCACCTGGAAGGCTAAATCAGCTGAAAAGGTACTAATTAAGAACTCTTCGCCTAGAGTCAGATTGATGAGTGTTTGCCCCAATGACCAAACCAAAAAAGGGGGCAGATCAGGCACTCTGCAAACTCCCTGTGAGCAGAGCTACTCAGGGCAGTGAAATACATGATGGCAAACAGTAAATTTTCTTGTGTCCTTTGATCCCACTCCAGATGCTGCTCTGTGTCATCCCCATCACTCCATGACCCAGCTCAGGATGAGTGAAGCTGAGCAAAGGACAGCCTGTGCTTGAGTTCCCAGAGGATGAACCATGTACCAGCAGGTAACAGCAGGCCAAAAATTTGAGATTAACATTCTGATGGCTCATATTTTGTCCGTCATCACTGACAGAGGACTTGTAGAAAGATGTCTCACCTGCAGTGACAAATGAACTCATGCTTTGAAGCTAACAGCTTCCCTTGAATTGCTCTCATTATTCCACGGCTTAGACTGCCAACACTGTATGTACATCTTCTTTTGAGCCAAACCTGCCCGAATGACTGGATGTTACATTATATCACTAAGTGGCAGGATGAGATAATGATACATGTCCCCTTCACATGCCGTTTTCCACAAGGCCTAGAAGGGATCATCATACTTTATTTTATGATCAGCGGGTCATTCATCTATATCTGCTTTGAAGGCACAATAGACTTTTTGCCAATCACTAATAGAAACTAAATAAACACAGGCAAACAGTGTCATCTATCTGTGTGGTGAGTAATTGTGAGGGGCTCCTCTTTAAATAGATGCTTAAGTAAATATAGAAATATCATTTTACAAATGCTGGCTCAAGAAGAGTTGTTGGGAACTACAAAGAAGGGACACCTCACTTAGGTATGTATGCTATAAAAGTGAAAAGTGGGCCTAATACCATTATCAAGCAAATACCAAAAGAATTTAATTCTGCTTTTATTGCCCCCAGTGTGTGTTCTTCAGTGTTCACCACACTCATGATGTAAAAGTGCCTTTCTACTTCCAAAGCCTCGTTCACAAAAATGACTTTTTTATTGAATGCTTTCCTCCTAGCAAGCAGCACTTTATTTCCCAAGGAGGCTGTTGAGGGACTATTTCATATATAAGAGTTTGTGTGAGGGTTACAACGCATACGATGACAGGTTATGATGCAGATGTATGATCTTTCTAGACCCTCTCTCTGTCTCTCCCTCTGTCTGTGTTTATTAATGACCCTGAAGCACTGGGTGTTCTGGCTGACGCAAGTTATTTTGCTCTCAAGGGCAATCCTCCCTCTTGTGTCCTTGGGGCACAGTATTCACCCTCACCTCTACACCTGCCGTGTCAGGCTGTGCCCTGGGTCCAGAGGTGTAGGTTTCTCGGTGCCATATGGAGCTCCCTGCTACCTGCAGCACAGTAATTTAAATATTAAGGATGCGTTGGTTTGGAAAGTTCAGCTCTCAGTGAGCAACACTCTGTTAACTGCAGGAAGAGGGAAGTAGAAATCGGGAAGAGGAAGCAATGGGAAATCATAAAGGGTTTCAAATACTTTTGTAATCGTCTGCAGATCAGACACGGGGCTGGTGACTCCCATTGATGCCTGCCAGCACAAAACCACGGTGGCTCACCCGGCCACCTGAGCGGGACTGAAAGATTTATCTCCTGACAAATAATGGAGATGGTGGTGGAGAGGGAGCAGGCAGACATGAAAGAGAGTGGGGCACAGGAAATTGCTTCCAGGCAGGAAACTTTGGCTCCCAAATCTGTAGAAAGAAGGAAACAGGTCTCCTAGGGTTTCTGGTGTTTTTGAGCATTGGCTGTTGTTGTATTTCTGTTGTTCTTTGCCACCCCCCCCTCCACAGCTCAGTCCCTTCTACATCTACAACTCACAGCCTCCTCTATTCCTATCAGTAAAACTCTTGAATCAGAAGGGAAGAAAAACACAGACCTTTTGCAATAGCACTGCAACTGCGAAAAGAATGAGTTGCCAAGAGAAAAGGGGTCGGGATTCCTGGGACTGGGACCCAGAGAGAGGGAGACACAGGTCTTTGCAAGAGGACATCCTGATTTCTTGAGCTGCCAGGGGCTTGGAGCTTGGAAGGATTACATGGTGAAATGGCACATCATTCTTCGTGTTCTATGAAATGGGGTCATGCACTCACTTTTTCAGAGAAATGTCTGCTTTGTCACTGCTGCAGACGCTCAGTGGGAGCTGTGGCCAGAAATATGGGCTGGGCACAGCCTAGACTGTGGGCAGCAGGGCAGGGGGGATTCTGCCCTGTGCCCCGGGCTCAGCTGAGACCCCACCTGCAGAGCTGCCCCAGCCCTGGCTCCAACAGCACAAGGACCTGGAGCTGCTGGAGCCAGTGCAGAGGAGGGCACGGAGATGCTGCCAGGGCTGGAGCCCCTGTGCTCTGGAGCCAGCCTGGCACAGCTGGGGCTGCTCACCTGCACAAGAGAAGGCTCCAGGGACACCTCAGAGCCCCTGCCAGGGCCTCAAGGGGCTCCAGGAGAGCTGCACAGGGACTGGGCACAAGGCAGGGAGGGACAGCAGCCAGGGAATGGCTTCCCAGGGCCAGAGGGCAGGGACAGATGGGATATTGGGAATGAGGAATTGCTGGCTGGGAGGGTGGGCAGGCCCTGGCCCAGGGTGCCCAGAGCAGCTGTGGCTGCCCCTGGATCCCTGGCAGTGTCCAAGGCCAGGCTGGATGGGGCTTGGAGCAGCCTGGGATGGTGGAAGGGGTCCCAACCCACAGTAGGGGGTGGAATGTGAAAATTTTCAAGGTCCATGGCAAGGGGTGGAATGAGATGCTCTTCAAGGTCCTTTCCAACCAAAACCATTCTGACTCCATGAAAACAGCTGCTCCCAGCTGGGCAGTGGCACCATCTCCCCTTTGCAGCTGCAGACCTCCCAGGATGCGCTCATTTGTTGGGTCCCAAAGCAGCAATCCCCAAAACAAGCCTGTCTGAGCTGCAGTCCCCTCAGCCATGCCTTACCCCGTGTCCCACCTGGACCACCCGGCTCTCTGGGCATCTCCTGGGGGTGAGCAGGCTTCCCATATGGGCGAATCACCCACACTGCAGTGGGTATCCAGGAGAAGGAACTGTACTCTGAAGGGGTTTGTCTCCTCTCAGAGACTCTCAGGAGATACTAAAAAAATATTAGACCAGAAATCTAGCTTTCTTCTATCAAAATATATGTGGGGTGAATGCCATCCAATGTATGGTCTAGCCAGGAAAGTGCAAATAGTGAAATAAATGTTTTCAATCAGTGTCAAATGGTGTATGAGGCATTGAGTTTTTCCTATCCAGCCTGGTGAGCAGAGATGAAGTGACTTGGCAGATGCTGGAGCAGAAATCACACTGCCCTCAGGGGCACATATAATGGCATGGGATTTCTGTACATTACAGCATTCCTTTAACACCATGTCATCTAATGACAGACTTTCTTCTCTTTTTGGGGGGGTAGGGAGATAGAAATTAAGTTTGTTATATGGTTTCCTCCCTCTAAGCTGTTTCTCAGTTTAGTTTTCAGATAGACTGTGGAATACATGTTAACTGTGAATAAAAAATTTAGTTCTGCCTTGCAGTGGGTGCCCTTTGGAGTCCGGGAGGGGAGAAACTGCACCTCCTGACTGCCAGGAGCTGACCTGCACTGGAGCAATGACACAGGGAGGTGACAACCTGTTAGTAAGCACAGGCACGGCTGGGTAAACTGAGGAACGGGGTGGCACAGGTGAAAAAGGTGTTGTGGAGCAGAGTGGGCACAGGATGTGGCAGCATGGAGGTGGCAGCGGGTGGGGCTGCCAAGGGTGAAGGGCGGCAGGGAGGGGAGAAAGAGGAGAATGACAAGGAAGAGGAAGAAGTGGCAGGGAATCCCCAGCTCCAGGGATCCCACCAGGGCTGAGACTGGGCAGGGCAGCACCGCAGGCTGAGGAGTTCTTGTGTGCTCTGTAATGTCCCCTGTGCTGGCACTGCTGAGGCATCTCAGGACAAGAGAGACCCCGAGGGGCTGGAGCGTGTCCAGGGCAGGGAACGGAGCTGGGGAGGGGCTGGAGCCCCAGGAGAGGCTGAGGGAGCTGGGAAGGGGCTGAGCCTGGAGCAAAGGAGGCTCAGGGGGGACCTTGTGGCTCTGCACAGCTCCTGACAGGAGGGGACAGCCGGGGGGTTGGGCTGTGCTCCAGGGAACAGGGACAGGAGGAGAGGGAACGGCCTCAGGATGGACATGGGGAGGTTTAAAATGTGATATCAGGGAAAATTCCTCCATGGAAAGGGCTGTCCAGCCCTGGCACAGCTGCCCAGGGCAGTGGTAGAGTCCCCATTCCTGGGGGGATTCAAAAGCTGGATGTAGCACTTGGGGACAGGGGGTAGCAATGATCTGGGTAATGCTGAGGCAATAGCTGGACTCAATCTTGGGAGGCTTTGGCAACCTAAACAACTCTGTGATTTTATACACATTACCACATATTTCCCATTGTTCAACTCCATGACCCTCTGGAGCTGTGGCATGGCTCGCATCCTTTGTCCCAGGGTTGCATCCCAGCCAGTGCTGTGTGAGAGCCCTGATGGGGACAGGAGGTGAGATTTGCAGCAGGGCTCTGTAGGCAGGGAGGTAGCACTTAAAATAGTTCAGGTGTACAGAAAATGAATCCTTTCTTCTGAGACTCTGCCTCGTTTTGTGTTCCCGGTAAGTCAAAGCAATTAAGAGAGCTTTACTTAATCTAATTTACCACATTTTTCCGTAATGAATATGTTGCAGAATAGTTTAACTAGTCTGGACTACAGGCACTTTCAGAGCAGTACCAATTTACCTGACCTGCTGTTCTGCAGACTGACAGAGACAGAGGGAGGTGATGCACTGAGACTCAACTTGGGGCTCGCCAGAGGGATGGGGACAATGTGTCAGGATGTTTCCAGCTGTGACCCAGGAAGCCGAGACCTTGCTGTCTGTCCTTTTTATCATAGGAAGTGTCCAAGGCCAGGTTGGATGGGGCTTGGAGAAACCTGATCTAGAGGAAGGTGTCCCTGCCCATGGCAGGGGGTGGGACTGGATGGGCTTTAAAATCCCTTCCAGCCCGAACCATGCCAGGATCCTGTGCTCTTCCCAAGCGACCGAGTGCTGGTGGAGAAGCCCTGAGAGCTCTGAACCTCACTGACAGGCACCTTTGGAGGTGAGGCTACTCTTTGTAGGAGTCAGTAAGATCTTGAGAAACCCGAGTTGCTGACTTCCTAGCACATCACCATAAACAGAGAGAGTAATAATAATAATGATAATAATACTTAGCACTAAGGACAATAGCTGTCAGGGCTGTGAATGGGATGGTTCTTGCAAAGCTCTGTTTATGGTGCCTGTGATATCAGAAAGTCTGGCAGGAGGTCTGCTGCTCCGATTTCTTAAGGGCTTTAGGAGGTGGTAATTGTCTCACTTTTGCTTTAAACACCGTGTTAATTATGGTTTTAAACAATGGCTATAAAGTCATCCTTTAATTCTTTGTGAAGTGCTCGTCCCTGTCTCTGTGATTTGGGAGGCAGGTGAGTGCTGGAAAGCACTGGGACCAGGTCACAATTAAGTACCCTCACTAGGACCAGCAAACAAATGAAAACCTTTTTAATTTTGCTGATGGTAATTGATACACTTTAATATCTAAGGTCTTTCTCTGAACTTGAAGGCACAGTTAGCCTAGGACCCATTACATTGAACTTTTCCCCTTTGCTGTAAATCAATTTTCTTCTCTATTCCATATTTGGTGTTGGGTAGTTTGGCTTTGTGTCATTAAGTGATGCCAGCAGACCCACAAAAAATCATAAAATTAAAAAAAAAAAAAAGAATGTCTCCAATACACTTTGGATTTTTCAGACCTAAAATTACTTCTATGTCTTTGAAAAAAGCCTCAAATATTAACACATATGGGAGATGTGGAGCCATGTTCTGCAATCTATAGAAGAGTCACAGGTATCTCAGTCAGTACAGCTGTATTCACAGAATATGTAATTTTTCCTCTTAAATGAAGGGAACAAGTCTGGGCCTCCTTTGGATTAATCATTGCTATCAGATGGCGTGCCTTCTTCCCTCCAGATAAAATGAATGTGCAGGTTTGGGTAATGTGCTTTTGAAAATCCAATCTTTAAATTACACTTTACTTCTAATACTTCTTTTTTTTTTTTTTTCTTCTTCTTCACTTTATGCAATTTGGATTGTGAAATCAGGGAAGTCAGTTCCTGCCCAATCCTATATTTTTTGTTTACCTGAAACTCCCTTACATGAGGTTGAAAGAAATTTTCTCATCCTGAAGGTAGTGACTATCAGACAGAGTTTCAGTTTTATTCTTTTAGTGCTAGCTACTTTCCCATTCTCAAGCAATTTCCATCACTTGGAAATTTCAGAGAAAAAAAATCAATTCCCAGCAGGTTGCTTTTCCTGGAACTAAGCCATGTGCAAGACTGCCATGAAAGCATTTCTGTTTGGTTTAATATTTGTAAAAAGTTATTAAAGAATCCCAACCCTACATTTAGACAAATGAGGACTTTTCAATTATCTGTTTTAATACACTGGCCCTACTAATTCATAAATTATTGGGTATGAAGAGCTATTCCTACTGTCTAGACTACCCACCTGAGTAACTCGGGGCAGAAAGACTCCCTGCACCCGTACAGGTTTAAACCAGCTGGAGCTCATCTGCTGAATACCACCAAAACCTCATTTCACAATTATTATTGACAAAACATCCACCACCACCAGTGGTTAATTACTCCACCTGGATTATTACTGATGAAAAATGATGCTTCACTTCTCAGCTGTGCCCTCCTAGCACAGCATCTACCTTTTCTATTTTTCAGCCATGCAGGTATTTCTAAGGTGGCTAAGTCGTTGCAGATAAAAGATGTTACTTGCCTCAGCTGTCCTGATTTTGAAGCATCTTCTAATTATTTGCATGCATCTTCTCCCTTCTCTCTCAAATGCCCCAAAAAGGCATGTCAAATGCAAGTCCAAAATACTGCAATCTAGACCTATAATGCTCCCAGAGAGCTGCAATATGAAGAAGCATCTAATAATTTTGTTATTTTAAGTGAGTATTTGTGCTAGATTTGAGGACAAGAAATCCAAACTGTGTTCCTTAGAGCAGACTGCTGTGCAGTGTAACTGTGATACTCTGCATGTAAAAGGTCAGGGCTTCATAAAGTCCTTGATTGCAGATGTCTGATACTTGGATTATTTTTTTATGTCGAGCTGTAAGTCAGAAAGAGGAACACTGATGCTGAACAACTCACCATAAACATGAGAATTTTCTTTTTACAACAGGCCAGTCCCTGACTGGACAAAATTCCCACTAGTGTCACTGGGAATTTTGCTCGTTAAAGTCTGTGAAAAGCATAGGCTGTTATAGTGCCATCTGTGAGGACATGACTAATGTTTGAGGGAGAGAAATCAGCTCCACAGTGCATCTGGCCAGGCCACTGCAATAAATACAGAGAGACACATAAATGATGGTAAGGTTACGACCTATCCCATTAAAAAGGAAGGAACTCCAAAATTACACCCCTACCTGCCAGCAATAGGAAATACAGATGCTGGAGTTTTTCCTCTTGCTTTGCTTCCTACTCTCCCATCCCTTTTACAACTGCTTCCTTCTGCCAAAAAGGGTTTGAGGTGGTTTTATTTGATTTTAGTGAGGGTGTTGTGGGTTCCTCCCGCTGATAAATTGATCTTGCAGGGCAGTGACACCTCAGTCTCCTCTCCTGGGTGAGAGGAGGGGCACATCCCTGCCTTGTGGCTGCATCTGAGTAGCCCATCTCTCAGGAGCTGATAAATCCTCCTAAAGCCAGAATTCAGGGATTGGCTTGATATCATTAGGGCTAACACACTGCTTTTAAGTGATGGGCACCCCACCCTTCCCCAGCGCTCCTGGGCATTGGTGTTGCAATGTTTGTATGTGGCAGAGTCCAGGAGGCAGCGGGTCCTCCCTTGGGAAGCACCCTGAGGTCCTGGAATTGTGGAAGCATGGAGTAGTTTAGGTTGGAAGGGATCTTAAAGATCCTCTGGTTCTAATCTCCCTGCCACGGGTAGGTCTGAAGGCAAATGTGGCTGAAACCAGAAAGTCTTGGTCTCCTCTGAGGTGTCAGGAGGAGGAATCATAGGGTAACAAATGCCCAGGTCTCTCATGCCAGCCCCAGCTCTTTCCATACTCCCTGCTGTTGCCCAGAGGTAACTACAGGTAACTACAAATAAAACATTGCAGTTTGTGCAAATGCACTAACTTGAAATAAAGAGAATTTTGATTTACACTACTGAAACTGAAATACTGTAAGAGGAGTACCAGCTGTACTGTCTGCATCTGCTTATCTTTCAAGTTATAGAAAGAAAAAAATCGCTTTCCGAGAGCTTACACGCCAAAACAAATCTGAAAACTTTATATTACTAATTTGGACATCTGAAATACAGAGGGACAGGTACAGTATGAATGAAGAGTTGCAACTAAGGTGGTGCATTAACATCACATATTTTATATTAATATTGAGTCAGACCCTGCTATATCCTAAGGAGCTAGGTGCAGGCAAATGCCAAAGGCACTGAGATTTCTGGGCTGGACTGCTGGAGGAAGAAGCAAACATTTTTCTCAGCATAGCCTGTCCCAGCTAAAGGGATTGTCAAACTTTCCTTTATCTGTAAAATCAAATATTGCATCTGTCTCCATTCTTCCACTTGCCATCTTCCCTCCTGTCTCCTCTGCCTGGCCGGTAGCTCCCCAATGACACTGTGTTCTCCTGCCCAGCCCCACCATCATCCCCTCCCAGACTGTCTGACCTAAATCCCCCTCACCTCCTGGTCATAAATCCCACTGGTGACATTCATCAGGAGCTGAGCTGACCCTTGGCCTCACTGGTGACACAGCACTGCTGCCGTGGTTGTTGGAGGGACAGAGGTGTGGCAGCTCTGTGCACACTGAGTGTGTCAGTGAGTGACCACCAGAGAGGGCAGGTGCTGCTCCCGTGGCCCACCTTGGCTTGTCATGGTCATGGGCCACCAGATCCTTTTTGCCAGCAGCACTTTCCCCTCTGGCAACAGCCCACGTTCACTCCTCCTTCCCCTGGGTGCTGATCCCTGCACCCCCTACATCCCCCTTTGATGGATGTAGTTACACCAGCATCTTACATTGCAAACAGCAAATCCTCCCACTAAAATCAGGGAAACATTGTGTTTTAATATGCACTTACATATATATAATTTCCTTTATGTTGGCATAAGGTAGACTGCCCTGTGTTTAACCCCTTTCTAGCTACCAAACCTAAACACTACAACAGCTGTGTGGTCAACTCGTGAAGCTCACAAAAGTTCAGCCAGCAAAGCACAGAGTCAGAGTCAGGCGTGTGAGAGTGCCCTGATGAATCCAAATATTCCCATGTTGGAATGAGCCCCCCAGGGACAGCACTGGTGGACATTTTATTTGGATGGCCCAGACCCCAGGGCTTCAGAGGGGAATGTTTTTTTCCCCATGGCTTGGTACAGGCAAGGAAACATCTCATCTCACCAGGCTTTTTTCTCATTTTTCTCATAGAATGGTGTAGGCTGGAAGGGACCTTAAAATTCACCTCATTCCAACCCTTTCTTTCACGGGCAGGGACACCTTCCACTGTCCCAGGTTGCTCCAAGCCCTGTCCAGCCTGGCCTTGGACACTGCCAGGGATCCAGGAACAGCCACAGCTGCTCTGGGCACCCTGGGCCAGGGCCTGCCCACCCTCCCAGCCAGCGATTCCTCATTCCCAATATCCCATCTGTCCCTGCCCTCTGGCCCTGGGAAGCCATTCCCTGGCTGCTGTCCCTCCCTGCCTTGTGCCCAGTCCCTGTGCAGCTCTCCTGGAGCCCCTTGAGGCCCTGGCAGGGGCTCTGAGGTGTCCCTGGAGCCTTCTCTTGTGCAGGTGAGCAGCCCCAGCTGTGCCAGGCTGGCTCCAGAGCACAGGGGCTCCAGCCCTGGCAGCATCTCCGTGCCCTCCTCTGGTTTCACTCCAGCAGGCCCATATCCCTCTGCTCTTGGAGCCCAGGGCTGGGTCCAGTGAATTTCTCCCTTGTACCCACTTTTACTGAATGCTTTTCCAACAGACCAGCCTTGGAATGGCTGCCAGCAGGCAGGAGCACCAGCACTGAAATGGTGATTTTAGCTCGCATGGCTGTGTGACAACAGCGAGCACGGGATCCTTGTCTCCCTGTGCCACCCACCACACAGAGAGCTTGCTTGAAGAATGCTTTTCTTTGCAGACCTTGGGGCTCATAGCTTGAATCTGCTCTCTTGACATGAGCTGCTGGAGTGGAAGGAGACTGGCTACAGCCAAAACGGCTTCACAACCCAGACTTTGAACATTGCTTGAGAGCTCTGCTCTCAAAATAATGCATAAAAATAGAAGCAGGGGCACAAGCTTAGCTATTCCTAATGTGCACAAAAGGATGGGAGAGTGCCAGAAGCCAGCCTGCGCTGCCTCTGCCCCTGCCTTCAGCCTGGCTTGTTCTCTCCTACCTCCCCTGACTGGCTTTTCACTGCTGTGAAAAGGAGAGACATACCCCCAAAAGAGCAAAGTGTGTTTGTTATTGACCCTCGCCTGGAAAGTGTATGAAGAAGGATCAGCTCTGTTTGTTTGTGCCCGGTAATGATGTCAGGAAAAGGGTTTTTTTTTCCCAAGTCTGGTTTTATCCCCTTTGTTGGAAGCGCCTTTGGTGAGTCTCACACCCTGGTGCTGTTAGCAAAACAATTAGGTTAACAGTGCCTTGGCTCCAACTGTCTGTCAAAGGCTGAATTGCAATGCAAATTAACCCGGCTTTAGCTCTTCAAAGCCAGCTGGGTTCAGGAGAGGTCCCCAGAAACCCCCGTGAGAACGGAGGTCTGGGGCTGGGGAGGGTGGGCTCGCCGGGATTTTACATCCAGGACCTAATGTGTTTGGCAGGAGGGATGCAAAACGTTGTGCAAACACACTATACAAATGTAACACATTGTATAAATCCTTTCAACACTCCGAAGGGGCTCAGAAGAAAGACGGGGAGAGACTTTTTAGTCTCTCTGGACCTGGAGTGACGGGACAAGGGGTGATGGTTTTAAACTAAATTAGGGGAGATTCAGACTATGTAGAAGGAAAAAATCCTTGTCTGTGAGCGTGGGAGGACCTGGCACAGGTTTCCCAGGGAAGCTGGGCCTGCCCCTGGATCCCTGGAAGCGTCCAAGGCCAGGCTGGGCAGGGCTGGAGCAACCTGGTCTGGTGGAAGGTGTCCCAGCCCTGACAGATGAGGTGGAACGAAATGAGCTTTAAGGTCCCTTCCAGTCTAAACAATTCTTGAATTCTATGACTGAAACATATTTTATTTCTCCTCAGGGATTAACAGTGCCCTTCATGCATTTCAGGACAGGCTTCTGGCCCAGGGTGACATTTGAGCAATACATCCAGAGCAGGGCAGGCTGCGGGTATCACCCTGCTTTCCAAGCATCCCCTCAGCCCAGGTCCCATTCCCATACTCATCAGCTTCATTATGTTTATTTCTGTATTTTCCATATGGGCACATACATATGGTCTGCTTAAACAAGTTTGCAGGGTTAATTGGAAAGCAGTTCTTTATCAGTTATTTAATATTTAGCACTTCTGGGGCAATTTTCATCGGCAGAGATCACAAAACTGGGCAAGTGCTGGTGGCCCAGCTGTACCTATGGGAAATCAGAGGTGCCAAAGCCCAGGTCCCTACTCACAGGGAATGGCAGATGCCCAAGGCCACCTGGAAAACCTATGGCAGGGCCAAAAATTTATATTAACTCCTGGACCCCCTTCCTGTCCTCCACCTCCTCACAGCACACGGCACACTGTGCTTTTTGTCACTTCCTTCATGACAATAAAGTAGTTGTAGCTGTCAGTGCTGAGGCAAGGGAAGCTACAAAGGGGAAAATTAAAAAAGGAGATTTTAATCTCATTTACAACAGCCTGGCAAGTTTTGAAAAATAAAAAGTATAACGTATGGATTTATGAGCACGTCCAACATGTCCTTCACCAGCAAATATTGGAATGAGAAGGAACTTCCCCCCTCCCCCCCCATTTGCTATACACATCACTGGGAAAAGAGATTCTCTGGGGAAGTGAGGAACTCAGCCTCAGTGCATGTGAGGTCACTCCAGAGGCTGTAGGACAAGATGCTGAACTAAAAATATTGCCCAAATTCCATTTTTCAGGGTGCAGAGGGCATAATTTTAAAAGCAATGGGACTTCTTTTCCTGTGCAGAACTAAATGTTGATGCTGTTCTGATTTGGCCCCTGCTATCACCTGAAGACTGCAGGGCTGTGCCCTGGGCTCCCCTCCTACCTTTAATTATTTGGAGGTGAAGCAAGGAGTCAATTGCCTTCCTCAGACTCCAGCTTTGTAACGAGGCTTCCTAAATTATTCTTTCGGATGCCAGCAAATAAACATTCTTCCCCTCCCCACTGTTTTTCAGACTATTTATCTAGATTTTGAGCAAATTTTGTACCTGGCTAGGTATATCTGGTTAACATTTAATAAGCCTGCCCCAAATCTGGCCACTTTCTGACTGATTTAGACCCAGGTTCTGCAAATGCCGGGCCTGTTTGTAGCATCCCTGACCTGTTCATGAGCATATATGCACAACTGGGCACTTAAATTATCCCTGCCCTCCTGCCTGCCCCAAATTCAGGGATCCAGGACGCCCACCCCGGGGGTGCCCTGCCTGCACGGGATGTTAGCTTTATGTGAGCTCTACCTGGTGGCACTTTTAGCTGGGTGCATTCATTTTGGACTTGTCTTTGGCTTTGGATTTGAACTGGGCTTGCTTATAGCAGCCATGATTTAAGAGTCCTAGCTCCTACTTCCGACGCGATAACTGCCTCAGAGAGTGACCTTAAAGCAACTCATCCGCCCGCAGCTATTCTGTGAAAAAGGAGCTGCTCCTCCGTGGGAGTGCGTGCAGGACGGGGACCCCTGGGGAGTTCTGCTGCCCTGCCAAGCCTGGCGCTAGGAAGTCTGGCCGGACTTCCCAGCCCGGCCGCAGAGCGCACCAAGGCTGGACGAGAGCGCAGCCTCTTGGTGGCTCAGTTTTCCTCACCCTCTGCCGGTCCAGAATTGGAATGGGGGAATCTGTGGAGCGCCCAGGGTGCCAGGGGTTGTTACCGCTAGTAGTAGCCGTAACGCGAATACCGGAGCGCGACATGCCCGTCATTTCTGCTTCGTGTTTGGAATCGGAGCGTACCGAGCGTCCGTGGTGTATTTTCCTGTCCTTCTGGTGACAGGTGCTGTAAAAGCACAAATTATTACTATTATTACTATTATTATTATTACTATTATTATCATCATCATCATCATCACTATTATTGTCGCTGCATTTTGTGATGTGCCCTCGTTCGATACCCAGAGCCATACCAATTTTTGAATTTTCACGCTGATTTGGTCTAACATTCCGATATTTACAGGGAGCACCGGCACACCCCAGCCCCGGGAGCTCCCCACCCTGTGCCCCGCGGGGTGCGGGGGGGGAACACCCCAGTCTCCCCGCACCCCCCACCCAGGAGCAGGTACGAAGGGAGGCATCGGGAGGGGGGGGCGCGGCAGTGGGGGGAGTTGGGGAGGGGACACACGGACTCACAACCTCCCCGCAACCCGAGCCGCCTCTTGCGCAAGGCGGTTGGAGATAAATATAATATATAGATATATTTATTTATTTTTTTTCCCCCGGAGCGACACGGTGTCTAGACGCCCACGTGACGGGGCCGGGGCCGGGCCGGGCCGGGCCGCTGCGCACTGCGAAGCCGCCGCCGGTGCGGGGGGGCCGGGGGAGGGCGCAGGCACCGCGCCGGCTCCGCTCCCGCCGCGCCCCGCGCCGCCGCCGCCGCTCCCCCCGCACGCACCCGGGTGAAAGCGGAGGTGCGGGGAGGGCGGCTGACTGCGGAGAGCGGAGGGGCGGGGGGGAAAAAGGGGGAGGAAAAAAAAAAACACGAAAGGAGGAGGAGAAGTAGGAGGAGGAGGAGGAGGGGAAGGAAGGCAGGAAGGAGGAGTGAAGAGCAAAAAAAAGGCACCGCGGCAGAGGCGCCGGCAGCAGGGAGAGGGTCGGCGGCCGGCGGGCACCCCCGCACCCATGTAAGCTCCGCCGGGAGCGGCGGGCCCGGCTCGGCCCGGCGCGGCTGCTGGGGAAGGCAGGAAGGAAGGGACATAGCCCCACTTTTCTCCCTTTTTTTATTTTTTTTTTTATTTTTTTTTATTTCCTTTCTTTCTCTTCGTAGCAGCCGGATCAAGACTTCGTGTGGATTAAACCTTTGGAAAGAAGGAGGGAAAAAAAAAAATAAAAGCCCACCCCGAAACCCCCACATCAGGACGACCTGGGCTTTTTAAAAGGGATACAACACTCTGGATGCGCTCGTTCGCCTCTTTTGTGACAGATGCTTAAACCGACGTCCAAACCTTAGGGTTGGTGTTTTGGGGTTTTTCTTTTTTTTTTTTTTTTTTTTTTCTACCCTTTTTTTATAGACGCCTTTTTGGCTCGCTCTTTCTGTTTTTTGCCTGCTGGCTCTGCCCTGCGCCGCATCCCTGCCGCCGCGCCCGCTCCCCGGCGTGGCGGGTTGATGGGCGCCGCGGCCCCGGGGCGGCCGAGGCTCCCCCGCGGCTCGGGCCGCGCTCCGCACCCGCGCACGGCGGCGCGGCGCCGGCAGCCCCCGCCCGCCTGCCCCCGCGACGGGCGCCGCGGGCTCTAGACGGGGATTTTTTCGTTTTTCTTTGCTTTTTTGGGCAAAGCCGGAGCAAGCGGCGACTCTCTCCCTTCCCTTCCCCCCGCCTTTATTTTATCCCTTTTTTTTTTTTTTCCTCTTCTCAGTTTTGATTTTTTTCTTTTCAATCCGATTTTTCTGTAATTTTTTTCGCAGCGGGCGGAGGCGCGGCCGGCGCATCCCCCCGCGGGAGGCGGCGGGACCCGCGGCCCCAGCGCGGAGACTGGCGCATGCCACAGCCCGCCTCGGCTCCGCTGCCCCCCGCCGCTGCCCCCCGCCGCCGCCGCATCCCGCCTGCCGGCCCCTTCATGCTCGGCGGACGACATGCCCGTTTTGTAGCCGGGGGCCCCTCCTCTCGTCCCGCATGTTCAGGACCAAACGCTCGGTGCTCGTCCGGCGGCTCTGGCGGAGCCGCGCGCCCGGCGGCGAGGAGGAGGAGGAGGCGGCGGCGGGCGAGCCCGGCGCGGCGGCGGCGGTGGCCGAGCCCCGGGCGCACTTGGGCGGGGGGCGCGGTTGCTGCCCGGGCAAGGCGGGCCGCGGCGGGCGGGCGGCGGGCGCGGAGGCGGAACTGAAGGCGCTGACCCACGCCGTGCTGAAGCGGCTGAAGGAGCGGCAGCTGGAGGGGCTGCTGCACGCCGTGGAGTCCCGCGGCGGGGCGCGGACCCCCTGCCTGCTGCTGCCCGCCAAGGCCGACTCGCGGCTGGGACAGCACTGGTACCCGCTGCCCGTGCTGCTGTGCAAGGTGTTCCGCTGGCCCGACCTCCGCCACTGCTCCGAAGTGAAGCGGCTATGTTGCTGTGAATCCTACGGCAAGGCTCACTCCGAGCTCGTCTGCTGCAACCCGCACCACCTCAGCCGGCTCTGCGAGCTAGGTACGGCGGCGGGCATGGCAGGGGATGCGAGGGATGCGGGGGATGCAGGGGCTGGAGAGGTTAGAGGTGTGCAGGGCATGGAGGGATGTGGGAATAGAGGGGAATGGCGGGTGAACAGGGCTGCAGGGCATTCAGGGGTGCAGGGGCTGGAGGGCATGCGAGAGATGAAGGGGATGCAGCGGCGCGGGGGCTGGAGTTGTGCAGGGAGGGACGGGATACAAGGGTGTGGGGAATGGAGAGGATGGGGTGCAGGGGATGGAGAGGATGCAGGGGTGCAGGGGCTAGGGAGGATCCAGGGGTTGGAGGTGTGCAGGCGTTGGAGGGGATGCAGGGGATGCATGTGAGGAGGGGATACAGGGATACGTGGATGCAGCCCCACTCACCTCCTGGCCTACAAAACTTTTTTTCCCTTCTGGAGGAAAAAATAAACCAAACCAAACAGAATCAAAACCAACCCGCAGCAAACAACAAAACCCAGAACACGCACAGAAACTTTCCATTGCCGTGGCTTAGGTATTTCCTTTCGTATTTAGGGGAGGGGGCGACGCCCCCACCTCCGGGACCCCCTCCCCTCCCGGGGGCCCCGGCGCTGCCTCCCCGCCGTCCCCGAGCGGTGCCGAGGGATTAAGGGCCGGGCGGCCCCGGCGCTGCCGCGGCTCCGCCGAGCCAAGGAGGCCCCGATCAGACAGCCCGAGCGGCAGATAGCAGGGAGACTGGCGCCAGACGGCCCCTTTTGTTTATCTGACAGCTAAATATCAAGGCAATCACCGCCTCGCTGCCCTGCCTCCAACCCCCAGAGCTAAGACAAACAGTTTTGCTAAAAGAATGCCACTGTTATCATAAGTTCCTATCTTTTTTCTTTCTTTTTTTTTTTTCTTTCTCATGGCTCTGCCTTTATTTTCTCTGTACTTCTCTAATTCCAGAGTCTCCCCCTCCACCCTACTCCAGATATCCAATGGATTTTCTCAAACCAACTGGTAAGTGGACTTTTTTCAATGCAAGTGTAAGAGATAAAAAATGGCATAACAGCCCTTTTATCGGGGAAAACAGTCTCCTGCCTTTGTCATGCATTTTGCTTTTGGGTTGCTTGTGTGCTTCTGTGCCTCCTGCTACCCCTGTAAGAATTAACACATAATTTATCTAGGCCACTTTGTGCTCAAAGTAGGGTTTAAAAACTCTGGCAGTAAACTTCAGAAGGGATTGCAGTGCAGTGCAGGCCTGTGTTGCTTGAGTCAGCCAGGAAAACCATAGGCTCCATTTGGGAATGGCAGGGCTTCTGCACCCCTGGGTGAACTTTTAAGGATTTAGGTTGGGATCCAGCACAGCATCTCCCTGATGCCTGGGAATCCCAGTGAACCTTGACAGATGGACTGGCTGGTTGGAAATCTCTCTAAGTTTTATGGGAGCCTAATCCTACTCATCAGGTCGGGGGAAAAAAAAAAAAAAGAGGAAAGAGTTTGAAAAGTTATTTTTTTAACCTTTTAAAAATTTGAATTTCTTAGCACCACTGTGCATGCCTGTTGCTTGTAATTGAATGTCAGGGTGCCAGGGGAGAAGCCCATTTGAGGCTGGCACCAGCTCTTTTGCGGTTGTCTGCATAAACTCTTGGTTGGCAGTGAGCTCGCCGGGTGTGAGATAAATGAGGCTGGCAGAAGGAGGAGAGGTGGGGAGAGTCGGAAACGCGGGGAGCTCGGGAGGAGCAGCTCCTGGCTTCCTGAGGATTAGTGGCTCTGGAGTGGGCTGGAGCACGGTGGTCTCTGTGGTTGCGTCCCGCGGTCGTGGCAGACAGGGGAGGCACGGCACTGCAGGGTGGCAAGGGTGGATATACAGATATTCCTGGATCAGATTGTTTGGTTGGGGTTTTTCTGGCCAACAGAACAGTGCCTGTGAAATTACCTCTCTGCAGGGTCTCAGGGCTAAAAGAAATCCCAGCCTTGAGGCTGCTCTGGTGCCATGGTGAGGTCTCATCCTGCCAGCTGCTCCCTCAGAGGCTGGACTGTCCTTTTCCCCCCTCTGCAAACTCTTTGGGAACACTAATGAGTCTTTTTTTGCCTTTGGGAAACAAACAAAGCCGTTTGACAAACAACTGGGTCGCAAAACATGAACTATCTTGCCTTGGTGTGAAAAAAACAGGAGATAAGGGCTCATGAATGATAGAGGGACATCGGGAGTAGGTTCCGCATCCAGCGCTGGGATACAGAAGGGTTGTTCTGTAACAAACTCTGGGGGTCTGTTGGGTCATGAAGTTTTGTGGGTTACACATAATTTTGTCTGCATCCCTGCAGTGCTCCCCCAAAAGTTCCTGTTTTTTTGCCTTTATGGCTTTTATCCGCACCCATTGATGATCCTGGCATGGGATGCAAAGGGGATTGGAGCTGCAGGAGAGAAGGGTTAAACTTGTTTTTGGTTTCCTGTAAAGATGTTAGGATAGAATCTATTAGCAGGATTTAAACATCCAATCTGCCTCTGCCAGGATCTCATTTTCAGTTAGCCGAATGATATATTTATTCATTAGCAAGTGTTGACATAAGGTAGCAAAATGTGTGTAAACAGAAAAGCCGCAGAACATGAATGTGCCATTTCGAAAGGAAAAGTTATTCCTATCGGCCAATAGGAAGTGATTAACGCTGCCCATCGGAAACACAGAAACGACTGGGTTACTCACCAAAAAGTCCTCCTTTTTTTTCCTTTTTGAAAGAAAGATCCACTTGGCAGCTGAGCTCTGACTAGCTGGGCTGTGACAGACACCAGTGGAGCCTGGAAGTCTGTGGTGGCAGGTGGGTTTTGCAAGCTCAGGGTTTCTCAGCATTTCCTCTGCAGGGGGACTGAGGGTTTCCAGTCCCAGCCTCGGTGCCATCTCCTGTGGCAGTTCCCCAGCTGCATGTTGAGAACTGTGGGAAGGTGTGAAGACTTTTTACCTGGCTGGTGCCCATCAGCCATCTTCTCACCTGGGTCCTCGAGTGGGAGCAGTCCCTGTGTTTAAGCTCTGCTAGTGGAGCTGGGAATGTGCATCCAGCAGGAAATTTCTGCTTTTCCATCAAGCATGGTAGTGGTGGTAAAAGTTACAGCGCTTAGCACTGTGTCTTGTGCTTCATATGGAGAGACGGGCAGATAATAACCCTGGACTGGTGTGGGCTCTGGCAGAGTCTGCCAGATCAGAGAACAAAAAAAAAAATCATGTTGGAAGGGACACCAAAGACCATCTAGTCCAACACTCCTGCAATGAGCGGGAGCATCTTCAAGTAGACCGGGTCACTCCGAGTCCCATCCAGCCTGACCTTGGATGTTTCTGGGGTGGGGGATCTACCATCTCTCTGGGCAACCTGCGCCAGTGCCTCACCACTGCCATCATTAACCATTTCTCTCTTCACCTCGTCTAAATCTCTCTTCTCTTTTTGTTTAAAACCCTTATCCAACGGGGATTAAATCAGTTTTTCTGGAGGTGATGGAGGCTGAGACAGGCTGCATTGCAGGCTGGAGGAAAGCAGGGATGGACAAGGAGCTGGGAACCTTCTGCAGGCAATGAAATGCCACATCAGGCAGTGTTGGTAGGATAGATCTGGTATTTGTGTACTTGCCACAGAACAGAAAGATCTGCCCTTGATGGCTGAGTTACCTGAGGGAAGGCTGTGGTTCAGCCTGGCTTGCTCATTCATAGAATCCCAGAATGGTTTGGGTTGGAATGACCTTAAAACTCATCTCGCTCCAAGTCAGGACACCTTCCACTAGACCAGGTTGTTCCAAGCCACCTCCAGCCTGGTCTTGGACACCTCCAGAGATGGGGAGGAATTTGTCAAGGAGGGAACTTTCCCTCTTCCTCACACAGGATGTTGGCAGGGGTGGATGATGGAGGTGTGTGGGACTCGGCATTCCTCATGTCCCTGCTGGAGCTTGCATCTCTGCTGAAAGTGAGGTGGATAGTAGTGCCCTCAAATAATTCAGGCAGATTTTTGACTAAGCTTTTAGTGGGACACGGGGCTGCGAGTGGGTGCATTGTGCTCTGGCATGGCTGGATTTGGTGGTGCTGGTGTATGAGAGTGCAGGAAACTCGCTGAGATGTCGCTGCGGGGCCGAATGCCCTCCTGTGGTGTCAGCTTTCAGGGGAGCTGGAGGTTTGGCAGCTCCCAGGAGCTATTTGACACCTTGCAAGGTTGGGCTGGTGGCCACAAGGAATAACTGTGTGTCTCCACAATGCCTTCGTGCTGTGGGAAGGCAGAGTTGGGAGGAGATTGGTGTGCACCAGGTTGGACAAAGGTCTGATCCTAGACCTCTCTGGTGCTGAAGGTAAAACCAGCCCAGGGCGGTAGGATGAGGGCAACAATGAATCCAGCCAGGCACAGGGCAGAGACCCCGGGAGGGCTCTGCCTTTGGGCTCATCCCTCGCCTGACTCTCCTGGCTGGTCTAGAGTTGAGCTGCAGCAGCCCTGAGTTTTGGAAAGGGAGTTCCAGGGGTGATTCATGGATGAGGGGATTTGTCTTTTGGGTGACGGGACGTGGGAAGGCAGCTGGGGAAGAAGCGTGGTAGCACATTGCCCCATTGCTAGGGTTATGCATTTGGAGTTTGGCTAGGAGTCTGTCCTGCCTGATGTGGTAACAGAGAACCTGGTCATGTCTGAGCTCTACAGCAAGGCAGTGATGCCCCTTATCCACAGGGACTCCTCAGGGGAAGCTGTAGCTGCAGGCACAGGGAGCCCAGGGCAGGGCAGAGTGGTCCAGCCTGTGCTCAGAAAGCATCTGCAGCTCAAGCAGTTGAAGTGATCGCAGGGGAAGTCTCCTGTCTGGACTAGAAAGAGTTAAGAAAAGTAAAAAGTCTATTTCTTTAAAGCATAGAAAGCACGACAAGGCATTTAGAGAGCGTATCATATACAGTATTTCACAAGTAAGTCTATTTCCTGTCTCCCCTATTGTTTTCAGTTTGATTAAGTATATCCTGTTAAACTGTATATTCCTGTTAGGGCTTTTACTTTACTCTGATAAAATGAGGTTATGCAGACAGGAATTTCTTATTCACTGGTATTTCAGGGGTGGGATCTGGCAGAATTGCTTTATCAGTAGGGAGAAAATCATCTTGGCTCTCCTGGAGGTGGCCCTTGCTTTGGTATATAGATGTGGGCAAAATGAGGGTATAGAGAGCCAAAATTTGGTGAAACCAAAGTCCCTCAGGACCAGAAGTTTGCATGAAATTCACAGGTCTTCTCAGGCTTGTTCTTCAGCTCATGGTCCCACATGGTAATGACCAAAACCTGGAGTTGTTCTGTAGGACCAGGAGATCAGTGCTGGCTTCTGACTGTTGTCACCTGGAAGAGCAGGCTTAGGGTAGTGAGGTCCAAACCTTGATCTCCAGCACCTGCATGCATTGGGAGAAACCTCTAAAGGAGCAGCCAGTCTTACCCTGCCCCTTGGTGGTGCCCAGAGGAGTGGGTCCCGTTGCCCAGGAGGTGGCAATGAGGTCTGCCAGCTGCTGGTGGTGACGAAACTTGAGCAGGGCACCACAAACTCAGGCTGTTCACTGCAGAAGGGCAGCAATGAGACGTTTCCCTTTCAGTTCCCACTTTGGTGAGTTACAGGTTTTGGCTAAATTGGGTGCATAAAGCCACCATTTAAGCATTTTTGGAAGCTCGCTTGCATCAGAACGGCGACAACCTTGATCTCCTTAGCCGGTGACTTGTCCAGAGAGGTGGCAGCCAGCCTGTAATTTCTGCCAGTCTATAATCAGTGCTGGCTGGTGATGAAGCGCAGCCTTGACTGAGACAACGAGTTAGGGTGGATGCTTCTTGATGAACTACCGTCTCTGCACGGACAATTAGTAATCGCTTCCTGCTAAGCCCTTTGGAATGTGTGTTCTGCTTGGGGCGATGCTGGGAGCCTGCAAAGAACCACCTATATACTGACTTTTTTTTTTTTTTCCTTCCTCTGCTCCAGCAGATTGTCCAGACTCTGTGCCTTCCTCCACTGAAACAGGGGGAACTAATTGTCTAGCCCCTGGGGGGCTCTCAGGTAAGACATCTCTTGCTGCCCTTGATCTTGGCTGTGGGTCGCGTTGGCTGAGGGTCCTGACAAAAGGCGAAGTGATGCTGGGGGAGTTTTGGGAATGCACATCACTGAGAAGGGCGTACTCAGAGCAGGAGTTGGGTTTAATTTCAGTAGCAGCCATGTACCTGTTGTGCAGAGGATGTGTTGAAATCCCAGACAAGGTTTTCCATCCCAGTACGTGTCTGTACTTCCTTTGGATTCCAGCCTTATGCTCCATTCGTTTTTGGTCTAAGGCAGGAAGATGCAAAAGGGCTGATACAGGGGAAGGCTAAGCAATGTTGGTTGACCATTCATTCAGGTGTGTGGATTATGGTGGGTGCAGGTGCAGTCCTACCTTAAAGAAGGATTTGGTGTCAAATCCTTGACTTGGTGGTGGGGGAATCTCTTGTCTCTGGGGTGAGAGCCCCTGCTCAGGTTTTGCTCCTGGTAAGGTCACCAGAATCCCACATCTGATGCACGAGACTTGTGGTGCCTGGGGAGGAAAGGTGGCCTGTTTTTTCATAGAGGATGTTGCAGAGAGAGTTGATGATGTTTTTGTACCCCTTCCTGATATATTCAATGATTTCCACTGTTTTCTTATTTGTCATCTCCTTCAGCTGTTAGAGGATGGAGGCTTGTTAGGTACTTTCTCCACCCCTCTTGTAGTTTGTGTAGAGACATAGAGCGCTTTGGGTTGGAAAGGACCTTTGAAGGTCATCCAGTCCAACTCCTAACCCCATTTCCAAGGTGTGATGTCTCCAGCACATCATCGTCTACCCCAGACTGGCCACCTCAGTGTCTCTACCAGGATTAAAGTGTCTGAAACCATGTACCTGCAGGTACTGGCTGATGTTTGAAGGCGCTTGCCTTTGTGGGGATGTCTCCTTGATTTATGATTTATTCATCACCCTGAAACTGGAATTCAGAATTAGGTCGGCGGCGGCTGCACGCGCGCGTGCATCTGCCCCTGCCTCTCTCCAGGAATTGCGTTTGGTGTGGATGTGATGTCTTTAAGTGAGCCTTGTTTGTTTTTCTTTGGGTGTAATATATACCGTGTCTGTTATTTGAGAGGGGAGCATATTGTTTGTTCAAAGGCCCTAATGAGAATTAATCAAACGAAGCGGGAGAGGGAACAGGAAAACTTGTTGCTGTTTGAGGTTTTTTTTTCTAAAGGCAGAAGGATTTGCGTTTTTTAAATTTTTTTTTACCATTGGAGCCTATAGCTTCAGGGAATTAAAAAAAAGGGGGGGCTGTAGAAAGAAAAAAGACAAGAAGCAAAACAACACAATAAGGATGTTGTTAGATCTTTTTTTTTTCTTTTTTTTTTTTTTCCTTTTTCCTCCTGAAATGTTGCAGAGGGGAGGAGAGAGTTCAGTTCCACAGGATACCACATGAAATAAGCAGAGGAAGTACTCGCTTTTAAAAGGGGGCTTTCTGTAAGGTTCAGCCTATTGATAACATCTCGTCTGGCAGCTCTGCTCCCGAAGGGAAGGCAGGAGGTGGGGGCTTGGGCTGCAGGAAATAACATGGCTCGTTCCTGGTGCCTCCCAAAAGGCTGCGGGAAGGGGACCCCCTAGTTCCTTAATTGAGCTCCTTCTCCAAATGAAAGCACATTTCCACCTGAAAGTACATTTTTAACTTACTTTATTCTATTGCTATTGCTTCATTGGATTTGATTTTTTTTTGTCTCCCTTATCAAAGGTTTCCCGCCCCCCCCCCCCCCCCCAGCCTGGAAACAGAACCTTTTTACGATCATTAACCACTCTTTTTTCCTCCCCAAATGTAATTGTAGCCATTTAGTTTAATGAGGAGCTGATAGGAGAGCTGACTCTTGAAGGGATATGGTTAGCTACCCAAGCCCTGAAACAAAGCCGAATGCCTCCACATGAAAGAGCATTTGTTTTGAATTTGCTCTGATTTACTGGTATCTCCCTTCCGCGCGCAGAAGTGCAGTGCTGAAAATTCCCAACTGGAGAGACCCAGTCAAGAAAGGAAAATAAACGCACTTTGGAGCAATCCTCCAAAGCTCACTTTCTCCTCCTTTTTTTTCCTACCCCCTCCTGCATATTTTAGTTAGCAGAAGAGTGTGTTTGAAGAGGGCTTTAATGAGTTATTGGCAGGGTACGTGGCCAGCGCTTTGGCTTAGGCTTATCTGTGTTTGGGCAGACAGGGATGGGTGATGCTGGGTGGAGAATCCAGCATCCCTCCTCCCCTCCAGACCTGAACAGTGTTGGATTTGCAGCTTCTTGGTGAAAGGATGGCTTAAGAAAAGGGGAAAAAAAAAGTAATTATTTTGCTTATTTGGAAACTGGAGCGGGTGTGTGAGGAAAAAGACATCACAGGTGGTTGGTGGTGGTGGTGGTAGTGGTGGGATCCTGCAGCACTGCAGCCTTTGGTCATTACTGATGTGTGGTGGATGCTGGTGTAGCAGCAGGATCAGTAGACCTGCTCTGATGTCTTAAAGAGCAAGATTTGGCAAGGAAGATCACTCTCAGCGCTGGGAATTTGGGAATGAGGCCAGCCTGGGGTTCACGGCCACTCTGTCAGGGGAATGCACGGAGAGAGGATGGTGGCAAGGGGAGCACTGAAGGGGCTCAAAGCAAGCATCCTGGCAGTTCTCTGTGAGGAGCCTTTGATGGGGAGGAGCCTGGGATCAGCCACTGCTGGGGTCTGTCTCTTAGTGGGGCTGCAGGCAGTTGTGCTGATGGATACCAGAGGCTCTGGAGGACGTGTGGCGGGGGGAGCAGTGTGGCCGGGGCATGGACGGGGACTGTTTCCCCCTTGTGATAACCACTCTCAGCTGCTCTTCCCCTCCCTCCCTCTTCCTTCTGTTCTCCTTCGTGATCCCGGAATGCAATCCTGGTCAGTCCTTTTCATCGTGCTGGTGTCCCCTTCCCATCCCACCTCTGCTCTCTCTTCCCCAGCCATCCCATTCTCTGACTGACGTACCCTTCCTTCCCCCGAGGCACTGGCTCTCGCTTCTGTATTCTCGGCTTTATTTATTTTCTTATATCATCTTTATTTTTGTCGGTGGTCAGCCTGTGGGTAGGTCAGGGCTCCTCGCTCATGGTTGCTCCCACTGACATGGCTGTGCTCAGGTATTACTAGCCAGTGCCTTTCTGTCCTCTGTGTGGTTAAAGAGCAAAAATATCCCATTGGGGATAAAAATAATTCCCGTAAATAGGAGACAGAGGGTGGTTTTCCTGTATTTTGAGCTGACTTGTTCTCAGCAGATGTGTTTGGCTGTGACTTCTTTCAAACAAGCAAAGCCATGGCTGGAGTGACTGAAGGTGGCTGGCCCATGGTTTGGTGGCACCAGGTTGGTGGAATCCAAATTCCTGTATGACCCATGGAGAAACCTTGTTCCAAGGGTAGAAGTGAGCTGGTGGTGGTGCTGGACCTGCTGGCAAAGCAAAGCTCTCAAGAAGTCCAGACCTTGTCCTCAGAGAGGGAGAGCAAGTTGACCTGGCTTGTATCCTCGCCACATCCACTGCTTTTTTCTAGAGGTTGCTCTTAGAATACCAAACCTGAGAGGTTATCCAGATTTTGGCCTAATTCTGCTGATTTGCCCAAACTCTGGAAGCACCTCAGGCTCTCCAAGAGCCAGTGGATGTTGAGTGACTGTGCTTGGCAGGTGCTGGATCAAGGTTCTGCAAGCCTTGAGGTTGGGAAACCAACAAGGCTCTTCTGTAGCAGGCACAGACTCAGTTTCTCCCTCCCAACTCCACACCAAAAACACAGGGAAAAGACTTCCACAGGCTGGAAGAGCATTGGCATCGTTCCCTACTCTGGCTCTCTGTGCTGTGGGACCTTGTCTGGTTTAAGGGACCTCTTGGCTGATTGACATTTCATTCCAAAATTGCGGACAGGCTGGGAATGTTTCACTATGCCTCTGATCCCTGCTGGTATCTGCTCGACGGGGAAGAAGCACCTTGTCCAAATCCGGAGATATTTGCCCCCCAAAGCAGCTTCCCGTCGCTCTCCCCTTGCCCATGTAAACAGGATCCTGTGCTGCTTCTCCGCCAGAGCCCTGCCTGTGTTTTCCCGTTCCCCCTACTTCCACCTCCCTCCCCTACGGAGTTTATAACCTCCTGTGAAATGCCTTTATTTACAAATTGGCATCCTATTATAATCTGAAATTGAGACATCTTCCTGTGGAACTAGGATTGTATATTTGTCCCAGGGATAAACAATTGCTTGGGAAATTTTTTTTTCTTTAAGTCACTTATTTTTGGTTTATTTTTGAGCTTACGTTGTTTCAATATTTTTTAATTTGCTTTGAGCGTCGCAGGGCGTTGCACCCTTTCCTTCCCAGCCTCACTGGGAGACGTGGCCCCCTGCTCCTTGCTTACCTAAAAACCACAGTTCCGTCCTGGAAAGGACAAGGTTATCAGGGGTTAATGCCAGGATGACAGCACTGGAGCCTCTGGAGCAGAGCAGGCTGCCTGCCAGACTAGGAGCCTCCCGGCTCGCCTCGCACATCATCTGACCGTGGCCGACTGGGAGGAGGGAGCTGGTGCTTGGCACTGACCCCGGGCTCTTGGCTTGGCCACCCGCTCCGGTTCCTTCAAGCCCCGTGAAGACTTTTTTTTTTTTTTTTTTTAAGGGGGTTCTCACCCTGTGGGGACCCCCCTGGGACACAGCTGGGATCCTCCTCCCAGCTCCGGGCGTTTCGCCGATTAAAATCCTTCCAAAGCAAATAGAATCCATTTAATAATTACTTTTAAGTGCTCTAGAGCCTCTTGAGCCTTTCCTAGATACTCTTGTACAATGTGTTTTAAAAAAGAAATGATAGCAGAGGTGCTGCCCCCATTAGATACTTCCAATCCATACCTGTACAACTTCATTAAACCCATTTTTCCAGACGCCAGTAGATTTTCCCAGTCAAACAGTGCCTTTGGAACAGCTGATGACAAAATGCAAAAGACCCCAGAATCAGCGAGTCCATCATAGTGGGGATGGTGGTGGGAGCAGTGATGGGGGACCATGATGGGGTCACTTGCATTTTAATCCCACAACATGGCACTTTTTTGGGAAGAATGAGGCTAGGAAGGGGAATTTTGAAAGTTGAGTGTCAGTTCAAACCGCGCTCTGCTTGCAGTAGCTGTCCCGCTGAGCAACTTGATCACTGGGGACATTTAAAACTCGCTGGGACAAAAACACTCGTAGAGGAGCAGCCCCGGGCTGGCAGGGATGTGGCTGCATCGTTTCCATCCCCACTGTCTGCCAGTGGGTATCGCTTACACTAAAGGAACCAGCAACACTAGCCACACGCAGTTCCCTGCCACGGGCATGGGGGAATGCCTGTTTCCAGCCACGGTGGCCAACATCCTAAACCTCCCTGCTGGCTTACAACGGGGTGCTGCACATTTTAGGGTGCCCAGGAGAAAGCTGTGTGTAGGGCCCCCGTCCCCAGCCCTTGCTGTGCTCCCGCAGGGTGACGGGCTGGGTGGCGGGTGGGTGCCAACCCCTCTGCCTTCCCCCGCCGGCGTGAATGACCCACGCCGCAGCCTGGCCGCCTGCCTACTGTCACAAAGGAGCTTCCTTCCCAGTTTATTTTCAGCGCTGGGATATTATTAACCGCTGAGGCACAGTCTCTGTTCTAACCACCCTCGCTTTTTGCCTAAATCGCTTTGTTTTCGCCCGCCGCCGGCGTGGCCGCGGTGCCGCCGGGGTACCGGCTGCGTCACGGCTGCTGTTGAGGAACAGAGGGCACGGAGGAGCCCGATCCTGCATGGGGCTGAGGGCAGGCAAGGCATGGAGCTCGGCGGCTCACAGGATTTCCGCCTGCTGTCTTTGGATTACCCCCTGGGTTTTTCTTTCTTTTTTTTTTTTTTTCTTTCCTTCCTCTAGTTTTCAACTTCTTTTAATAAATGCAGCATCTTGGGTGTTGCTGTCTGCCTCTTTCTCTGCAAGCTATTTTACTTTATTTCTCTCTTTTTTTGGCCTTTCCCCTTCCATTTTCTTTTCCCATTTTCCCTCTTTTTTCTTCTGTTTTCCTTTGCCTTCTTCTTCTTCTCCTTTTTCTCCTTCTTTTTCTCTTTCTTTTCTCCTTTTTTTCCCCCCTTTTTCTTCTCCTTCTTCTTCTCCTTCTTCTTTTTCACCTCCTTCTCCTACTTATTCTCCTT
The DNA here is from genome assembly GCF_963513975.1 of Fringilla coelebs. Lineage (NCBI taxonomy): Eukaryota > Metazoa > Chordata > Aves > Passeriformes > Fringillidae > Fringilla > Fringilla coelebs. The sequence goes on from NC_140031.1 coordinate 1,625,318, forward strand.
TTTCTTCTCCTTCTTTTTCTCCTTCTTTTTCTCCTTCTCTTTCTTCTCCTTCTTCTTCTCCTTCTTCTCCTTCTTTTTCTCCTTCTTCTCCTTTTTCTCCTTCTTCTCCTCCTTCTTTTTCTTCTCCTTTTTCTCTTTTACTCCTTTACTTTTTTCCTCCTTTTTCTTCTTCTACTTGTTTTCTTTCTTCTTCTTGTTTTCCATCTCCTTGTTTCCCTTCTGCTTTTATTTTATTTCATTTCTAAATGCCAGAGAAGAGCTTTCCTGGGCAAGCATTGCAGGGATTTTCCATCCCCATCCAGGGGAGGGTGGGGGCTTGGATTCCCTGTGCACAGACCTGCTGCCACCCTTCAGGGGGTCTTTGCCCATGGGCTCCAGTCATCAGTTCCAAAAAGCTTTTTCCAGGGCATTTTGTTCTGCTGGGAATGTGATGTGGTGCTTGCTAACAGACAGCAAACTCTCACTTCTTTTTTCTTTTATTTTTTTTTCTCCCCTGTTTTTTTCCCCTCCCTTCTTTTGGGTTGCCATTTAAATGCATGATGATAACTTTCACCCTGTTAATTAACAGGAAACATTGGGACAAGACAGGAAATTACATCAGTCTTTTATGAGGAAAGAGCCAAGAAAATAAAATGCAAGAAAACATAGTTATTAGTGAAAGGAAAGTGCCAGGGGAGGGAAAAGAAAGAAAAAGAGAAAAAAAGAGGAAAATACACCATCTCACAGGCCCTGCTTTTCCAAGGGAGGCTGCTCCAGTACTTGATTTTATTTTTATTATGTTGAAAAATATTTGACTAGCAGGGTCACCTTTGCTTGAGCGCGACGGTCCAGCTTCCCGAGGAATTTTTTTTATTTTATTTTCATGCTTTTTCTCAGCTTCCTTCCCCAAACTGTGAGGCCTAGGAAGCTCTTGGCCGGGAGACTAATTTTGGTTTGGCTGCTCAGCCCTTCAAATTGGTCCCCACCCAGTGTCATTATCTTGGTTTTAACTTGCAAGGGGGGAAAAAAAAAAAAGCCAACCCAAAAAAAAAACCACCCTGTAAGAGCTGGCTCAGCCCTTCTCTACCCTTTTAACCTCACTACACAAAAAAACCTTCTGGCTTCAGCCTCCCTTGTTGGGTTGTGCTGGCAGTGCTGAAGCACCGTGGGCTGGTTGCAGGAGGTCCTGGTGATGCTCTTGGTGATGCTCCCTGTGTGTGGGGACCAGAGCCTGGCTCCGTGGTCCTTCCTCACCCTCCCTCAGCCATCAAGTGGGATCCCTGTAGGAGTGCTGGGGTTTGGTGAACCAGCTTTGGGGTGAAGTCCTGGCTCCTGTGACTTTTCCCTGAGCATGTGGAAAGGAAAATTTTGCCATTAAGGGAATAATTCAGTACTGCTCAGGCTCTTTACCCTAGTTGTAAATATGTATCTTACAGATGTACGTCATAAGTGAAGCTGTAGATGGCTAAATAATGAGCAAAATCTATTCAATCTCTGTGTGTATGTTGAATATGTATGGAGATAATTTATTCCATGTATTATTTATATAATTACGTAAGATATAGTCAACATATTATATATATATTCTATAGATATATAGGTTACATATATTTAATATATTTATTGTATACTGAGTATGTTCCGTATTTGTATAGAATTCTATGTAATACTTATACAGGTCAAAGAGATTTTGTTCATAGAAACCAGAACTTCATCAATAAGAGGTGACTTTGTGATGGAGAAACTCAGCTGTTAGGAAGGTGGTGGAAATTCAGACATCTGTCACTTTTGCAAGTGGAGAGGTTGGCTGTGGATCCAGTGATTTTTGGTGATGGAAGGCTGTGGGTCAAGTTTATGGGTGATAAAAACTCCCAGATGTCACTGCTGAGGAGGACCCCCCTCCATGGTGGGTAATGCAAAATAATACCAGAGGAGTTGAGCGTCTGTTTGCACATTGGTGTGCAAGGTGAGGTTTTGAGTTGAAAAGCAGGGAAAATGGCAAAACAGTCAAGAAAATAAGCCATGGGATGAGGCTGTCAGTGACCTCGTGGCTGGGCTCCGGCAGCACCTTCCCAGGCAGAACGGATGGAGTCAATAACTCCATAAAATCATTCTTTGAGCAGGAATCAAGTAACACGAGTTTTATTTGGAAAAGGAGCTGGGAGCCTGAAGTTACATCACTGCATTTGAACTGATGAATTCATTTTCTTTGGAAGCTAGTCTGAGACTTTTTAGCTCATGATAAGGAACAAACCCATAAATCATAAGCAGAGGCCTGTAGTTTTACTGTTCTTTGTCACAGCCAAGCATGGAAAATGTATCCTGGGTGTCAAGAGCATGAAGCCTTGGCTCACCTGAGAGTTGCACTGCAGTTATTTTCTGGAGAAGCCGGTGTGGTGTTGGGCTTGCCAAACCCCAGATTCCCTGGGCTTTATCCCTGTGTGAGGATGCTCCTGGGTTTCAGCCCCATGGGAGGATGCTGCTGCATCCCAGTCATGTCCAGTTCCCATGGGCTTTGTCCCTGTGGGAGGATGCTGCTGGCTGCCAGTGACACCCCAAATCCCCTGAGTTTTGTGCCCATGGGAGGATGCTGCTGGCTGTCAGTGATACTACCCTGGTCATGGCAGGTCCCCTCTCGGGACATGGCTCAGCTGCTGCCACCAGAAGTGGGGTGAGATGAGCCACAAGGAGTTTTGGGGCATTTTTTAACCTGTGTGCTGCCAACCTGCCCCATTTTATGGCCCGGGGCAAACCTCTGCTGGCCTCTGTCTGCGAGAAGGGGGTGCCAGCTCCACCGGAGCGCCGGGAGGGTTAATTACTTAATGAATATAATATTCTCTATAATTGCTGCGCGTTATTAATCCAGAGCAAAGTGAGAGGCGAGGGGAGGGGTGTGCGTGTGTGCATGGCCAGGCTTGTGAACTCCTTCCCAACGCCATCCGTCCTGTCTGTCCATCCCTTGATTGCCCCCTGCCCGGGCCGGGGCTGGAGCTGTCCATGTGTCCGTCTGTCCGTCCATCGCTGGGCGGTGACCCTGGGATGTACATATTCCATGTACGGCGTGCTCCGCCGCCTGCTCTTACGAATAGGCGTGATTAGATTATGAAGGCAGACAGAAGTAATGATTAACTTTTTCAGTCTGCCTGCTGTCTCCAGTCTGGCGCTGGGTGTTTTTTTTTCCCCCTAAGTAGGCCCTGGCCCCGCGTCGACAGGGTATTAGGTTGTAAAGAAAGCCAGGAGGAATGAAGGCAAGGGAGGGAGGGGAAAGGGGAGGGAGGGAGCCTTTTCCATCCGATCCGGGACTGGAATTTATTGGCAGGAATGCAGTAAATGCTCCAAATGCCAGCCCAGCTAAACAGTTTTCATAATTGTTACGGAGCGGGGCACGACGAACGTGAAAAGGACTTTTGTTCCTACTCTGCTTTTTCCATGGGTTTACATCCCTGTGAGGGAGATGCTGCTCTGGGAAAAGTTGCTAGGAGAAGTGGGCTCTTTTTTTTTTTTTGTGTGGGGAGAAACATATATTTACGTCTGTTTTCAGTCTTTAGGGGAGAATTCTGGGTCAGTGTGCTGCAGGGAGAGGGTTGGGGTTTTTTTTCAGTGTTGGAATAAGAACAGCAGTGATGCTGTGTTGTGTGTATGTGTGTGTGTGTAATGCAGTTGGGGGGGAAAAATCCTAACACACATCTCTGTATTAGGTGTCCACTTGGAAATCCTAGACTGCTCTGCTTCAGTTTTTATTAAGGTCTTAACAAGGTATTTAACGTGTAACCCACATGGCTACATGTTGTCTGTGGAGAGCTGTGGCTTTCCTGGGGGCTGTATCCCTGCCCTCCCCAGGGCATCCCTGGGTGCTGGATGACCTTTTCTGCCTTGCAACAGTGAAGCTTTTTTTTTTCACTGCAAAAGCTTTTTAAGGTCATCCTCTAACCCCCAGCTGGGTGACTGCATTGAGGGGGGCTGTTACCCCAGGGCTGGCACGGCCCAGGAGCCTCTGGTGGCTTCAGCATGGCAGCGTGATTTATCCCAGAAGGGTGAGGGATGCGGCCGCAGGAGCCCCCAGCACAGCCAGAGCCGGGAGAGAGGTTCTTGGCAAGCTCATCCTCAGGCCTGATTTGCATTGCAGTAAGTCAGGAGCCCTTTGTGTGCTGGTTTCTCTTTCTCAGAAGGTTTCTGGCTGAGATCTGGGTTGGGTTTGGGTGGGGAAGAGGTGTGCCCTGGTAGCTGAGGCTGAAGCATGGAGGTGGCTGCTCCTCTCTGGGAGCTGGGGCTGGTACCAGCCCTGAGTCACCTGGAGCTCCCAGGGCAGCATCTCATGACTTGTGTTTTCCAGACAGGTCTCTTGGCTGATTTGTTAGAAAAGTGAGATTATTTCGGGTTGCCTCAAGGAAGGGGAGAGGGCTGGAGAGCGTGCAGGGCAGTGGAGCACCTGCACCACCTCCTGAGCCAGCAAGCCCCCCCAGCACAGAACAGCAGCACATGCAGCAAAACCAGGACATCTGGGGGTTTCCACATGCATCTGTACGCCCCTGTGACTCTTTGGATGGCCTAGGAGTCTTAAAAACCCCACGGATTTTGTTGGCAGGGCCGCTCTGGAAGGGTCTCAGCTCTTGCAGCATCCCTTTGTCCCACCCAACCGTCGAGTTAGAGCTTGGGGAAGGGATTCCCGTCCTACTGCTTTTTTGAAACAAGGGAAAAGTTTTCCCACACCTTTGAGGGGTGCAGAAGGAGAGGCAGATAAAGAAGGTTCTTTAAATTAAAACTTCAAAAATAATTAGGCTGACTGTATACTAAACAACAGCAAAGAGGCCCATTTACTGTAAATATTATGAATGGATTTGGCTGGCTTCTTCATCCCCACCCTTCCTCTAAGGCTTTTCTCTGAGCTGAGTCGAAATTCGGCCTTCAGACAGCACGGTACTCTATAATTTGCATGGCTGATGAGGCCTGAAGCCTGGTACGGAGGAAACTGGAGTCAGCTGGCTCCTCTAACCACTGGAGACAGGCAGACAGGCATTTTTGGTGTGTGCCTGCATATTTCCCCCCCCCGCCCCACCACCTTGTAGCTCCAGCCTTGCTTGGTTTTTAAGGAGAATGGTCACAAGAAAAGGGTTCTTCTCCTCTAGAGTCGTTTTTAGCCATGGTAATTGATTAATCACCGTAATTAGACAGTAGCAGTGACTAATAGGATGTTTATGAATCAAATTTCTGGTTTGGTGGACTCCATGAACTCGGCAGTTTCACTCAGGTTCTTTCTCTGCCGTCCTGTAAATGCAGGGGACATGCATCACCCCATAATTTTTAATATATTTTTTAATATTTTTGGACATTACTCCTGGTCCAGCCTTGCCATCTGCCATAGTGGTGTTTGCTCTTGAGCCCCCGTAAGTCTGCAACAACATGCTTGCAGGGCTTTTTTTCCTTTTTTCCTTCCTTTTTTCCTTTTTTCCTTCCTTTTTTCCTTTTTTCCTTTTTTCCTTTTTTCCTTTTTTCCTTTTTTCCTTTTTTCCTTCCTTCCTTCCTTCCTTCCTTCCTTCCTTCCTTCCTTCCTTCCTTCCTTCCTTCCTTCCTTCCTTCCTTCCTTCCTTCCTTCCTTCCTTCCTTCCTTCCTTCCTTCCTTCCTTCCTTCCTTCCTTCCTTCCTTCCTTCCTTCCTTCCTTCCTTCCTTCCTTCCTTCCTTCCTTCCTTCCTTCCTTCCTTCCTTCCTTCCTTCCTTCCTTCCTTCCTTCCTTCCTTCCTTCCTTCCTTCCTTCCTTCCTTCCTTCCTTCCTTCCTTCCTTCCTTCCTTCCTTCCTTCCTTCCTTCCTTCCTTCCTTCCTTCCTTCCTTCCTTCCTTCCTTCCTTCCTTCCTTCCTTCCTTCCTTCCTTCCTTCCTTCCTTCCTTCCTTCCTTCCTTCCTTCCTTCCTTCCTTCCTTCCTTCCTTCCTTCCTTCCTTCCTTCCTTCCTTCCTTCCTTCCTTCCTTCCTTCCTTCCTTCCTTCCTTCCTTCCTTCCTTCCTTCCTTCCTTCCTTCCTTTTTTTCTTTCCTTCCTTCCTTTTTTTCTTTCCTTCCCTCTTTCCTTCTTTCTCACCTTTATGTTCTTGCTGAATTAACCCCCAAAACGGTCAGGGCTGGCTCAGGGCACCACCAAGCTGGGGTGAGAACCTGAGGGGACGTCCTCAGGGGTGAATCATCTCTACCCACCTTCTCACCTGACCTCATTTGTGTCCTGATTTCACAAGGGGGGTTCCCAGCTGTGGGGAAGGTGATGGCAGTTTTTGGTTGGGTCACCTGGGGACTGAGCAAAGCCCTCCCAAACTTTCAGGTCACAGTTAATACAAACCTGAACCAAAGCCCAAGAAAAATGGGGAAATATGAGACTCCTTCCCCTGATGGCTTCTGCCATATTTTATCCTGCTTGACCTCATCAGACTCAATCTTAGTAAACATCAGCAAATTGAAATCTTGCGGTGAAACTTAACATTTATTTTCATGCAAGGTTGACTGATTTTGCCAGGAACAAGGAGCCATTTGAGTGATTGATTGGACAACTTGCTAATAAATTAAAAAAGTAATCTTAAGGCTCTTTACCCTGCATGACTACCCTATATGCTGAGCAATAAGAGCCGTCTAATTAGACACAGACACAAATTTATGGTCTAGCCTGTCAATCCACGGATTAAGGACTGCATAAGTACCTACTGACACGATGGGCTGTAATGGCTCCTGAAGAGATGTTATGGTCTATCATGTCAATAATCCGCAGATTAAAGGCTCCCTAAGTAGGTGTTGATGTGATGGACTGTCTCAGCTCTTGGGGCTCTTCTGCTGGGGAGGTGGAGGGACCCCCACGGGCCCCCAGGGCGGTGCCATCCCTGCAGAAGGTGAGGGTTTATTTCTCCTGCAAGCCACAGGAGCTTAGCACAGGACCCTGCTTGAAATTAGGCTTTCAGGAACTGTCCCAGCCATCAAAAGCAGGGGCTCCTGGCAGAGGGGAAGCTGTCTAGCCCTTGGGCGCTGGGAGGTACAAAAGGTTTGGGGCAAACACTGCTATGGGTGGAGTCTCCATGCTGCCCACAAACTTTGTTAAAGGCACAAAGCCCCTTTTCTGCAGCAGGATATATCCTTTCATGTGGATTTATCCTTTAATTTGGAATTTTTTTTCCTTTGCTTTTGCTGAAGGTACCTGGAAATATGGCTTTTAGGTATTTTTCATTGTTTTGTTCGTTTGTTTGTTTATCTATTTGGTGGTTTTGGTTTTTTGTTTTGTTTTGTTCTGCTCTTCCACCCTGTAAGTCACTTGAGAGACTAGAAAGGAAGTAGGATTACTCTTTTGGGTGCCCATTTTTCTTTGTTTTGGTGAGCACACTCTGCTCTGTGTTCTCCTTACCTTGATGTAATGCCTTTCACTTCTCAAGTGAGGGGTCAGTGGGTTGTTTTTCCTGAGATCCTAGAAAATCAGCACTTGCCAGGAACAGTGGGGCAAAACTACAACAGAGAAGCCCTGAGGACCCTCCAGAAGAGCATTTAAAACCCCTTGGAAAGCTCTGGGTTTTGTGTCTCCATCTCTTGCACGTCCAAGAGTGGGAGAAGATGAGGGTCATGGCGCTGTCCCGGACACACAAATGCCACTTAAGGTCAGCCAGGGGAGATTATCGGGCGTGAGACGTGCTGAGCTTGGTCTCAGCCCTGGCCCCAGCCAGACACGTTGTGCTGACACCAGCCCAGCCAATTTTTTTTTAAGCACAAATGCCCTCCATGTGTGCTGGTGGATAAGGAGGAAGGACTGTGTGTGTTCGTCTGCTCCCTGGCAGTGCCCCTGGCACTTATTTTCCCACTGAAAGCTGTGTCCTGGAAAGCCAGGCAGGGATCTCTCCAGGTCTTTGACCTCCCAACAGCACAAGGACCTGGAGCTGCTGGAGCCAGTGCAGAGGAGGGCACGGAGATGCTGCCAGGGCTGGAGCCCCTGTGCTCTGGAGCCAGCCTGGCACAGCTGGGGCTGCTCACCTGCACAAGAGAAGGCTCCAGGGACACCTCAGAGCCCCTGCCAGGGCCTCAAGGGGCTCCAGGAGAGCTGCACAGGGACTGGGCACAAGGCAGGGAGGGACAGCAGCCAGGGAATGGCTTCCCAGGGCCAGAGGACAGGGATATTGGATGGGATATTGGGAATGAGGAATTGCTGGCTGGGAGGGTGGGCAGGCCCTGGCCCACGGTGCCCAGAGCAGCTGTGGCTGTCCCTGGATCCCTGGAAGTGTCCAAGGCCAGGCTGGACAGGGCTTGGAGCAGCCTGGGACAGTGGAAGGTGTCCCTGCACATGGCAGGGGGTGAAACAAGAGGACCTTTAAGGTCCCTTCCAACCAAAACCATTTCTGAATGTAAGGGGACTTTTGTTAGCAGTTCAGGGTAAATGCTACCACGGTGAATATTGTACCAGGGTTGATTGGAAATCCAGACCCAGGAATGAGGGAGAGGAGGAGGTGAGGTGGTGAGAACTTTAGAAGAGCATGAGAAGATGCTCTGGACCAAAACTACTTTTTGGAAAAATAAATGTATATGTACATGTATCACAAAAAGTGTACATACATACTTCTGAATACTTCTACATTTGGATAGTTCGATTTGCCTCTAAAACTGATGTCATTGATGAAAGATCCAATTTCAGTATTAAAAATCCTCATCAGTAAGGCCATTTTCTTCCTCTTTTCAGCTTTGAGTTGTTGTCACAGATTCTGGTGATAATTTTGACAGTCCTTGATGTGGTCAGCTGGGAGCAATCCTGGTGGGTCAGATAGCTTAGTGTGTGCTAAACTTGCTCTTTTCTTTCAATGCTGGTTGACTACAGGAAAACCTTTAGCTAAAAAAAAACAGAACAAAACTCAAAGGTCTCCAGCCTAGCTCCCCTTTACATTCATGAACCTGGCACTGGGACAAGGCTGAGATCTGAAGGACAACACAGATCTAAAACAACCCTAGGACAGGAGCTGTGTTGTTGTAGTTTATTATTATTAGTTTTTAAATTCAATTTTTCAGAAATGTTTTGGTTCTCTGTGACTTAAAAATAGAGAAGTTTTTCCTCCCAATCTCCTAATAAAACTGCTGGAGCTTGGAAAGAAAAAGTATGGATGACATGCTTTCATCAAATTAAAACTCACCATGTGATGGAGAGAAAAGCCACGCCAGAATTTTCCTGCCACTTCCAGGCAAGGGGAGATGTGACTCCTTCTGCCATGGCTTGGAAGAGCCAAGTGTGGGACCTGACAAATTTGGGTGTTCCTGTGTTGTGAATGTCCCATACCCACTGTTGTGGGTACATCCTTTAATGTGGATTTATCCTTTAATTTACCCACTGTTGTTTCTGCAGCTGTCAGTTTTTTTGGGGGGCTGTTGCTTGGGCATCCCTTCCTGCTGGATTTCTGCACGGATGAAGCATTTTCAGTAGGAGCAGGATCCTGCCCTGAGCCCACAGACAGAATTTCTCCCCATTGTGGAGAAATCCTGACTGTGGGCTTTTATGGGGAGACTTCAGGCAGGACCTCATGGTTTTGGAGGTGAAGGCAAGTGGTGGGGAACCTCATAGCCTCATGTGCTCATTGGGGAGTTGAGGCTTAGCTGGGATGATGCTTTTATGGAGGACAATGGATGCATTGGCAAAACTGGGGCAGCCCCTCCGGAAAAATCCAAGAAGGTGTAAAAAATATGGAAAAAAAGGAAGAGTTTTCAATTGAGAACGGGATATGGTGTAATATGGTTGTGCTGGGGCATCACAGGTGGTGAACCATCTGCACCAAAATGACAAAAGATGTTACCCCAGGGGCTTTGGGGCATTGCTTTGGTTTCTTCCCTCTGTGAGGAGCTAATGTGGATGGCTGTTCTCTGTAGACCTGACTGTGAGGGATCAACACAACCAATTCCCCAGATTCCTGAGGGCAGACTCACTTTATTTTCAGTTGTTTCTATACTATTATTTTTTCACAATGAGCTTGCACAACGCGCCGGGGGGAGCCTGCTGGAGCCCCAAGGCAGGCTGTAATGGAAACCATGGAAAATCCTAATAACCCAGTGATAGCAGCAAATGGAGGGACCCTTAATAACGAAATAATGGCGCAGATGTTTATAGCATTAAACATTATCATTGTTTGCTGGGACATGGGAACGCTCCCAGTTTGCTGGGAGTTTTCCAGGCATTTAGAAGGGGATGTGTTTGCACCGAGGAGCTCGTAAAAACGATGCTTTTAACTCAAAACAGGCATCCCAAAGGGTTTGCAGCCGTCTATGGGCTGTCGCACACGAGGACGTGTTGAGGAGGATGTGGCTGTGAGTTTTCCTGGGATCTGGGATTTTTGTGTGGGTTTGCAGCAGGCGGAGAAGGGAGTTGGATGGAGGGTGCCTGCCATGACCCCAGGTTGCACGGGGTGAACCCAGCAGGGTGTTTTTGAGCATAATACTTCTGTTTGCTTCATTTGCACAGATCCGTGATTATTGCCACCAAAAAAAGCCTTTCTGGGGAAAAAAAAAAAAAAAAAAAAGAAGTCTGTCACTGTAGGAAGCATCTCTTGAGTCACTTTTTCCTTCTCTCCTGCCACCTCCTCTCCTGCCGGAGTGATGCCACTGGCTTTTCCCACCCCTTTTCCTGGCGGATGCCAGAACCAGGGAGGCGGGTGGGAGCAAGGGGGCTCCTCGGGGGTCCCAACAACTGCAAAAAGCAGCTTTGGTGGTGGCTGGCAGGGAGAGCTGAGCCCTTATATTCTCATGGATTTTTGACTAGACATGCAGTCAACAGCTGAAGCCCGCAAACGGAAGAGGCTCTGGCATATTTATACTGTGTGCTGGCATCAGCTCCTTAAAAAAAACTCAAACATCCCGGATTACCTAAGATTCGTCCTTGAGGTCTGGTCACCCCATGTCATTCAGAAACCTAGTGGGATTCATTCATGAACTTCCAGCCCTCCATAAAGGTCCGTTCATTCATCGCCAAGGCAGATTTCTATTTTTTCTTTTCTTTTTTTTTTTATTATTGGTAGGTTTGTGTTTTTTTTATTTTCCCTAAATGCTCTAGCAATTAAATAGCTCTCTGTAAGCAGCAGTGAACTAGTTGTTACGTGGTCTTCACTAATGCAAGTACAAATACCAGGTGAAAAAGTCCTTTTTTCCCCCCTGCCACCTCCTGAAAGGAGTGGTTTAATGTTCAAATCAATAAAAACCTGTAGGAATTTCAGCAGGGGTCCAATGGCTCCAAAATTCCCCCAGCTGCTGTAAAACAAAACCCAAAAGAGTCTGAGCATCACTGGCAGTCGGACAGGGAGGAGGGAGGTAGTGGGTGGTCAACAGAGATCCCCCTTTGGATTGAGGAGCATCCTTCCCCTGGATCCAGAAACAACCCTCCCAGATTCTTCTCTCTCCCAGGCAGGTGGTGGAAACTCCATCCTGGGGGTTTTTCTTGCCCCTCGGGATGCACTTTTGCATGGATGGCGCCCCATCTGTGTTAGAGGGGAGGAAGTAACCCAAACCACCCTCCCTGGCCCTCTTCAGCCCCAGGTTTGAGCAGGACATAAAATTACCCACAAGAGAGTCTTGTGAGGCACTAAAAAAGGGAGTGGAAGGACAAACTGGGGTGCACCTTGACAGATGCTGTCCCAGGGACCACCCCAGCATGACCAGAACCCCCATCCCTGGTTTTAACCTGAGAATGAGGGTCCCTGTTTTGAGACATCCACAGTCAGGCCCATTTTTAGTAGCTGCCTCCAGCAACCGGAGAAATATTTTCCTCGCTGGCATAGAAATGAGGAAATTAAAAGTGTGTGGCTGGGCCTTTTTTTTTTTTTCTTTTTTTTTTTTTTTTTTGTCTCTCCTCCCTTAAAAGCACAGTGCAGGGCTTGAATGAGATGGGAGGAAAACTGGGAAAATGGGTTTATCAATAGCAAAAAATAGAGAGAGCAGGCATCCAGCATGTTGCCCTGGGGAGGGAGGGGTTAGGGGGGTCTGCAGGAAGAGCTTTTGGTTGCTGGGTCACCCACCATCCCAGCTCCACTAGTTTCTCTCATAGTTCAGAGGATTATTTTGGTAGTGCTCACTAACTTGCATTCCCAGCTTGATTTTTTTTTTTAAATACTATTATAGAGATGAATAGTTCCCAGGTCTTAACATGCCTACTGAGGCTGTAAGGAATTACCCGGCGAGCAGCGCCAGGCTGCTCGGGATCCTCCATCAGGAAAAGGGGCTTTCTCACATTTTTTTCTCTCCTCCTGCCTTGCTTTTTCCTCCTACATCATTGCCATGCTGCATGGGGTAATTATGGGAAAAGGGAGTTGAGACTAAGGCTGCACGAATAAATTTCTACTTTTTTTTTTTTTGGCAAGTTTTTAGGCCATTTTTGTTAACCTGTGTGAGATTTTTTTGGTTCCCTCTGTCTTTTGGTGCTTCCCAGAGGTTAGGAGGGCGTCTTATGTGCCCATCACCCAGGCTCTGCAGGCAGGGAAAAGCCCCACACACCAGAGCAGTCAAGTTCTCATCCCCTCTGATCCCATGGGATGGTTTTCAGTGGGGTTTTCTTAGCAGCAGCTCATTTTTTCAGTGTCTGTGCACAGTACATTGTCATTTATGGAAATAAATCCATCGTTCAGTAGGTGAGACTCAGGGGGTTCAGGTGTTTGGTGGCACAAGCATCTCACCTCTCCTGTCGGCACTGGAGGCGGTCCTGGTGTTGTTTTGGGTGAGGGTGGCTGTGTCATTGTCACTGACTATTCAGGACCTGTAAATCCAGCCAGAACTAGGCACTGAAACAACACAGGAGTGCTGTTTTCAAGTTCTGAGTTCTGAGTTCCAAACCTGGAAATGTTTTTTGGAAGTAGTGGATGCACTGTGGACGTTGATGCGTGTGTGGAGAGGATGGTGAGGACGTGGGCAGGCAAGGTCCTGCCGGCTCTGCATCGCTTTTGGTGGGTGTTGACTCCCCTGTTGCTAAATCTCTCCTTTTTCTTTTCCCCCCGCTGTCCTGCAGATTCTCAAGTTCTTCAGGAGCCAGGGGATAGGTCACACTGGTGTGTGGTGGCATACTGGGAAGAGAAGACACGCGTGGGTCGGCTGTACTCTGTCCAAGAGCCCTCCCTGGATATCTTCTATGATCTACCTCAGGGGAATGGTTTCTGCCTCGGACAGCTCAACTCAGACAACAAAAGCCAGCTGGTGCAGAAGGTGCGCAGCAAGATCGGCTACGGCATCCAGCTCACCAAGGAAGTGGACGGCGTGTGGGTGTACAACCGCAGCAGTTACCCCATCTTCATCAAGTCGGCCACACTGGACAACCCCGACTCCAGGACGTTGCTGGTTCACAAAGTGTTCCCAGGGTTTTCCATCAAGGCTTTTGACTACGAGAAGGCATACACCTTGCAGAGACCCAACGACCACGAGTTCACGCAGCAGCCATGGACAGGGTTTACCGTGCAGATCAGCTTTGTGAAAGGCTGGGGCCAGTGCTACACCAGACAGTTCATCAGCAGTTGCCCCTGCTGGTTGGAGGTTATTTTCAACAACCGATGACTCGAGACAGAGTGAACTCATGACATCTATACTACTTTGCTGCTATTACTTCCTTCTGAGTGCTTGCTTTTCATGCAGACTTTTTTTTGTTGTTGTTGTTTTTTTTGTTTCGTTTTGTTTTTGTTCGCCCTTCTTCGTTTTGAGAAATAGCTTATGAAAGATGATTTTTTGTTGTTGTTGTTGTTGTTCGTTTTTTTGTTGTTTTTGCCTTTGGGGTTATTTTGATAAATATATCTATTTTTTAAAAGTGTGAATGACCAATAACTCTCAGAAGGGCGAGAGAAGGGTGCAGTGGGGATAGATCACACGAGATAATTACTTCACGCCTCTCAAAAAGGATTATCCAATGGGGATCGATGGATTTGAAAGCCACTAGCTCTATGTTACAGCTCCTTCCCTTGGACAGCACAAGGAGATGACTGTGTTTCTGTACGCACCACCTTCCCAGCGACGGTGACACCGAGACCCCTTCCCCAGCAGTGCTAACCCCGCGTTGCCGCCGAAGGATGGTGCAAAACCTTCCCAGACAGGTCTCTTACCGACCTTTCGTGTTTCTCTTGTTGCTGGGTTCATGTCTTGTCACTGTGTTCGTTGTTCCACTGCTTTTTCTATGTTGTTTATGATCGTGGATTGATGTAAGGGGAGAGAACAACAGTGGAGGGGACTCCGGGCATGGCCCGCGCTTTGATCATTTGAGCTGAGATGAGAAGTGACAGAATTCTAAACCTAAAAATAAAAATAAAAATTAAAGCTAAAGAAAAAAAAGTGGGAAAAACAAGAGAAAAAGTGTTCACAACAGTCGGTGTGTCATAACCTGCTCAGATCAGGTTATCCAGGTACCATCTTATCTGGAAATGCAGTTGTGCTTTCATTTCTTCTTGAATTCATACACGAGTATGATACTTTTACACTGTTCTTAGCTCAATGAGCATGTTTAGACCTTAACATAAGCTATTTTTCTAAATATAAAGGTTTAATTGAACAAGAGAGCATTCTTCTTGGAACTTTAGCATTGTAGTGCTTTGGAAAAACACCCACACAAAAGAAAGGACTCCTTAAAAAAACCCTGAGATTTATTAAAGAAAAAAATGTATTTTATGTTATATATAAATATATTATTACTTGTAAATATAAAGACGTTTTATAAGCATCATTATTTATGTATTGTGCAATGTGTATAAACGAGAAAAAAGTAAGAAAGATGCACTTTGCTTTAATATAAATGCAGATAACAAATGCCAAATTAAAAAAAAAAAAAAAAAGAGAACACAAGGTTGGTGTTTTTTCTATGGGTGTTATCATCCAGCTGAATGTTTCTTTTTCTAAAGGAGTCTATGTTCCATTAAAAAATAAAAATATACACTTGATCCCAAACTGTGCCAAGTGGGTTTTTTGGGGATGTGGATGCGGGAGGCTGGAGAGGTGCTGCTCTGAGGGGGTGCTGCGTGGGGTCAGTGGTGGGAGCATCCACAGCACCCAGCCCTGAGCGGGCCCTCTCTGGGGTGGGGAACACCCACCTGTGTGGGATCGTCCTGACCCGTGGGCTCCCCTGGCCTGGTTCAGTGCCCACAGCTTTTGGCTGCCCAGTTTGGATGCCCCCCGTCAGCCCCAGGCTCAGGGACTGGCTGCCCAAAATCCCCTGGGATGTTTTTGCTGTTGTTCCTGTTTCTCCTGATTCCAGCCTGAAGGAACCCCAGTGCTGGGCACGCAGCTGCTGTCCCTGTCTCACAAATACTGGGCCAACCCTGTGCTCTCTGCTGGGACACAGGCGGCCTGTGCCAGCAGCTGAGGAGGAAAATATCAGGAGGAAGACAGCCCTTGGGTTTTCCTTGACTATTTCCTACCCTTTTCATCTCCCATGCCCCTGGAAATAAAGGTGGCTGTTCCTTTAGCCCCCGTCACCCTGCCTTTAGCATTCCCTGCTCCGCATCCTCCTTGCACATGTGCTGTGCCAGGGACAAATCCCTGTAAATTGTTCCTGCCTTCCGTGGAGCAGGACCTTGAGTGGAAACCACCAGAGTCTGGAGGCTGGAGAAGTGGGCAAGAAGAGTGTCCAGATGGGCTTGTGAGCTCCCAGCCCACCGCAGGGCAGGGACGCCAGGAATGTGACCTGTCCAGAGGGTGGGTGAGCACCTCAGCAGGTGAGTCCCTGTGAGCACCAGCACGGTGCTGTGCCTTCTGTTCAGCACAGGTGTGCCCTCCCCAGAGGGATTTACTGGCACACAGTGAATCCCTCCCTTTGGTGCCTCCAAACAGACCGTGCCTTTAGCTGGATCCATGGCACTGAACACACGATCGTGTTTGAGCGTGGGCTGTTTCACTTTCCAGGCTCTCTCCCCATCCTTCAGGAGGGAATCAGCATGGGAAGCTGAGGCAGGATGGATGCACCCATCCTGTGTCACTTGAGGTGCACTAAGACGCGCCCAGGAGTTGAAACAATCTCATCTGTGCTGCAATTTGGCTCATTTCTGTTCTGAGCCCCCAAACGCGAGCTACCCAATCATGGCACGACACCTGAGTGGTGCATGGGCCAAGCTAGCAGGGATGGCATCCATCAGGAGCTCCAGGATCACCATCAAAGGCACTGCAGGTGGAGGATGAAGCAGACAAGTGCCGCACAAAACCCTTTGCTTATTCCTCTTGAGCTGCGTAGCACTGATCCGCACGAGCAGGTCTCTGTGGGCAGCAGGGACCTGGGGCTGGAAACACCACTCCAAACCCAGGTACATGACCAGGTACAGGGTCATGATGGGATTGCAGCTGGCTGTCTAAGAATCACAAAAATCAGAAAATTATTTGGTTTGCAAGGGACCTTAAGCTAGTTCCAACCCCCTGCCATGGGCAGGCACACCTTCATTATCCTAGGTTGCTCCAAGCCCATCCAGCCTGGCCTGGATCGTTTCCAGGGATGGGGCAGCCACAGGTGGGTGGGTTTTACTCTGGATTAACCAAGAGATAGGGGATATTTGGTTCACTGGTGCTTCTCCCACCTCCAAGCTGGGCTGCTGGGCCTTAAGAAGAGACAAGGTGATAGCTTTGAGTCTGAGGTATGGCACCAACTGAGCCACACGGACCGGCACAGAACTCTGCATTGCAGAGGTGTCCTCGTGTGTTTTCACCTTGTTCCATGAGGTACATAATGTGTCCTGGTGGTTAAGGCCCTGAAACCAAATCATAGCATAGGTGACTTCGTTCCTTGAGTTAAGATCTGATTTTTGTCCCTGCTCATTAGTCTGTGACCAAATCATTTAACCTTCCTGTTTTCCAGGAATCCCACTTGTGAGGTACAGAGGTTACAAGAAGCTGCTCATCCTGAAAGTGAAGGTTGAAAGTACTGCACCCATACTCAAACTCTTCACAGCAGCTTTCCAAAATACAAAAATACTCCAAAAACTGGAGCCCCTGTGCTCTGGAGCCAGCCTGGCACAGCTGGGGCTGCTCACCTGCACAAGAGAAGGCTCCAGGGACACCTCAGAGCCCCTGCCAGGGCCTCAAGGGGCTCCAGGAGAGCTGCACAGGGACTGGGCACAAGGCAGGGAGGGACAGCAGCCAGGGAATGGCTTCCCAGGGCCAGAGGGCAGGGACAGATGGGATATTGGGAATGAGGAATTGCTGGCTGGGAGGGTGGGCAGGCCCTGGCCCAGGGTGCCCAGAGCAGCTGTGGCTGCCCCTGGATCCCTGGCAGTGTCCAAGGCCAGGTTGGACAGGGCTGGGAGCAGCCTGGGACAGTGAAGGGTGGGACTGGATGAGCTTTGAACTGTTCTGTTGTTCTATAAAATGCAAAGAGGAAAAAAGATCCAGCAAAGCCAGAGTTGGTCTGTGGAGATGTGCCCGTGATGTGCCCGTGATGGGTGCACTGCTGGTGGGCTCTTGTGTCATTTGCAGGGTGCAGGGAGGGTTTGGGACATCCTCCACAACCTACACTTCACACCTTGCCCTGTGTGATTTCCCCTGGCCATGGCTGTGGCACACTGAGCTGGCTGGACCTTCAGCTGGACATGCCTTTCCAGGTCAAATATTAAAATCATCTGGAGAGTGACCTGAAAAGCCTGGCAGATCACTTTATTCTGTGAGATCTTTGCTTGCATTCATCTGTCAAAATAAAAGACTAGGCAAGGCTGTTCACAGTAAGAAAGCTGAGAAATAATCAGCAAAACTCTGGCTTTTCAATACTATGACAGTTTTAGCTGAAATGTTCCAGCCCTCACCTCCTGCTGAGCTAATTTTAGCCCTCATTCAACAAGAAAATAAAAAAGAACATGACAGAAGGATGCTGAGCACCAGTTCATATGTGTCCCCATTCACTCGTTCAGCTCTGGGGCTGGTGGATGTGGGGCGAGTGGGAGGTTAAAATAGAGACTAGAGGTTCAGTAGGGAGGAATTTCCCCTTGTCAAGAGTTTGCCAGTGCTGTAATTCCATCTTCAGGGCTTGGGAAAGCTGCAGCCACACAAAGCAAAGTGCTGACCTGGAACAAACCTGGTCTGAACAGAAACACAGATGAAGGAGCTGTGGACAAGGACAAAGCCAGCTCCTTCCAAAATGAAAATGCTGATGTCCAAGTCAGTCCTGGAGAGCAACATGATGTCCTTCTTGCTTCAAGCCTCCAGCACCTAAATTCAGGCCCACCCCAGCTCCATGGACATCTTCAGCAGAGCAATGGTGGCCCTGGGACCTCACCTATCGTCGTGCTCTGGACAGCTTATCTGTGGATTCCACTCTTCCCTCCTTGGAAATCACCTTAGAGAAATCCCATCTGCTTAAGAGGCTCAGAAATGAGGTGGCTGACACAGTCTGAAGTCCAGATTTACCAGCGGATGGCGGGACATGTCTCCCTCCTCTCCTTCTTAGAAAAAAATTTCTCTGGAAATTTGGGATGGCTGAAATCAGTCTGTTCTTATTAACTGTATTTTTGCTTTGGACCGGGGCTCCAGAACCAAAAGTGCTAAATCTTCTGACAATACACTGCAACATCCTGAATTGCAGCACAGTGGGACCTTTTTTCCCCAGTGCTGCTGAGCAGTAATTGAAGAGCACAATAAAGAAGGGTCAAACAATGCAATTTTGGTCCTAAAGCACTCATGAGATATTGCCAAAGTGTCAACTGCTGAAGAACTGCAAGGGAAGGTGGTGAAATTCCACTCTCTTCAGATGGTTTTCCACGCAGGAAGGCCATTTGCAGGTGGTACAGAGCCATGATCCCAGTGCCAGGTGATGCTCAGCACCTGGCTCACCCTCCCCAGGGCACCTGCAAGCCCTCGGGGGAACGGGTCCTTCTGCCCAGGCAGCCCTCAGGACAGTGGTGGTTATGGGCTGGCTGCTCCAGGCAGCTCAAATCCATGGAAAAGCTGATTCTTTGTGCTGGTTGTGTTTTCAGTGGTGTAAAGCTGCCCCAGGGGTTTTTATCTCAGATTGCAAATGGTAACTCAGCGGGGTATTTGTCTTTATCTATCTATCTATCTATCTATCTATCTATCTAGTTATCAATCATTTATCTATCTATCTATCATCTATCTATCTATCTATCTATCTAATCTATCATCTATCTATCATCTCTCTATCATCTATGTATGTATGTATGTATGTATGTATCTATCTATCTATCTATCTATCATCTATCTATCTATCTATCTATCTATCTATCTATCTATCTATCTATCATCTATCTATCATCTATATCTACCTATCTCTCTGTCTGTCTACCTATCCCCTTGTCTGAAAGCCCTTGTGGAGGCAAACTGGAGAAAAACTGGCTGAAGAGGAATTAACAAGACACATCCCTACGAGCATCTTCTTTGCATTGTCTACATGCTTCTAAAAATTCAACTTGTTTTATTGGGTACATGTTGGAAAGAAGATACCAGGGTAGGGGCGCACCTCTGGTGGTTTGAGGGAGGAGATTAAAATGGGCTGGGACAGGCAATTGTGAGAAATATTCAGAGCAAGAAGCGAAGATGGAGCTACTCCTATGCCATTTATCTGGACAGTATCACGGACACACAGGAGCTTTTTTGGACCAGACATTTTTGTAATTTTGCAACAAGCAGCCATGAGAGGTGATGTGCTGGGGGGTGGATAACAAAGCTCTTCAGCATGGCCCCAAAGAGCCATGCTGAAGAGCCAACTCAAGGCTGGGGAGGTCTGTGCCCTGTGACCTCGCTGTGTCACCAGACTTTGGCAGGAGCCCTGCTCAGCCTTGCACAGAGGAGGCAGGGGAGCACCCCCAGCCTCTCCAGCGACTCACTGTACAAAGTTTTGTGTGGCTTAAAGATGAAATGAATAAAACCCCAAATGCTTGCGAGGCTGTGGTGGCTGCTGTGGTTAATGGGGAAGTTGCTGCTGTGTAATGTTTGCCAGCCAAGGTCCCTGTCATCAGCCTCAGTGGAAAAGCACAGGATGCTTCCTCTTGTCTTGCTGCTGGATCACCACCATGAGCTGCCAAAGTGCTCCTGGTGATGCATTTGACCATCCCTGTGGGTTATTTTTCAGACACTCTGGTTTCTGAAAGCCAAGAGGCTCCAATGCTTGCACACTGTCGGCCAGCTGCACTTGATGGCCTTGGAAGTCTTTTCCAACCTTGAGGATTCCATGATTCTCAATGTCTCCTGAACCTCATGGCAAGGTTCAAGTCCGAAAATGTGGCAGAAATCTGAGTGTGAATTGAATTCCCACTTCCAAAAATGGCAAAGGCTGGGTGGAGGGAGAAGACCTGAATGAGCAGATCTGTCCTGCAGCAGAGGCAGCTCGAGCTGTGCTGTGACTCATCCTCCTCCAGGGACCCTGTGGTGGGAACAAGGATGGGCTGGTCCTTTGGTGTCTGGGTTTTTGGGGTGCTCACCGGGTTGGTGAGCAGGGAAAAGCAGTGCTGAGCAGGAGCACAACCCTCTTTCAGTGGTTAAGACACCCTGTGCAGAGGGACATCCTGTCCCCAGCCTGTGTGCCCAGTGCCACTGCAATATGACATATCTATATTTGGGCTGAAAGAAGAGGGTAAGGGTCCCCTTGCACCCTCCACACACAGCTCAGTCTGTAGGCACCACTGGGACGGTGTGGGAGCTCGGAAGAGGTGTTGAGCCCCTTTGAGCTTGGCTTGCCCCATGTCCTGGGCAGGTTCTCAAGGCTCTTGGTTCCACCCCTTGCATCTGAGCAGGGTCAGGGCTGAAGGGAAGGCCACCGAGGCCCTCAGGGTTTTAGATGAGCCCTGAGAGTCAGATCTGGGTGGTTTCACTAGCTTTCAGCGTGGTGAAGTGTTTGCAGCCTTTTTTTGCACCAGACAGGAACAAAGCAGTGCGAGTCAGACGTGGTTGGTGCGGGCGCTGTCGGTTACCAGGGTTACAACACGCATAGGAAAAAGGGAAAAAAATCCCACATATTGCAAGGAACTAAGTACTAATTTTGCTGTCGAGGCGATACATAGGACTGGCATTACCACAGATGTATTTATATCCTCTGCCCTGTAGCAAATATCTAAGTTATTCTGAGGCATATCCGTGCTCTGGGTTTGGAGCTGGACCACCAAAGACCTCCAGGGAGTTGTTGTGTGAGAGCTGAGGGGGGTCTCTTGTTATTCCCTGCAGCTGCCCAGATGAGAATGTCAGCATGAATACGCTCAAAATAGGAAAAAACACATTCTAACCCCAAAGATATCTGTTTTGCACAAGGCATGCTGCAAAGAAAGGAATGGGACAGCTCTGGATCCAACCTCCAGCCAGTGAAGAGACACAACTGGAGCCCAGCACCACAGCTACCAAAGCCTGTAAGCCCAGTTCAGAGCACATCTCCAGGGGAAAAATGGGTCAGAAAATAAGTTTTGTCTCTCATCAGCAAGGTAAGCCAAGGCTGACAGGAGGAAACTAGAAAAAGGAGGTGATGTAAAAGGGCTCCAGTGAAAGATGAAGATCTGATGAAGGTGAAAGAAGGGAAACCAAACTCCTGATGGGAGCTGGGTGGTGGGGTCCTGCAGAGCAGTGGGTGGGCACATTGCTCACCTAGGGGGCTGCAGGAGCCACAGGGAGACACTGGCACAAACAAAACCAAACCCATGGAGATGATCCAGCACCCCAAAACGCCCTGCTGGAAGTGGTATTCACTTCTTCCCTGGAAGCTCAGGCCCTGCGGTTTGGTTCTTCCAGCCCAGCATGCCATGGGGAAGCTGGGATGAATTTCATGGTTGGAGAATTTTCTGGTTTTAATAACTGATCAAGAGCGAGCAGTGGGATGGAGAGGCCTCGTGCAGCGATGTGCTGCTTGTGGGCTCAGCAGCAGAACCACTTCCAGCCAGCAGACAGCGTGCAGAGGGGCTGGAGGCAGGGAATTGCCTCCATCAGAGGGGCTCTTCAGGGCCCACAGCCTCCACAGCCGGACAGAAGGGTTTGCTTTCATCTCCCTGCCTACAACATCTGCAGCCTGGCCTCGTAAAACTTTCAGTGCTGTTTTAACCCTTCAGGCTCTTTTTTTTTTTTGTTTGTTTTAGAGTGTTTTCTGGGGAAAAAAGGCTGCAGTTGAAGCATTGAAAAAACCCATGCAGCAGCATCCCTAGTTGGAGGAGCTGCCAGCTCTGTCTGCTGCCCATGGAGAGAAGGAGAGTGGGATCTCAACCCATAACTGGGATCATTCCCTGGAGGCCTCTAGCCTGAGAGAGCCTGCTGGACTGGGACAGCACTGGCATTTTAGTGTGTATACTACAAAAATAACTTTTCTTGGGACTTTTTTTTTTGCAGAGATGCATCACCACTCTTGGCAGCAGCGAGGCTCTGGGGTTGGATTGATTTTCAGCACAGTCAAGCTCAATACTCCTAATCCAAACTCTTTCAGCTCTTGGAGGTCACACTGAGTTCAGGAGGCAAATTTCTCACCTGGGGCATATTTTTGTTGCAGGAAAGCAGATCCCTAGATAGGGACTGGATTTGTTAGAGGAAACCGATCTCAGATACGGACCTGCTTGTGGCTTGGGAAAATCCAGGGAGATGGAGCCAGAGGGATTCTGGTGTTTAGAGCTCAGCAGCTCCAAATACTTCCAAGGGAGATGAATAGTCCAGCAGAACAACCTCAGGGGCACTGGAAAATGGTAAAACAGAACTTGGGGAATGTCTAAAAGGAACCTGAAAGTGGAGTTGGGCAACATGACGAGCAGGAAACCACAAGGAGCAGCAGCAGATCTCGGTTATACATGTCTGTCCCAAAGTCTCATCTGCTTTTTGAAGCTCCTTGAAAAGTTCCCACTTGTGGGCTCTGCTTGGTGCCTCTCAACTGGGTACAAGAGTCTCACGAGCACTTTGTGAGTTCCAGGAGTTGTGTAAGTGTACAAGAGTGGAAAGCAAAACTTTCCAGTCCTCTGGATGCAGGAGAACTTTGACAAGTGCAGGATGAAAACTTGATAGGTGAGAGGAGAAAAAAAGGGTTATTAGGAGTTATCATGACTTTTAAGTCAGCTGAGGATGTGGGTGATTCTTTTTTTTTTTTTTAATGTTTGGGTTGGCAGGGCTTGGCTGGGCCCTGGGACTTCTGCTGGGAGTAGCTGAGGGACATCCCCAGGTCTGACATACCCAAAGGTGTGCCAAAGCTCCTCCATCAGGCACTGAAACATCTAAACCTGAATAATGTGAGAGATTCAGCTAGTCCAGGTGAGCTATGTGGGACTGAGTGCTGGGGAAGGAGGAAGAATGGGGGGATCTCACAGAAGTTGTGGTGGAAATTGAAAGGAATTTCCTTACATGCCCATCATTCCCTGAAGCAACAAATTTCTGCCCTCCTCTGACTTTGCTTTAAGCAGTATCTCAGGGTCTGAAAACCCTCGTTTTTTTTTTTTTTCCTAATGCTCCAGCACTCCAAAAGCTGGACTTTAAGCTTGGATTTTGGTATGTGGTGAATGGATGCCATCCCTCTCTCTCATCTCACAGCCGCACAGTGGTCCACAGCCCATGCTGGCCTCACTCTGCCACCTCTTCCAGCTGCTGCACCATTCCAGGGGCACCCCTGAGCTTGACACATCACAGAAACTCTCTAAATGGCCTTGGGCAAGCTGCTTCTGCCTCAGTTTCCCTTTCCCCCCAGTTACCAGCCCCTGTGCCTTTGGTGGCATCTGGAGCGATTTTCGTCCACCAGCAGAACTTGGTTCAGAGGCTGGGGATGGATTCTCCATTTATTCTGCCCGGGGTATGAAAGCCCTGGAGATGAAAGCTGAAGGAGAGCAGAGCACGGGCAGGGGAGCTGCAGCTGGGACACCAGTGCCAGCGTTTGCAGCACCTCCACGCCAGGAGACATCAAAGAGGGCACGGCACCCTCCGCTCCCAGCCAGCAGGGAGCTTAAATGCCCTTCCAGCTCAGACATGCCTCACCTTGCTTTAAAAAAAAAAAAAAAGGGAGAAAAAAAACCAAAACAACACTTCTTATTAATCTGCGATTGAAACTGTAATTATGTCATCGCTCTCAACAGCCCCATCGACAAGTTCGGGCAGGGGACGGGGCTGAGCCGCCTCTCCCGCACCTCTGCCGGCCGTGCCCGGGCTGGCGCATCCCGGGACACGGAGTCCTCGGCAGGGCCGCTGCGGGGAGCTGCTCCTGGGGATGTGGCCCTGGCACTGTCTGCCCTCCTGCACCCTGCTGCTGCAGCTCTGCGGCTGTGCCCACCCTCGGGACACACACCTGGGGCTGTCCCCATCCTCGGGACACACACCTGGGGCTGTGCCCACCCTCGGGACACACACCTGGATCTGTCCCCATCCTCGGGACACACACCTGGGGCTGTGCCCACCCTCGGGACACACACCTGGGGCTGTCCCCATCCTCGGGACACACACCTGGGGCTGTGCCCACCCTCGGGACACACACCTGGGGCTGTCCCCATCCTCGGGACAACACCTGGGGCTGTGCCCACCCTCAGGACACACACCTGGATCTGTCCCCATCCTCGGGACACACACCTGGGGCTGTCCCCATCCTCAGGACACACACCTGGATCTGTGCCCACCCTCGGGACACACACCTGGGGCTGTGCCCATCCTCGGGACACACACCTGGGGCTGTGCCCACCCTGGGGCTGTGCCCATCCTCGGGACACACACCTGGGGCTGTCCTGATGCCTTCACCAAGGTGAGACTCTTCCATGTCATTTCTGAAGGGGCATCCCTTTGGGAGTGCAGGGCTCAGCAGCCTCTGCAAGGTGTTTAACCCAGACAGCAGCCCCTCAGTGTCCCCAGCGCCTCAGGGGGGGTTTCCAGGTCACAAGAGCCTCAGTTTCTGATGCTGCTGGTTTTCTATTTCCCAAAATGTCACCTGGGATGTCCATGCACTGTGCACAGCCCCGGGAGCCTCTCCCGCCCCAGGGATGCTCAGCTCTCCTCCACCCTGCGATCCTCCCCAAACCACTTTTCTCTCCCCAGAATCTTCCACCTCTTCAGGTGCCCCTCACACCCCAGCCCTGCTCCCCCAGCCCCACACTTGCCTCTGTTTGCTCCGAAAATGCTGGTTTCAGCTTTCATTGCTCTCAGATGTTTTTTTGGACCCTATTAAATAACATTGCCAACGTTGATGTTAATTAAAATTCCTCCTAACCACTCCCTGCTCACCCTCCTCTTGTAACCCCTCCTTAAAACCTCATTCATTTTTGGGATCTTCCCAAACAGAGGCTCTCTAGGCCCAGCTTTTTCTCGTGGAGTTTCTCCATGCCACATCCCTCCTCTCTAAATTATCTCTGGGGTGCAAAGCGCTGTCTGCTTTTTCTTTATTGCCATTTTCCCGTAATTTTATCTGTTCCAGGAGGTTAAGTGTGAGGAGCTTCAAAAGGATTTATCATATTTACTCTGGTCTTTACGCCAGGGATGGTATCAACAGACGCACAGCATCTCATGGGGACAAATTTCCTCAAGGCTGGCACATCTCTGCAAGAAAACATTTTGGGAACTGAGCTCCCACGTGTCCAGAGTTGGACATTGGATATCTGGAGGAATGTCTACTACATCCCTGGGTTTTGCTGTTAGTAATCCCTCCTCCAGGCTTATTCCACGCCTTTGGATGTTTGTTGTCCTTGTTGGAGGGGAAGACTTGTTCCCTGCAGGAGGACTGGTCTGAGAAAAACACCAAAGGAGGTATTTCTTTAAACTTCAAAACACACCCCAGGAGACAAAATAAACCGAATTTATAGAAAATGGTGCTGGAAGAGAGCACTCAAAATCAGTTAACCCCCTGCTAATCCCAAGGGCAATACAGACATCCTCAAACTACCTGCAATCAGTCTTTTTCCAGCCTGTTCTTAGAAATCTGAAGTGCAGTATTACTATGCTTTTTTTCAGGCAATTTTTCCCAGGCCTTTATGTCTGTCACTCAGGCTGCATCTTCCTTCCTGCAGGTTAAGCCCACGACTTCTCAGCCCTTCTTTTGTGATAATGAAGGGTTTATTTCCTTTCCCTCCGTGGCTGTGTTTTATGATTTACATAATTTTTATGATTTACCCCTTTGTCCTTTTTTTAGTTCTATAGGCTAAACAGCACCAGGTCCTTCAAGATTCATTTTGGGCTACATTTTGATTTTCTAAGCACTTCACACACCATCTTCCAGACTCCCTCTATTGCTAGTTGACCACCTTTATTATTAAGTCATTATCCAGGATTCATTAGACACCACTTATTTGGGTAAATGCTGCTTATTACCATATCTTTTTCTTCTCATTATTCCAGATTGTGATAGCTGTCCTCCAGCCATCTGCCAGCTCTCCATGGCTTTGCAGAGGCGAGGGAAGGGTGTGTAAGGGCAGCTGTTCCCAGCACCAGACTGCAACAGGGCCACAGGGAGCTTGGGGGATCTGACAAGGACCAGCCCAGGGGTTCCCAAATTCCCAACCATCGCCTGGATGTCTTTGAGGACCCCATTCCCCAAAAGATGCAAACACCCACCACAAATTTGGGGTTCCTCTGAGATCTCTGTGATTTTGGACCCCTGGACTGGTCCAGCTCCAGCTCACAGGATACTGTGGAAATTCAGAGTGAAGTCTCCAGATTTGTGCTGGGCAGGGAGCAGCCTTGCCAGGCATTAAATGAAAATGGGTCAAGTACACCACATTTTTATCTATTCTGAAATGATGGTTTTTTTCCCCACTAACACATTTTGATACGTGAAAGCATTTTGTGCTATTTATTGCAATTATCTCCAAGGATACAGTTGATTCTGCTGAAGATAAGGAGGACCCTGGAATTCCAGGAACAGCATTACCAGTGAGATAAGCATCAGCCACAAGTGCACAGTGGGTTTCCCTTCCAGACAGAGGACATCAGACCCCCAGGCAGAGTAAAAATCTCCAACCCTACACAAGCACGGCCAGGAATGTTTTTTTCCAGTTGAAGACCTGGCCTGAGATCAGTGTGGCAAAGCAGTGAATTTTGTGCATGAGCTGCATGTCTGCTGAGGGTGTTTTAAATGCAAGAACAACACAGCACATTTATTTTCTGCTTGAAAAGTCTGCACATATTGCAGAGGTTTTGGTCAAAGAGCTCAATTTACTCTCTTGCATGTTTTAACTTGGGCCATTTGAGAATAAAATACATATTGAAATGCATTTAGTTGTGTTTTCCTGAGTTTTTAATGATGTCTGCCTCATCAAGGGTGATGATCAGAGAAACAGTGAGCGTTTTGGGTTGGAAGAGACATTAAAGACCCTCTCATTTCCCATGAACAGGGACACCTTCCACTGTCCCAGGCTGCTCCAAGCTCCATCCAACCTGGCCCTGGACACTCCCAGGGATCCAGGGGCAGCCACAGCTGCTCTGGGCACCCTGGGTATCACCACCCTCACAGACAAGAATTCCTTCCCAATATCTGTTCTAAATTCTACATTTTCTTGAATCCAGCTTTCTAAGGCTCAGTTTCAGGCCCATCATTGCTTAAAGGAGCAGGACAAAGCGAGGTGTGCAGGGAATGGACATCACTCTGGAATCAAGACAGCTCCACGGATGATGGGCAAGGTAGGGAGTTTCCCACAAAGCCCTGCTCTCTGCAGCAAACACTGGCTCTCGGAGGAGGTGAGCCCTGGGGGAGTTTGGACGTCTCTGGTGCTTAGCTGTGTCCTGTGAGCCCCTGACTTGAGAGGGAGAAGATGCTCTGGCATCAGGGAAATGGAGGGGGAATGTGGGGATTGGAGGTGTGGGGAGGAACATGCACGGGATCCTGTGGGATCCTGGTGGTGTTTCCACTCCTTGTTTCACCTCCTGTCTCTTTTTTCTCTCTTTCTTCCTCCCTCAGGCCAGGCCAAGGTCTTTTCTGCTCTAAGCTGCAGACACCTTTGTGAAGTGACCCTTAGACCAGGTTGTTTGAGGTGAACAAAGCCCACGCCAGCCGCTGTCGATTAATTATTACTTCCAACCTCCTGCTTCTCAGCCTTGGGAAACTGCTCTGTATTGGGCAATTCTTCAATTTTCTCCACCCCCCCCCCATCCCCCCTCAAATGGGCCACAGTCAAAATACAGCAAAAAACCAAAAAACCCCTTCCTACCAAAACTGCAGGAAAGAGACAAGAGCCCCTTATGCAAAGGGCCCCCTGGGTGGAAGGGTGTCCACAGGGAGCTCCCTCCTCGAGGCACAGGTTCAGGGGCACCAGGGCCAGCAGTATTTGTGCCTGAGATCCTGTGGCAATGCCAGAGCCCTGGCAGAGAGACAAGGTGGAGTCTGGCTGTTTCGACACCGAGCTCTTCAGCCCTCGGCACGATTTCCATTGGCACCTGTGCTGGCAGCCAAGAGGGAGACCTTTGCTCAGCTTCCTATTAACCATTTAGTTTTAATTAAAGGCATTCACCAGTCAGCTGGCACTGACCAGCTGGGAGGATAAATGAGTGGCCCCTGACTATCAAGTCTTTCTATTTCTCTCACTGATCTGACAATTTTTGGTATTGCAAGCAGGGGAGGAGATGTGTGCCAAGGGGGTGCTTGGGAAAAGGGGTGTGAGGTTGTGTTTTTGGGGAGGACAGGGAGGAACCCCCCACCTTGCAGCATGCACAGGGGTGAGAACTGAGTTATACAAAGCCCCCTTAGTCCTGAACTTGAACCCTCTCCCTGTGTATTGTCGTGAATGCCCAGTTTTGGTTGTGCACACCCCAGAAGGAGGGTGAATTCACCCCCTCAATCTACCCCAAGCGCTGCAGTCCTGGTACACTCAGCTGTCCCAGCAGGCTGGGGATCCCTGGCTGCCCATGCCATTCCCACCCACCCATTCCAGGGCTGAAACTGCTGCTCTGACAGCATCCCCCCCTCCCCGTGCTGACACCTGTGAGTCAGGGTGACCAGCCTGCTGCCTGGCCCTTATCTCCTTTCATTGTCTTATCTCCTTCCAGCAGAAATTGGATTGGGATCGGGCGCCCCGGGAGCTCGAAGTGGAGCAGCCGATGCAGGCAGCTGATAATGGCATTTCCTGGAGACAGAGGTCTTGGGCAAGGGCTCCTAGGAATAGCTCACAGGGACTGTGAGGGAAGGGCTGGGATGGGTGATGTGAAAAAAACCCTCTGCAGCACTGGATTCCTCATCTGCCCACAAAACAGCCAGTGCTGAGATCCTACCAGACACCTTGGAGGCAAAAAGGAGCTCAGAGAGACCATGGGGACCTGGGATGACCCCACGAGGCTGAGCAGGATGGAGGATGCTGGTGGCCAAGCTGCAGCTCCCTGCAGTGGGAGTGAACAGAACATCTCCTGCATCTGGAACAGCACGGGGAAGAGAGCCACAGCTGAAGATCCAGACTTGCCCGAAAAAACCACCCACCCCAAGGCAGCAGCCCCTGGGGTGAGCCTGGGGAATGCACCTCGTGGGCAAGCTCGGGGATGGTCCCCTGGGAGCGGCGGTGCAGACACAGGAGGGATTCACTCCAGGCTGCCCACTGCCATCCGCCACCATCCCCTGCAGAGCTGGGGGTTCACATCCCACCTGGTGGGTTCAACTCACCCCATCAAGACTTGGGGGTGATGTGGCGTTGGGGTTTGCACGCTCAAGGGTGACAGCAAGGGACAAAGGCCACCAGCTGTCCTCCAGGGACCCCGGCTGAGTGCCCTGGGTGGAAAGCACGGCGGTGCCCTGCCGTCTGGGCTCCCTTCCAGGCTCATCATGGGACTCCCAGCAAATCCCCTGGGGCAATCTGATCTCCTGGACGCCAGGCACCTATCCCTCCCTCTGGAACGTCGGGCTTTCCATGGTTTAAGGTGCCAAAGTTCATTGACAGTGGTGGCAGCTCAGGCACACCCACAGCCCGTGCCACCCTCCATGGGACAAGGCAGGTCACCCTGCCAGGAGGAAAGAAAACAAGGTTCAATAGGGATAAAGTCACTTTGCACCCAGGTATAAAACCTTGCAAGGGGGGGGTAGATCACCCCGTGGTACGTCCTACACAAACGGCAGGAGTTGTAGGGCTGCTGGTAGGCATCAGCTAGTTTTATTTCACAGTGCAGTCAGAATTGATGATGAAACTCTGTCTGAGGCCTCACAGAGACAAATGACAAGTTTCCCAGTACTCCTTGAATGGCTATCAAATGTGTCAGAGTTAGAAGCCAGCCTGGAGGGACTTTTCCTCCAGTGGGTCCTATTCCAGGAAATTAGTCTGCCCTCTATGCATTCCCCAGATTTGCCAGTGATCTAGGAGGCATCTTTGTTAAAAAACTGGTGAAGTTTTTACAGACTCTTGAGTAATTTAGGAGGTGAAAATCCATGTGGTAGAAGCCTCTTGTCTGCTCTGGGAAGGGATGGTCATTTTGTTGGGAAACACAACTGGCTGTGGAGGGATGCAGCGCCACTTGTGCCTCTGCAGCTCTGCGACGGGCTCAGAGTGAAACCTCCACCACCACGTCCTTGTGCTGCTGCTTTCACCACCTGCCCTGGCCCAGGGGGGACTGCTGTGTCCCCAGAGCGAGGTACAGAGCTCTGTACGTGCTCCCTGCACCACCCACACACCTCTGCACGGGGCCAGCAGCTTGCACAACCCACAGGGTCAGGGACAGGGAGCACAGCTCTGGCTCACGGACCCCACAGCGTGTGTCCAGGCAAGCAAATTCATCCCCACTACGGGGGGGCCACATGGAAAGTAAAGATTAGGAGAAGCGTTGGTGGTGGTGGAAGGTCGTCTGGTAGCCCAGGTGGTTGGCATGGGACAAAAATGTGCCCAAAATCCCTTGGAGCATCTCCAGTGCAGACTGCTGTGGTCCTTCTGCAAGTTGACTCCCAGATTTCCCCACTGTTTTCTCATCCTTGGCTGGGCTGGGGCAGACCCAGGGCTGAGCCAGGGGAGGGCTTGGTCAGCCCTGCACTACTCTGGCTGCAAATGCCTGAAATGGATTAAATCCAACTGTCGTGGGATAAATCCTGTGGCAGCATCTGAGCCACCACACCAGCACCTCGGACTAGGAATACCATGAGAAGAGCCTTTCCAATCCATGGAGGCAGTCAAACTACAGTGAAATCACCAAATTAAAACAAAATAATCCAGTGCCCCCCACTCACCTCCCTCCCTGTGAACTCCACTGAACTTTGAAAAACTAAAACAAAACAGGGCCGAGTTCAGCCTCAGTTCAAGTTGTAGATAAAGTTCAACCTACTTCTAATTTTGTCCTAAAAATTCCCACCAGAAAACAGGCTCCAGCACTGTGCCCTGGAGGTAAGCCAGCCCTGACCCTCACCAGGCCCCCTGGAAAAAAAATCTCCTGCCCACCTGCAGGTGGGATAAAAAGCATGAGGCCAAGTGTGCCAGACCCTCAGGTGAGCATCCCCTTGGGGCTGGCCACAGAGCATCACCATGCCATGGGGCTGGCTGTGCCCACCCTTGTCTGGCAGGGCCACCCCGGCTGGGACAGGTCTCCAAGGCACATTTTTTACCCCATTGCTTCCCTTAGGAGTGTCACTTAAATCCAGCACCACGGGGAGCAATTAGAAGTGGAGAAGAGGTTAATTAGGGGAGGAATTGGGAGACAAGGGCCTGTGCACGGAGGGGTGGGGAGCACTCCCTGCAACCTCGTCCTGGCATTTACAGGGGAACAGGGGTGGGCGGGATTCCCAGGGGGATTTTGGGATGAAAATCCAGTGCACCCCAGGGAAAACAGAGGTTGTGGATTCCCCACCCTGGACGTGTTCCAGGCCAGGCTGGACAGGGCTTGGAGCACCCTGGGATAGTGGAAACCAAACCTGCCCATAGCAGGGGGTGGAACAGGATAATCTTGAAGGCCCCTTCCAACACAAACCATTCTGCAGTTCTGTGATCCTGTGGTGCTTGCAGAAAGTGCTAGCAAAGGGAGAAAACCCTTGCACCAGGTTCAGGGGACCCAAATGTGAACTGCAGGAACCCAGGATGGTCACCAGCTCCCAAAAAGGTGAGTGCAGGTGGTGACTGGGAGAAGGACAACTCATCTTCCCCAAGAAGGAGACATCCTCAGCTGTGAAAAGGGAGCTGGGGTGACAGCACAGAACTGGAAACCTGCCTGCAAACACAGAGGGAGCAAAGGGAAATATAAATTACAGGACAGAGAGCAAATGGAGGAAAAAATGTGTAAATTCAGCTGAAAAACAGAACTCAGGCAGCAGCACTGGATTATTTGGGTTTAGTCCCCTTGGGAGAGCAGTGAGCCCCTGCAGCACCCTTCAAGTGCTCAAAAAAACCCAGGGTAAATGCAATTTTATATAAAGAATATATACAGCGGGATGGTTGTAAAAACTAATTGCAGTCACCACATGCAAAACAATCCCTGCCCCAAACACTTCATGGCTCCCTCAAAAACAAGACTGCATTTATCTCTAAGAAATCAGCACAAACCCATGGTTTCTAACAAATACCCTGCATTTTTTGTGCTTGAAAAGAAGAGCAGAGCAGCCCTGCTAACTGGGGGTTGGTTTCTTACACAAGTTGTAAAATCCAGCCCTGGGGAGACAAGTTACCTTTGCTGTAAAACAATCTGCCGACTGGATTTCACAATCTCTGTCGTCTTTCTCTCCCCACAGCAATATTTTTACGGTGTTTGCCCTCAAACCAGTTTTTCATCAGCCGACATGTGTAATTACCACCAGACAGGTTTTGGATAACCCATCCCCCGGTGCAGCTTCTCCTCCCACCCTAATCTACCCAATCTTCCTGCCTTGCTTTGAAAACTGACCTCCTTTGGACCTCAAAATTTTAAATTCTAAACAAAAAAAGGTCTATTTAAAATTACTTTCTGAGCTTGAACTAATTCCTGGAAATTCTAATTCCTGGAAATGCACAAGGCCAGGGTGGATGGGGTTTGGGATAGTGGAAGGGGACCCTGCACGTGGCAGGGGGTGGAATGAGATGATCTTTAAGGTTTCTTCCAACCCAAACCATTCTGAGATTCCATGATTCTACAGTCAAAGCAGGGAGTAGTAAATGCTGATCAG
Source organism: Fringilla coelebs (assembly GCF_963513975.1). Taxonomy (NCBI): domain Eukaryota; kingdom Metazoa; phylum Chordata; class Aves; order Passeriformes; family Fringillidae; genus Fringilla; species Fringilla coelebs. The sequence continues at coordinate 1,658,176 of NC_140031.1, forward strand.
GATTTACTTTAGGGTTTCATCCCAGGAGGAAAAAACACCCCAAAATGCCAGTGCCAGATAATTTGGCAGCGGTTGATGGATGGGACCTGGGGAAGCCCCAGCTCAGCTGACACCTGACCCACCTGTGCACGGCACCCTGGCTCTGCACGTCTGATGCCAGGGCAGAGCATTCTGTGCCAAGCAAGCTCAGGCTCCTGCAGAGCTCACTGCTGTAAGTTTTAAAGGTAAAAGAGCACTGCTTGCTGCCCACCTCCACCCACAGGACAAGCCAGAAGGAACTCCTCCCTGGAGCCTGCGTGGAGCAAGAGCAGGTAGGATTTGTCCCTTGGATTGGGAAACCTGGCTGCTCCATCTGTACTTTCAAGCACCCTCCAAATAAAAGCCAGGCTTGGTGCTGCCTGTAGAAGTGGAAATGGTCTTCATAACCACCCAGTTGGACTTTGCACAGGTCCTAGATGCCATGGAATCTCATGGGCCACTGTCTTGGCCTGACCAGGCAGGAGGGTGGAATGAGATGATCTTTAAGGTCCCTTCCAACACAAACCATTCAGTGATTCTGTGACTCCATGACCCCTCCCTCCCATGCAGACCCTCACTGCAGCCCAGTTCCTCAGGCAGCTGCTCCCACACTTCCACCAGCTACAAGACCTGGCTTCTGCTCACAGCTCCACCACCAGTGACTGCTGTAGGGTCACCAGCAGCACCAGCAGGGTCTGTGCAGTCCTACCCCATCTTCCCAGGACCATTTAGGTAGGGAAAGCCTTCCATGACCAATGAATCCAACCTATAACTATTTCCCCCCTTGTCACCCAGCCAAGACTGCCATGTCCACTCATTTCTCGGACAGTTCCATGGACAGGGACTCCCCCTCCTCCCTGGGCGCCCCCCCTTCCAATGCCTGACCCCCCTTTCCATGGAGAAATTCTTCCTGATGTCCAACTTGATGTTTTGGCTGCAAGGCCACATGTGTCGGGCATTTGGACACCAAGAATGGTGGGGAGGACAGAAACACTGATGCATTTACCCTGGCAGGGCTGGGAGGAGAGGAGCAGGGGCTGAGGCAAGCCCAGGACCATGGCAAAGGTGATTTCCCCCATCAAACCATTGCCATCTCCTGGCATTGCTCCCCCAAAGTGGAAACTTCTGATGGGGAAGCTCTGTGGGAAGTTATTGAAAAGGTCTGAGCTAATAAAATCCAATTTGTTTAAATGTTATTGCTACAGCAACACAACATACATTGAAATAAAGCACTTTGGTGAAAAAACCTGGATGATTTAGGACAGAATGCAATTTTGAATTCCTGGCATTTTTCTTGAGAGGGACTTCACATTTTTTCCCATTGGCTCTGGGCAGACAAAGCCAAACATCCATATCTGGGATCATCCATCCTCAAGACCCCACACTCACCTGTAACAGCAAGGATATCCACAGTGAACCCTCCAAGAGGTACAGGCAGTGTCTGCATTCCTGGAAATGCTTACATCAGTAATTTGCAGCCCAAGGATGCAACATTTATTGCAGAAATCTTTCTCTAGGTGTCCAGAGAAATCCTGGGGAGCAGGACAGGCATCAAGCTAGGCTCAGCAGTCACATTTATGTAGCCACACAAGTCTCCAGCTTTCTAATTGGAGATAGTGTAGGATACAAAAAGGAACAGGCCACAGTCTTGCAATGTGCATTATTGTTTTAATATCACTGTTTTTCTTGCATCCCAAGCAATAATCCTTTAACCTACAGTCCAGCTGGCAAACAGAGCACCAATGCAGTTACATTAAGGTTACTCATCTTTGTTGCCCACTTTGCCACCAGCAGGAGCATTTAAAAACTCCCCTTAAAACTCAGCAGAGATATGGAACTGCTGCAAGAGGAGAACATCCTGCATCCTGGCTATTTGCAGGTTTGCCACGTTGAGGGAAGCCAAGCAATCTTACTCTGATCCACGGAGTCTTTATTTGCTGCTGTCTGGGTTTTTGGCAGACATGAGGAATTCACAGAAATACTCCTGCATCTTGAAAGCTTTGGCTCTGTAGTGATGCCCATCCATCTGCTCCTAATCTTGTGTTACTGCAGGTTATTTTCTCATTTAATTCATCTTGGTGGTCCCAGGGGCCCCAGGGATGCTCTCTGCTCTTGGCTTGTCTGCTCCCAGCCCAACTCCAGTGCTGATAAACTCTTCCCAGAGCCGGTCCAGATGCTTAAACTCCTGATTATGAACAGGCCAAACTCCAGCAGGGTCTGGCTGTAGGTGGAGCTGCAGGTCTGGCTGCAGGTGGGGGCTCATGATGGGGATGTTGAGGGGTGAAAAGGGTGGCACAAGGTCAGATATGCTATTTCATAGAATCAAAGAAGGGTTTGGGCTGGAAGGGACCTGAAACATCTTCTTGTTCCACCCCCTGCCATGGGCAGGGACACCTTCCCCTCCCCCAGGTTGTTCCAACCCCCATTCAACCTGGCCCTGGACACTCCCAGGGATCCAGGGGCAGCCACAGCTGCTCTGGGCACCCTGGGCATCACCACCCTCACAGACAAGAATTCCTTCCCAATATCTGTTCTAAATTCTACATTTTCTTGAATCCAGCTTTCTAAGGCTCAGTTTCAGGCCCATCATTGCTTAAAGGAGCAGGACAAAGCGAGGTGTGCAGGGAATGGACATCACTCTGGAATCAAGACAGCTCCACTGATGATGGGCAAGGTAGGGAGTTTCCCACAAAGCCCTGCTCTCTGCAGCAAACACTGGCTCTGGGAGGAGGTGAGCCCTGGGGGAGTTTGGACGTCTCTGGTGCTCAGCTGTGTCCTGTGAGCCCCTGACTTGAGAGGGAGAAGATGCTCTGGCATCAGGGGAATGTGGGGATTGGAGGTGTGGGGAGGAACATGCACGGGATCCTGTGGGATCCTGGTGGTGTTTCCACTCCTTCTTTCACCTCCATCTGGTTTTCCCCTCTTTTTTTATCTCCCTCAGGACAGGAGGCAGGTATTTCAGTTAGCCAAAAATTAATGTCTTGGGCTTGAGAAGGGCTTTCCAGAGGAGACCTTGGAGTAATCCTGTTTTTTCTGAGACTGGCCCAGTTGGTCAGAGCACAGTGCTAGTAATGGCAATGTTGTGGCTTCCTCCCTGTGTGGGCCACTCACTGAAGAGCTGGACTTGATGGTCCCTGTGGGTCCCTTCCAAGTCAGAATATTCTGTGATTTTGTGACAAACATCTTAAGTATCATTTTCAAAGTCTCTTTTTAACAGGCAGCGGTGGTTGGCAAGCCCTTGTTGCTGTAACACTGGGTGGAATGTATGTGATTAAATTAGAGGGTCCTCTAAGGACCCCCAGGCCCAGCTGAGGTAGGACACAAAGAGGTGGGAAATTCACCTTGGGCAGAGGACGGGGAGCAGGGGAGTGGGCAGCTGTGGAGGCAGATCAGGAGACAGGCTCAATCCATCATCCATGGAGCTCTGAGCCCTCTGCACCATTCCCACAAGCTTTCACCCTCACCCCTGTGAGGAGTGACAGGGAGAGGCACCAAGCCTCACAGGAGGAACAGCAGGATGTGACCAGTGCCAGGAGCACTGAGCCATCCCCACAGAGCCCTCCTGAACTGTTTCCACCACGAGGGACATTCTGCTCCCACCACCCACATATTCCTCTCCTCCCATCCTGAACTAAAGGATGGTCCCTCCCAGAGCAGGAGAAGCGACAGCGCGTACCCACAAAGAGATGGGGAAATGTCAAGCTTTAAACATTTATTACTCAGATGAGGCATTTTATAGCATACAGTGGGTCTGGATGTTCTATAAACAAAGACTGAATTGCCACAAAGAGTTATGAGCTCCCTTGTTTTAACAGTCTCTGAAATGCTGAAAACGATGAGCTTGTGATTTCTCTAAGTATGAATATCTAGACTTTACTCTCCCCAAAACCTTTTTCCTTTTTTTTTTTTTCAGTTTTAAAAATTTTTAAAGCGCTTAGTTTAACAAATATGATTAAATTAAAAATGTTGCTTTTTCAAATGCAAATAAATACATAAAAAAAAAAATTGCTAGCATTAACTCTGTGTTCTGCAGGACACCGCAGCTCCCTTGGCTATTGACAGTGGACTTAGCAACCCTTAGTATAATTTCTTCTGAAAAAATACTGAAAATATCACCAGGACTGCTTAATAGCTATCACCAAGAAGAGCAAAATTAGTGTAAAGCCATAAAATACCCAGCAGGGAAATTAAAAAAAAAATCATATCTAAGATTTTGAGAGATTTCCAAGTGAGGGGTGTTATAAAAATAAGCACGAAAATAAATCATAAGTTATTCTGACAAGTTTTCTTTCAAAGCCATCAATCATGCCAAGAATAGATAGTAATTAATCTCCTTCAGGGGAAGAGGGGAACCAAGCAAATCACTTACTTTTCCTTTTTTTTCTCCCCATTTTTGTTTCACCTCCATATACATGAGACTTCTCTGAACAGCAGTGGAATCCCTCACGGGGAAACCAAGCAAGTCACTTTCTGCGTAGCAAAACTCATCAGTTTGCAAAGATTTTTACCAGGAATGAGGTGAATAATAGTCTGGGGAGCCTGGCAGGGTGTCAGCAAACCTGCTCTGCATCCCAGGGAGATGGGCACAGAGGTGATGCTGCAGCCACTCGTTTCCACACCACCCTGAGGTTTGGCCCCACACACATTTGGCCCAAGGGGTTTGCTCTCTCCCTTTGCTGATGTAGTTGTATGGGGACAACACAGTAAAACCCCACACAAATACTTTTATTGAGCAGCAAAGATGGAATCTGGCTGATTTAAGGAGATGTAGCTGGTGGCTTTGCACCCAAAAATACATGTTGGAGAATTACGCTCTTTGGCGATCGTTTGTAAAGTAATCCAAAAGGTTAAAAAAAAAAAGAAAAAATAAGAGAGAGAGAAGAAAAAACTCCAGGATCCCCAGGTGCTTTCACCCCCGAGAATTCCCCAGCGCTGTTCCCCATCCTGCCCATCAAATGTCCTCATGGCACCTCTTTTCCCAACACGGTACCCTGGTGAATGATGTCATGCGTCTGCCGGCTTCCTGATGGTGGACTTCAGAAAGATACCACTGGCAGCATGTAAGTTTTGGGGAGAAACCCCCATTTTTGGTCAACATTTTGATTCTTGTACATCAACAGAGTGACTGATGTATCAAAGCAGTTAATGGCTGGATGAATGTATGCTAATAGCAGAGATAAATGGCAAGACATTAAAAAACGACGGATTTCACATGAAAGTTCTTCATTTCCAGTGTTGGAAGGGAAAGTCACGGGCCAAGCCTGGTCAGTGGGGGATTCAGGATTGCCCCACAATGAGAAAATTGAATAAACTCTCACAGCAGGTAGGGGAAGGGAAATGCTTTAGGAGAAATACTGCCCTGTGGCTTACACTTTGACTCTGAATGCCTCCTGATGCACTGATGGGTGAAAATTCAAGTTTTTAGAAAAAAAATCCCCAATTATCTGTGTTTTTATTTTCTTTTTTCTTCTTTCACTACATCCCAAGAAAAAGTTCTGTGAGAAGTGAGAAGCTGCAGGGGCCAGAGTGGCAGTCTGGATCACTGCTGGCAGGATCCCTGGCACCCCAACCCACCAGGTTTCTGTCCCTGCTATAGGACTTTGCTGTTCTTAAAAAAAAAGAAAAAAAAAAAAGACCAAACAACAAGACAAAACTGTTTTTCAGGCCTTCTCCCAGAAGACTGACACTCTGCCTGAGTGCACTGTGATGGGTGTTATATCCCCTTCTTCTCCACTCCTTGAGAATTCAGGGAGCAGAAAAAACAAAGAGCAATGGGCACAGCCCTGAGCCTTGTAATACTGATGGGCTTTGCCGTCCTAATGAAGTTCATCTGCTCATTAATACTATCAAACCACATTGCTACTAATGAAGCTGACCCAACACAAGGCGCCGTCACTGTGCAAAGCTCCTGGGCTCGAATAAGTGAAGCAAAAGTTAGTTCTTCCAGGCAATTCTAGTGAACTCAGCAATCATTTTGCTGCTTTCTAGGTAGACAGGAAAACTGAAGCTCCTGTTTCCAGCTCCTCTTGCTCCAAGTGCAGAATGAAAACTGGATCAGCAGACAAGCAGACGAAAATTCAGGCAATACTGAACTGCAGCATCACGATGCTCACCCCCCTGCAATGCCATTTCTGCTGAAATTTTCTGCCCTTTAAATTTTGCAGCAAAAGCTTCCTCCCCATCGCAGACAGACCAACACATTCATAAGGCACCCAAGAACATACTGCACATCCAAGGAGGCTAGGGTGAAATATCTCTTCTCTACAAGCCACCAGAAATGCAACTTTTTGCTTGGAAAATGGGTTTGAACTGCTGAGCTCAGGCTCAGCCTGCCTGGTCCAGGGTCCATGTACACCATCCTTGTGGCATAAATTCTCTTATCATAAAAGGAATACATTGAACAGTGAGAAGAAGCCGGGATGAGCTGATGGCATCATGCCTTCCTTGGCTCCTGCAGGCAGGATGGGGCAGCCTGCACCCTGGCTATGTTTCACTGGAAAAACCACCTGGAGAGATTTCATAAGTCAAAGTGTTGCTAGATCAGCAAATAGGAGCCCACCTATTTGGGATCTTCATGATTCAGGCATTGCCCTGGACCAGCCTCTCACCCTCCGGGTGGCACTTCCCCACCATCCCCCACAGCTGTCCTTTCCCTGGGATGCTCCAGCAAGGAGCCATGAGGGTATCCTGGAGACCCCTGGGGATCCCCAAGCACACCCTGCCTCTCTGAAGATGTCCCCCATTCCCTCGATGGCACTGTGCCACTTACACCGAGCGTGGGACAGAGCTGCTCCTGCACACTGCACACACCTAGGAACGCTGGATAGCATATTCAGCTAGTTAGAAGCCAGGCTCAAACTTCTATTTTTGGCTTTTTCTATTTTTCCCTCTTCTTTTTTCCTTTTTTTTTTGCTATACGCTGCTTGTCTTCTCTTTACCAGCCTCCAAAAAACATCAAACCTTCATTTCTCCCTTGCCCTGTACATTATTAGGCCCAACTATAACAGGCCTGGATTTAAATGTATAATTACAACCATGACAGTAATAACAATAAAGCACTCCTTCAATGGAAAAAAAAAATTATTACAAAAAAAAGTTAAATGATTATAGTGGCTGAAGAATAACGGCGATTTGAACAGCAAGAGCCACAGAATCCCCTGTTTTTAGAGCCCCCAGCTCAAAGGACACATTTCTCAATCCACCGAGGAGGTTACTGGCAAGATGACGGTGGCTATGTAACTTCTGCAGTGGCTTTAGGACTCCTTTAAAACACTCCTTCTGCTTTAGCATCTTCACATAAACCGTTTCCCAGCTCGGGGGAAGGCGCTGCTCTCCCCGTCCCCGAGCTGCTCACAACTGTCCGTCCAACAATACAGTAAGATAAGAAGAAATTACGAACGCTCGAGGAAAAGAAAACCCAGTGCAAATAAGAAAGTCGTCCCGCTCTCCAATCTGCCTCTGAAGGGGTGGCGGGTAGGTGGGGGAACACACAGAAAGTCGAAAACAAGAGAAGGAGGGGGGGACCTAACGCAAGCCCCGCTTGACAAAAGCCATCAATTATGAGCGTCTGGTGTAGTGTGTGCCTGGCTTTGTCCTCCCGAGACATCTGCTGCGTGCTGTCTCCTGCCAGTTGGCCAGGGCAAGGCAGGAGGACGGCGTGAAAACAATACTAGCCCCCACTTAGATTATTTTTTTTTTCCCTCCTTTTCCAAATTCTCTGTCTTCTTTCGAAAGCCAAACAATAACCCGGCGGGATGCGCTGCTGCTGCTTGAGCAATGAGTTCAGAAAAAGAAACCCCTAAAACAAAACCACGGCAGGGAGGAGGGGTGGCACTTGGCGACGCGGCTGAAAAAGAAACATGCTGCTCCCTCCCCACCCCACGAACGTATTCTCGAGCATGCTGGGGTTTGGTCTGCTGGGGGATTTAAATCAGAAAAGCTCTTGCCGGGTCCCGTCAAGGCGCATGTCTTCTTCTTGTCCCTTACCACCCCACCTTGCCCTGCCCCTCAAGCCGTCAGTTTTTGGATGGTCTTGTTGTAGTACTGCGTGATGGTGGGTGTCAGGGGGTTCCAGTTGTTGGCGTGCAGCTCGATGACCTCCAGCAGCAGGGACCTGGTCAGCATGGACTCGGAGGGACACAGCATCTTGTCGCGTGCTATTGCCAGCAGCTCCGTCATCATCTCGGGCAGCTGCTCCTCCAGCAGCCGGCCGGTGCTCTGCAGCTGTCAGGAGAAGAAGGGGTCAGCCATGCATTACTTGTGGGTCCTTTCTAGCTGGAGACAGTCTAGGATTCTATCACTCTATGATGTTAAAACACCCCTCTGGCTTTTTACAGACACCTCTCCCGTCCCTTCAAATCTGCCCTGCCTGGTGCAGGCAAGGTTAAAGGCGTCATGGCTTTTGAAAACCAAAACCATCCAGCAGCAGGCTCCAAGAGCTGAACACGAAGGGTGAGGCTTTCAAAAGCATCCGCACCAGGCTGCTGGAGGAGTGAATGGTTCAGCTCCCACTGACTTCAAAGACAGCAGCGACGGATTGCTTTTGAAAAAAAGAAAAAAAATCCCACCTAAAAATCATGCTATTGTCAAAACAAAGTGCAGGCTGTGATGTGGTATTCCTGCCTTCTACCTGGCCCTTCATTTACTCGCTGATTCAGAGCTCCCAGTGACTCCCAGTCATTAGCTGGAATAAGCAGAACGCGCCTGTGTGCATAACAAATCCTGCCCTGCCGAGATCTGCATTTATACCTGTCATGCTGCTTTGCTGGAGACAGCCAAAGGCTTTTTCTAAAACAATTACTTCTTGGAGAGCCTCCATTGAGTAGCACAAGTCCTAGGTGGTTCCACAGAGAAGGTCCAAGTTTGGGGTGGACAGTGATGAGTCTGTGGGAGGCTCCCTAAAGCAGAGCTCCCCAAAGTCCTCACCTTAAAAATCAAATCCGCCTCCTCATCTGCTTTGCTGAATTTTAACTATTCAGGCTGCAACTTCAACTGCTCTCTGCAAGAAAAGAATCTGTCCCCATGGGCCCATCACTTCCCAAAAAAAAGTAACCAATAGGAGCTCTGCTAGAATTTACAGAATCATAGAATCAGTTAGGTTGGAAGAGACCTCCAAGGTCATTGAGTCCAACTTGTGACTGATCACCACCTTGTCAGCCAGACAAGAGCACTAAGTGCCATGTCCAGTCATTTCCTTTTCTGAAAAACTGCTGCAGAGCACAGCGAGTCATGGGGCAGCTTTTGCTTCAATACAGCCATTTTTGTGCTTAAAAACTGAATGGAGGGTGAGATTTGAAGGAACCAAGATGATATAATCTTGTGATGGGACCTCAGGTACCAAACTTCCTGTATCCATTCACATGCATCAGGAGCCCAGTGACAGAGTCTCAAGGGCTCTTATCTCACACTAGTCTTCTACCTGAACTGTTCTTGTGAGACCCCACCTGGGATCCTGAATCCAGCTCTGGATTTCTCCAAACAGGAAGAGCATTGACCTGCTGGAGTGAGGCCAGAGGAGGCCGCAGTGCTGCTCCAAGGTTTGGAGCCCCTGTGCTCTGGAGCCAGCAGGGGCTGCTCACCTGCACAAGAGAAGGCTCCAGGGACACCTCAGAGCCCCTGGCAGGGCCTCAAGGGGCTCCAGGAGAGCTGCACAGGGACTGGGCACAAGGCAGGGAGGGACAGCAGCCAGGGAATGGCTTCCCAGGGCCAGAGGGCAGGGACAGATGGGATATTGGGAATGAGGAATTGCTGGCTGGGAGGGTGGGCAGGCCCTGGCCCAGGGTGCCCAGAGTAGCTGTGGCTGCCCCTGGATCCCTGGCAGTGTCCAAGGCCAGGCTGGACAGGGCTTGGAGCCACCTCCAAGTGGCTCCAAGTGTTCATGATCATTGCAGACAGGTTGGACTAAATGACCTCCAAAGGTCCCTTCCAATCCAATCCATTTGATCATTCCAAAATGCACAGAGATCACACAGCTGTTGGGTCTGGAAACACCCAACAGCTGCTTGACACATGCATGGGCAAGGATGGAAGGGGTAAAGCAATGAGATCAGGGCAGAAGTAAAAGTGCTTCCCTACCTCCATGGAACAGCAAAGCACAGCATCTTCCTTCACATCCTGAGATTGCAACAACTGCAAAAGACAGAGGAGACAAACAGTGAGAAACACATGATCTTCCTCCTCCTCCTCCACCCTTACAACTTTCCCTCTATGTCTTTGTCCAGCTTGGCATTCGACACATCCAGGAGGAGAGGACACAAATTCAGAAGGAGTAAAGAAAACAGACTGTCCACACAAAAATTTGAAGTAAGCAGTGACAAAACATGGGGTAAAATCTAGATTAACAACTTTGTAATGATTTTGTTTAGGCTACATTGCTTTTTTATCCCATGATAGGCAGTGAGAAAACACTCGTTTCACATACGGAGAAGGAATGCAGCCAGTCAGAAAATCAGTCAACAACACTGGAGTAGCACAGATCTAGGCTGTTTGGAGAGGAAGGACTCTGCCACCTACCCCTGAACCTCTCCATCCCCGTGGGGACACTTCTGACAGCCCCAAAGGTGCCTGAGCTACCTCCAATTCACTGTAGTTAATACGGCTCCTTCTAGGCTGGTTACACAGCGCTGCAAGGGCAGGGGTGCCAATGAAACTATGGAGTCTCAGGTGCACCAACTCCAACCCTGCTCTGCTCTCCATGAACTCTGTGTTACAAACACAAGCTTGTAAGCAGGAGCAGCTTTCAGGAGAGACCCAAAATGTTGTTGGGCATGGCACAGCACAGTGCAGGAAGATGCTCATCTCTCTTGGTTCAGACTCAGGGTGTGCAACAAGGGTCAACAGCTCCACCTGACAATGGCAAAGTGTAGTGTCTCACCCCACAAACACTGAAACCATGAGCAAGAACCCTGAAAATGGGACCAAAAATATGGATTTTTATTTGTTCTCATCTTTATGACAATTACAGGTACCAGGAACACTCAAAGCTACAGCCACTTTCATCCCATCACTTGGGAATGAACAATCCCTGATGGCCCTGAGCTAATCCCTGTGTGCAGTAACCACTGAGCAAAAGAAGAAAAGATGGGAAAACTGGCTTTGCTATCATCTGACATTCATTAGAGAGAAGCAGACTTTTAAAAAGCAGTTGAACTGATTAAAACTGCCCATATAAAAATTGCTCAGTGTAACTAAATGTTACTCCAAAGTCATATCCATTAGTTAAAATCAGAATTGGGACTCTAGGCCTTACCATCTCTCCATCCCATTCTTATTTTTCCATGTTTCCTTTCCTCTACAAATAAATGTCTGTTTACCAGCTCCCCGTTGTCTGGAAAACAGACAGGGGAAAGAAGAGGTAACACAAGGAACTACCACAGCTCTCAGAGCTTTGTCCTCTGTTTTCAGCAGAAAGCAGATTGTTTGCTTTGAGGATGGCGTTCACAGCATCTCACTGAGCACTCTTGTCCCAAGCTTCAGCCAGGGTTTTTCAAATCATCCAACAGGTTTTTTTTCTACCCCCACCCGTTCCCCCAGTTTGTCTTTCTGCTAAGTTGTTTGGAAAATGTTGGTTAGGCCCAGCCATGTGCTCTGAGATAAGTTCTCACAAACAGTTCAGATTCCTCACAAGAAAACATGAGATTATTTTAAACCCAACACCAACAATGAAAAAAAAATATCAGTTAGGGAAAAATATAAACAGGCAGTAGTCCAGATATTCCCTCCTGGGGTATTTAGCTCATGAGCATGGCATGAAGCAGGGCTGCAAATAAAGTAACAGACAATACCTTTTAACAACACCTTTCTTATTTTTGGTATTTTTTAGTAAAGAACAAAACACAAAAAACTAAAGCTTGAAAGTAGAGTTAGGATTGACTTCAGCCTTTCCTTTGCCATGGTCTCCTCAGTGATCCTGCTCCCTGCCCAGGATATGTGGTCATAGAAAGGCTGCAACTTCACTAGCCCTGGCTCCCACACACAGGGTTGGGACATGCTTCCTTACCTCAAAAGGTGTTTGTGAGGATGAACATGTCCCTGTCAAGTGCTCAGATACTTGGCTAATGAGGAACAGTCTCACCTACCTATGATGAAACAGAGAACACATTCTAACCCCAGCCCTGGGCAGGCTCCAACTTCACGCTGCCCTCATGGGCACCTGATCTTCATCTGATGTGACTTGGCTGAACAAGGACAATGTGTGTGCTCCAGTGTGTCCATCAGGGTGCCATGCTCCACCTTGTCCATGGAGACACCATGTGCTCCCCCTTCTCCATGGAGGCACCATGTGCTCCACCTTGTCCACCCAGGCACCATGCACTGCACCTCATCCACCCAGGATCCACCAGCTCCATTGCTCCAGAGGCACCCTGCGCTCCACCATCCCTCCAAGGCACCATGTGCCCCACCTTGTCCACCCAAGTACCACATGCTCCACTGCTCCAGTAGGCTACCAAGGGATACCAGTCTGAGCCTCTGCCAGAGACAGGTAGGCTGGGGAGGCCCACAGCCTGCCCACCAAGCCCAGGCACATCCCTGTGCATGAGGGACAGCCCAGCAGTGAGATCTGCTGCTGCTCTGGAGAACCAGGGTCCAAATCCATGGCCACAGATGGTGGCCAGCCACTTGCACCAGAGCAAGGGACTGAAGCCTGCAGGATCAGAACAATGACATTGTTTTTCTGTGTGTTGCTGACCACGTTTGTAGCATGCTGGGTGTAGGCACTATCTGCTTCTGAACCCTGCATGACAGAGCAGGAGGAGATCAAGAAGCCTGGCATGGGCACTGAACCTTGCTGATTGCAAGGACTGTGCTGCCTGGGGTCCCACCATGGATGTCCTCACCCATCAATGACAACTTGCTTGTATTTCTCAAAGGCTATTTCATCCCCACTGATGGTGCCCCATGTGAGCACCAGGCACTCAAAGCACTGGGGAGGTTCCTTCAGCCAGAGCACAGTGTTTCCTAAAGCTCTCTGTGACCCCTGAGTCAGACCTGACCAGGGCTGGGGAAAAAAAAAAAAAAAAAAAGAAAAAAAAATGTTCTGAGAGCTCCAGAGCTCCACAGAAATCACAGCCATAAAGTCCGGGCACTTCTGCGACCACGCAGCCAAATGCATTCACTGTTTGCAATCTAATTCATATTTACTTAAAATATTTTAAGATAAACACTCTATACCCATTAAATTAGCACTCCCACATTGGAATTATTACTTATTTAACTATTTATAGCTGCTCCTCCCTGCTGTGTGCCTCTACCCAAATCCCACTGTGGGCACCATCCCATCCCTCTCCACCAGGTTCCCACAGGGCTCAAACCAGCTGGAAGATGTGGACAAGGGATCTGAAAGAGAAGCATGAGGCAGACAAGAGGGCAGGTGAGCTGGGACTCACAAGCTCCTCAGTTTAACCTGTAATCATCCCCTGGAGGCTGGGGCTGTCTGCGAGAAAAACTTCCCTTTGCTCTCCAGCTGGTTTCCCCTGTATCGGGCGAAGCTGGGCAATGAAAGCAGCAGTTCCTGCTGGAGAGCAGACAAAGAGTCTGCCTGATTTCCTAAGAGAGGAGGCTGCATGCCAGAATCTGCCCGGCCAGTCATATAATACCCAGCCTCAGTTGCGAAAGGCTTCTCACTTTTTTTTCTGGTGCTGGACTCGCTGCCTTGCAGACTGGTGTGAGGTATCAGGCACCTTCTCATTCAAATTTCTATTTCTATTTCCATGCATCTCGTGGGAGAGATGAGCACTGGACAAGGTCCTCTGCAGAGCCAGTGTGCCCAGGTGGGATTCGGGTGCTAGACATTTGCATAAGGAACCCAAACTAAGTTTTAGGGTCTGCTCCTGGGAGTGCTGTGTATCGTGGTGAGTTGCAGTGCCTTGCAAGGTGATCGCTGAGCTCAGCTAGTATCCATGGCATGTTATTGGGACCCATCTCCCCTGGCCTCTACGGCCCCAGAGCCTTCTCTTCACATCTCTGCAGAGGTAAGCATCGTAAGCCATACGAAGTGGACACACAGCCATGGCTGAAGGACCAAAGGAGCCCTAAAACTGCAGCTATGCTTCATCACAGACAGAGCCAGCTTGGTCCTCCTGAACAGCAAAAATGCATGTGTATGGGGTGCAGGCCACCAGGAGCAAACCAAAAAGCGAACACAATGGGACTCACCCCAAATATTTGGGTTTATTATCTGCTTTCTGATATCACCTGGCCTGATGAGAAGCTGAAGTGCTTGCTTGATATTCTCAGGGGTGCCCACACCACGAGGATGACAGGAGAACCTGTCCCACCACCCCTTATCACTAAACCACGCAGATTTAATTGTGTTCTTCAGCAGCTCTCCCCAGGAGATGGGGTGGGAGCAGCCCAACGCACGCATTACCCTTTCCAGATGCAATGATACTTCTCCTGCAAGGCTCAGTGCTAATTACTGTGTACGATATTGCTTGCAAAATGACACATAAGCAATGCTGGCCACTAACTACCCCTTAGCATGCAGTGTTTCATGACGCTTTGGTGATGACTCCAGCGTGAAAGTACAAGAAACCTGGAAAATATCCACCCAGAGCCACGGAGAGGCTGGGATGAGACGCAGGGAAAGCTGGACTGACCGCAGCCCACGCGCTGCTGGCCCCAGCTCCCCGACGGGCATCTTGGGTTCATGGGTCCAGTGGCAACAGGCACGGACACCCAGGCAGCCTCGGGGCTGAGGCTGCCCACAGGTATGCTTTTCATCTGCACCTGGGTCATGAGGAGGTGCCTCCCAGTATTCCCTCTCCCAGGGACTGTGGAGCATGACCTCAGGGGAACCAGCGTGCTGCAGACACATGGCCCAGGTGCAGCAATCGGCCCGCTAGTGTGGAGCAAGGCCACGGGGGAAAAGGGAGACACATTTCCTTCAGGAAGATCAGTTATTTGTGCCACTTGGAGCTTAAGCAGAGGGGACATAATGTAATAGAAGCATGGGAGTCCTGCTTTTAACCAGAAAGTGCCTTGGGAAGGGCCATGATGGACTTGGTCCTCTGACGGATCTGTTCCAGCTCTGTGATTGGGATCATCATGGACACCCCCTTATGAAGGGAGCTTATAAGAAAGATAAGGACTAAGTTTTTAATATGGACTGTAGCAACAGGCTGGTAATTTTCATCTAAAAAAGGGGAGATTCAGACTAAATAGATGGAAGGACTTGTTTACAATGAGGGTGGTGAGACCTGGCACAGGTTTCCCAGAGAAGCTGTGGCTGCCCCTGGATCCCTGGAAGTGTCCCAGGACAGGTTGGACTTGGAGCTTGGAGCCCACTATCCCAGGGCTTGGAGCAATCTGGGCTAGTGGAAGGTGTCCCTGCCCATGGCAGTGGGTAGAACGGGATGAGCTTTAAATATTTCTTCCGCGCCAAAGCATTCTGTGGTTCTGATCCCCTATATCTGACAGCGCAGTTTAGGTGCAAACACAGCTCTGCAGGAAGTCTTAGTGCTCTAATAGAACACAGCTGGGGAAGTCCTGCTCCCAAAACCTCCTGGAATCCCTACAGTCTGCTAGGTGGGTCCTCCTGGGAGCCCAGGCCAATTCTGCTTCACGGTCTCTCTGCAGACAGACATCAATAGCAATTTTCTACCTTTCCAGCAGCCCCTTATTGACCTACTGTCACAAGTCTTCAAGGAAGATGTCTGAGATAAGATCCATGGGACTGCATGGCTCTGCATGGGGAGAGTCACACACTTTTCTGAGACACAGGCAATGGTACAGCTTCCCCTCTTCTCTTGTCACAGGACACAGGATGGTGAAAACAGCCGGGACTTGGGAAAATGCAAAGTACAAACAAGGTTGTAGGGATGAGTGATTGCAAAATGCTCCACCACAGGGCCAGTTTCAGGATTTCTACAATTTGCTACCATCAGATCTATCAGTTCCTTGACCCAGGACATCAGAAGATCAACTGAGCTCATCCTGTGCCTACCAACAAGCTGTGCCAGCACCACCCCCTCTAAAGGGGTACCAAGTCCCTCTCTGGAAATGAGGGACGTCAGAGAAGGCTGACTTTCTCTGGGGAAGAAACAAGTGAGCCCATGGAAACAGACTTCTAGAGTGCACAGGCACAGATGAAATCTCTTCTGCTTACCCATTTGATGTTGAGGTTGCCCAAAGACAAAGTTTTGGGGGAAACCTTTCCCTGATGGAGCTGCCTGTGCTGATCTCTGCACAAGGCACAGGTTCTGCCATGCTCCAAAGTGTGATTTGTTGGAATTTAAAAACACAGCTGAGCTGTGAGAGGCAGTCTATGTCCAGCTGCTTCCACTAGTAAAGGTGTAGGCCACTGCTGATCACACAAGCAGAAGCAGCTGCCCAGATGAAGAGGCACAGGGGCAAGGAGCTCTGTGCTGAACAGCTTGTCCCAGCATGGCTGCATCAGAGCCACGTCCATAGCAGACACTTTTTCTAACACACTTTGGACAACCTAAATGAGTTTTTTGGTGGCACCAACTCCTTTTACATTGATGTGCTCCCCTCAGCTCCGGAGGAGATTTCTGTTCTCCTATTACACAACCAGGACTCCCCGGGAGGATGGTAAGAAGAGATTAGTTTGTTTATTGCAACGAGTAAACCAAAATGTTGGTTATCCTCCTTGTCAGGCTCCTGAGGAACTCAGAGATACTTAACAGCAAATTGAATTAAGGCCAGAGGAACAAAATCCTGTACCCAGTCGTGGGAAACTCCTCCTACTCCTTTCCACTGTAGGCAAGGGAAACCATGAAACACGACACTCTCTCTCCCCGGATCTGGAACAGGCAGAAGAAATTCCTGGGAAGATGGAAACCATTAAGAGGCAATTACTGGAGACAATGATGAAGAAAATTTGGTCACTCATCAACCCAGACGCTGCAATCCAACAGTAGCCTGGTGGTTACACATTCCCTGGCTAGGGGTGGACCTCCAGGATCCGAAGGTGAGCAGGACAGACGGACCAGAGCCACCCGGTCTGGGTGCACAGGGAGTTCAAGCCACCCAGACGGCTGGCTTCATCCTGCCCGTCCAAAGACATAATAACCCTGGGAGAGGAGGATGTGATCTCATCCCAAGGGTCCCGGGGAAACACAAAACATGGAAAGAAACAGTGGCGAGACCATGGTGCTTGATTGCAGCGGGCTCCACCCTGGCTGGCCGGAGGCTCTGCGCTTTCCTGGCTCTGCAGAGGCAGCGAGAGCGCAGCGGCAGACGCAAATAGTTGTGTTTACATCCCATTGAAAAGGTTTTTGGGAACTAACAATGGCTGGTATGGAGGGCGAGGGAGAAAAACAAAGCCACGCGAGGAGGAGGGACCATCCTGTGAGATGGTATCTGACTTCACTTCTTTATCTGCACAAATTGCTTCCTCTGACTTCTCCACGGGTCCCAGAGAAACGAGGGTGGCATTCTCCCTCCTCTATTTAAGATACAACACCATGGTTTTGGTGCTGGGACTCAATGAGTTCTGTGGCTTTCCAAGAATATGTTCTTGCACATACAATACTCAACAGGGCAGATGGGCTTACAGGCACTGGGCAGCCCTCCCTGGTTTGGCCTGTCCTCATCTGCTCCCAAATAACACCTGACCTCCTCCACCTTAACTATACCCTTTGATCAAAATGACCAGGATTAAAGGAAATCTATTGTTTCCTAAATGGCCTGCATTCATAGGAGTGTTTTTGTCAGCACATCCATGGGGGTCTGGGGGTGGGGGAACTTTTTGCATGGTTAATTATTTTTAAATGTATGGCAGGCACAGAGGTTACAGGGACATACACCCCTGCCCTGCGTGGTCCAACAGACAGACATCCACCCTTCCTCTTTGCAGACTCTGCTCCTGCACTCTGCCTCCTGTCATGGCTCTGGAAGTCCACATCCCCTTTACATCAACATGCCCCACTTGCTCCAAATCCCAGACCTTCCTCCCAGACCTTCCATGCCTTCAACCCACTTTTCCTGGACTTCCAAGACAACTCCCCACTTGTTCTCCTCATTTCTCCTTCCTCCCGGTGTCCCTGACCTCCAGCCCCCCATTTTCACTCCTTCTCTGAAATCCCTCCCATGACCACATTCCTCATTCATCCTCCATCCTTTCCCCACACAAAACACTTCCCAGTTTGTCCCAGTCCCACTGGGCTGGAGACCAAATCTTCGATTTTTTGCAGAACCAGATAGGGGGGACCAGAGGGAGACTTCTGTGAGGATGCAAGTCCCCTTCTTCATAAAAGACATATTTTCTCTGTTCAGATCTGGCCTCATGGAGCTTCCTGAGTGGAAGTGTGGTGTGGGGTCAAGATCTAAGCCCCTAGGTGCCATTGCTCATTTGAAAAAGCAAAAATTCTGTTTCGCTCTCTGACTTGGAGAGTAATATTAAAAATCCTAGCATCTCATTATACTGTCAAAGACCGTTTTTTCAACTCAAAAGGCTGATGCTTTTTAAAAAGTGAGAGTGATTAACAAAACACAACACACGTTAAAAGATACAATTTTCTTTTCCAAAGAGCACCACCCTCCTCGCTCATCCGACTGCAGCCGGGAAGGTTTTCCTTTTTCTTCCTCTGAAGGAGACAGTGAAAAGGCAGTGCCCTCTTGAAGTTCAGACGTTAATTACTGTGTTAGAATATTTTGCTAAATTACGCAGCATGGCCCCAGGAGATAACAGGCACTAAGAGAAGGGAGGGGAGTGGATACCCGTCTACACGCTGCACCGCAGACTCAGACGTAGGGGGAAGGCAATTAGACAGGGAGTATTTATCCTCCCTGCACCACCACCCCGAGGCTTTCAGTCAGCAGCGTGTACCAAGGCAGGGAAGCGATGGGAGCGTGCCAAGATTTTAAACGATGCTGAAATGGGACTGTCTCTGCCAACCAGACTGGAGGTAGGAGACAACTCCTGCAGAGAAGCAACTGTCCTGCCTGCTGCCAGCCTGCTGGGTCTGATCTCTGCTGATTCACAGCGCCTGGGAGCAGCCCGTGCTCCCTAGGGTTGGTATTAAGACCCTAAAATCATCTGTCTTGGGTCAGGCCAATAACTCCACCCCTCTAAAGGGGATACCCCTGGGGTACACAGCCTCAGAAGCACTAACCCTCTCAAGCTGGAGGGATCTCTGTGAATGGGTCCTGCAGCCTCTTGCACAAAGTTTTGAAGTTTAATTAGCCTTTCTGTGATGAGCTGCTTCCTGGGGTTTGCTCTGAACCTACCCCAGCAGCCCTGTCCAAGGCTCAGAGTGGGATGGTGCCAAGGCAGCTCCCTGTCACCCCTGATATCCAGCCTCTTTGTATCCAAGAAGGACAACCAGATGGGTAAAAAAAATTAGTTGGATTATTGGGCTCAGAGGGTTGTAGCCATTGGGTTCCAACCCAACTCTGCCTGAAGGCCAGGAATGATAGCAACTACCAAGTTGTTATCCCATGACCTGCCCTATTTAGCATCCTTATCCGTGATCTGGAGGAGGTAAGGAGTGCAATCTCATGAAGTTTGAAAGTTGACAGCAAGTCTGGGATATACTGAAATGTATTCAAAGAGCTACCAATGAGAGGCACCTCAGTGGGGTGAAGCAAAATGCCAAGAGGAAACTTGAAACTTTCAACAAAAGATCAGCCCTGTGCAGAAGAGCACAACAACATGGGTGAGGAGTGGGATAGGGTTATTATGGGGAGTGAGAGCGGGCAGAGCCCTCCCTGTGTTGCTTGCCTGTGTGGGATATCAGCTGGTGAGGTGCCTCGAGAGACCACAGTGGCATTACTGCCACATGGCATCACCTTGAGCCTGAGTCCCTCGAGCCAGTTTTTCCACCTCCCTGCTCTGCTGCTATAGGCAACTGCTCAGGTTACCTGGCTGCTGAATGGCATTGTAAGAACAAACAAATGCATCCAAAGCAGCAGTTGGCACCAATCACTGGGGCTGGAAGTGGCTGCTCCTGGCAGGAGGCTGGCAGGGAGGTGACAGCTCCCATTCCCAGGGGCACCTCCTAGGTTTGTACCCCAACAACATCCACTGAGGATGAGACAGACAACAGAGGAGGGAAACCTCCCAAGAACACCCATCAACAGCTACACTGGGTGTGATCCCTTCTTCCCTGCAGACCTCAGATGTCACCTAAAACTGGCCTCAAGCCTGGGCCTGGGCCTGGGCTGATCTAGTCCTAATGGTCCCCCTCCCCAGCAGCACCAGGGAACGAAACTGGGAGGGCACCAAGCTGGGGTGGCCCATGGCCACCCTGCTGACTCACACACAGACATGAGAGCACAGAGCTGGATGAGGGACAGACAGCTCCAGCCGTGCTTAGGGAAGAGCTAGGGAAGGCAAAAGTGGTGACAATCAGTGAACAATAGATGGCAAATAATATTATTTATTTTGTCCACATCTTCAGTAGCCACGGGGCACTTCCTGCACTGCGCACAGGGCTCTGATGGTTCAGCTGACATTTGCTGCTTCCTTGCCTTAACCACCCATTTTCTCCATTCTGCTGACTCTGCCAAAGGCCACAGAAAAGAATAAATAAGGCCAGGCTGCAAGAACCAAAGTACCTTGGTTCTTCTCTTGCTTTTAGTTGGTTCTGGGGGACACGCATGGCTCAGCATGGTCCTTAGTGTTTGGACACAGGGCAGAGGCTTTGGAGTAGGAAAGATGTCAGCATGTTCACTTCACACCACCCTGGAAGGAGATGTTCAGGGACAAATTTAGAGCGCTTTTGTGAAATAAACTGAGCCCATAGTCAAGAGGGCTTATAGGGCTGGAAGGAGAGAATGGGACATCACTCTTGTTTAAGACCATCATGACCTCCATGCACAGGAGACAGAACAACTTCCTAATAATGCTAAAAGTGCTTTCACCAGATAAAAGGCTCATGGAAGAATATGGTCCTGCAAGATGCCACCACTGCTCCCAAGTGAGAGCAGCCAGGTCTGGAAGCAGGCAAGGGTCAAACCCACAGTGCCCTGGCTGCAGCATAGCCATCCCTGGGGAAAGCCTTTATCCCAGGAACAATGCCGTCTTCCAGCTTGCCCTCGATTCCCCGAAGCTCTGAGGGAAGAATAGGAGGAAAGCGCTTTTATTTCTATTTAACATCTCTGCTTTGTTATTCTTTTCCCAGGCTTTCCAGATCTGAGGACTGCAATAGTTCTCTCATTCTCATCTGCAATGGGCTCGCCCTCCTTTTCCCAGTCGTCTCCAGGTCTGATCTTTGGGCCAGCCTTGGGTATCCATTGCCCTTCTCTAACCTAAAACATGCACTGTTCTACTGCATCAAACTATCATCCAAACGCACTGTGCTCTGTTAAACCATTTTAACGAGAGCTGGACTCACCTTTTACTTCCCTTGGCAAACCCTCTCTTTGCCTAAAATCCCAACACTGACCTCACCAGACCTCGCTGTGAGGACACACTCTCAGGCTGCACAAACCTCACCCCGAGCCCCTCAAAACAGTCATGGAAATGAAACTTTTTCATTTGGTAGGGATTCTGCTCCTGGCAGATGCCATCACAGTGTGGGATGTATTGGTAGTCCCTTCCTTCTCCCCCCATTTCAGGCTCAAGTGATGGAGGAGGATGCAGCAGAGCCCCCTGGGAGGGGAATTTGGCTGCACTGTGCTTGAGCCAAGGGGCACAGCTACTCCTTTGGTCCCCAAAAAGCTGCCTGGGTGAGGTGGCAGCTCTGACCCAGATTTCCTCTGCCATGGTTAAACACCCACCGACTTGCCTGACACAGGGCCTGCCTGCTTCCCAGAGGACAGCAATGGGCCCTGGGTCAATCAGCCAGCAAACCCCAGCACTTATCACTCCAGCCTCACCTGAAATGAACTTGTCTTTTTTTTTTTTTACCCAGCCCACAAAACCAACCCATCCACACTGATCGATAAATAGCACTGGCATTGCCACTCAATGCCCCAGCCATGTCCCCAGCTCCTCCCCACCCAGCACTGATGTCCTCATGGCCACCCTCACCCCTCCCACACAGCTAATGATGGTGTGAATAAACTTTTATTTGGGGGGAAAGGAGCTGGAGAGAGGAAGCTTTGCAGGGGGAAGGGAAGAGACATTCCTGCCTCAGTCATCAGGCAATTTTCCCCTTCCTCTTGCTCACTGCCTCGCTGACCTTTGGCTGAGTCTGCCAGAGCTATAAAGGAAAAGGAAAAAAGGAGAAAAAAAAAAGAGAAACTAAAAAGCAAGCGACCTGAAAGGACAGGCAGAGGGAGAGATGTTATCTTGCCTGTGCTAATGATTTATGGTCTAAGGATGGGTGGATGGAGGCAGAAGGAGCTGCGAAGGACTGTGGGCAGCACAGAGGGAGTTTGCTGGAGAATAATCAATATGAAAGGAATTAGGGGTGAGGGGCTGAGACTGTACTTGGGGATGTATGTTCTGATCAGCAGAAGGGGAAAAAACCCATGGTGAGTGCTACTACACCTTGTGAACCTGTCCTGAGGCACATGGGAGTCCCAAACTTTAAAGACCATGGTGACACCCCTTTCTCTGCTGGGCCACCAGCCCATGTGGTTCACGGGGAACACCAACGGATGAACAGTCTGCACAGTAAGGGACTTTCCACACTCTCACAGAGCACCCAGCAGGGCCAGCCTGTGCAGACGTCCCTGTCCTCTCTGGGCTGCAGCTGGAAAAGCACACCCCCACCTCCTCGGCTGTGTCTGCAGCCCACCTTTGGCCCTGGCAACCATCTGCCAACCAGAGCCTGGCACTGCTGATAAATCGGTGACCCTTTCCCCTGGGCTGGCCCTGTGCAGCAGGATTAGCTGGCAATGACAAAAAAAGGCAGCAGAATGAAAACCCATACCAGAGCCATGGAAGAGGGGTGAATCAAGGTTAAAGCACTGCAGAGAGAGCAGTCACAGAGCAAGCATTTTGGGGTAGGGGAGCCAGAGGAGTTAGGCTCACCCATGTCAGCTAAGCTGAGAGACCTCTTAGAAATCACAGAGTAGCTGGGGTTGGAAGGGACCTAAAGATCATCTCACTATTAAAGATCATCTAGTAAAGTCATCTGTGACAAACAACACCACAGGGACAGACCTGTCCTGCTAAGGAACAGAGATGTATTTTTAAGAGCAAATTTACGCATGACATCTTGATATAATTAGTGAATCTTTTTATGGAGCTGCCCTGTAGCAAAAAATATCCTTGATATATGAAATTCATGTCCTTCTGCACACCTCTAGCTCACCACCATGTCCCCACAGAGCAGAAGGGTGACAGGAGGGACAGCGACAGCACGGCGAGGGCAGACAGGAGTGGGCAGGGAAAAGCTCTGTCAGAATCAGGGCTGTGCTGTGTCACGATTATGATGGGAAGCGGATGGGCACGGGGGCTCTGCTAGACGTCAGATCTTCCCCAGAAGGTGACACATACCTCCGTGGGCAGAGATTTTAGGGAAGTTCGGCTATTCTTAGCGTCCCTCTCCCATCTCCTCCTCTGGATATGTCTGCCTTATCATGAGGCCTGCGCTCCTCACTGCTCCAGTCACCATCTGTGAGCTCTGCCCACAGTACTACCACCCAGACAAAATGTTTATGGCGCGTTTGCATTCAGAGGAAAACTTCCCATGCATATAAAAAAAGTCATCACCAGCACTTTCTTTATCCTTCCCTTGCCTGAGGTCTAGCGGAGAACTTATTTTACAGAGAGTTATTTATGGCCTGACAGAAGCACCACTGACAATTTGAGATTCACAGCTCCAACCCTGGGCAACAAGACGGGTTTTTCTGAGAAAATTTTCTACAGGCACCAGCAGGAGACAAAGCCATCTTTAAAACAAGATGGAGGGAAGCCCTCTCCTTCTCTATGGAACATTAACACTTGAGTTGTCTTTTCTGTTTGTACTCACTGAGGTTTCTGCCACCACTCTGAGCCATGGGGAGCCAGACAATGAGCTCATCAGGAAATCAGGTTCTGAAAAATCCCCAACCCTGGTGACAGGGCTGGGTTTCTGCTGCACTGGGTTGCATCTAAGGACATAAGGGACTTCCTTTCTCTCCCTCCTTCCTCCCCTTGGTCTGTCTCATCTATTCGGATGGCTTCACCTGCTTTAAGAAGCTGTTTAAGCTGCTTAGGTGGGGATTTTCACAACACTGGGATTTGCAAACTACAGTGCTTGGTTTGCCATTCCAACTTTGGTCCTTTCTAGCCAGTGGACAAAGGGAGTGTGTGCTTTAACGAGCAGAAAGACGATATGTAAGTACTTTTGAAGTGTGAAGTGTTGGCAGAACAAATGTCCGGGAATTATAAAGCAAAGATGGAATCCCAGAATGATTTGGGTTGGAAGGGCCTTAGAGAACCTCTGTCTAGTTCTGACACTCTGCCATGGGAACCTTCCACTATCCCAGGTTGGTCCAAACCCTGTCCAACCCAGACTTGGGCATTTCCAGGGATGGAGCAGCCACAGCCTTTCCACGGACCATAAGCATCTTTGCACAGCAGCCAACAGCTTGTCCCACTGTTGGGGAAGGACAAGGTGGGAAGGCATTTACCTCCCTGAGGCAGGTGTAGATGGGGCAGACGAGGACTCGGAAGGGCTCCCCGGTGCTGCTCCTCATGGTGCCGAAGACCTCGCAGAGGAAGGTGATGAACCCCAGCCAGCGCTCCACGTCCCGCTGCTGCAGCTCCTCCCGCATGGAGAAATCCTTCTGCAAGAGGCACAGAGACAAGAGGCTGCATCAGCAACACCACGCCACCACGGCAGAGACAATGGCTGTCTAGAGAGGGAATTAGGAGGAAATTGAAACTCGGGGTGGGGGGAGGACAGACAGACTGACTCTTTAGTAACTGTGGGGAGATTACTCAACGCGCGCAGAGCGGCTGCAATTTCAACAGAGCAAAGCCACCAGAAAGCAGGTACTGCAGAAATATCACCAACTCCTGCAATAACTGCCACAGCTTGCACCAGAGATGGTGTCTGCCCTCTGCACCCTACTGTCCCCCTGACAGACACGGGGTCACTTTTCCAGATGCACCACTGTGTTGGGTTTGGATGGCTTGATTTTTTGGTGAGGAGGGAAGAAGCCAGCACCACCAGGAATGAAAAAAAAGCAGCAACAGAGAGGTTAAACAAAATGCAGGGGAAATGATGGTGGCCATCCTGGGCTTGGTGGTCCAGGTCGACCTGCCCAGCCCATTCATTCCAGTATCTTCAGCAGACCCAGTGTCTGGCCAGGAGCATCCTAATGGCCTGGCTGCTCTCTGGCGTCTCACAAAATAATGGCAGAGACTGGCTCCCTGCCCGACCAGAAGATCAGGGCAGCCTGGGCTTGGCATTAAAAGGTCACCCTGCGCCTGAGCTGATGGTTGCTATGACTAAGGATTATCCCAGTGACGTGATTTATGGGTCAGCATCAGAAGGAAGCACATAGGGAGATAACTGCCTCCCCATCAGACCTTCAGGTGGGAGAAAGAAGGGGGTTGACAAAGGCTGGGTATGAAAAGCGACGTATGTGATGGAAACGCACGGCAGACAGCACAAGGCAACAAAGAAAAGCAAATAAAAACCATTCTAGAGGATGACACAAGGGAGTGCATCGTGCTCAGAGTCAATAAGGTTTCTCTGGGCTTGAAGAGATGCTGCAGAGGATCTTGCAGGACATCCCACGCAACTTTTCTTGTCCATCTCCATAGTGACCTTTCCTTGATACGAAAATTTAGTAGACACTAAGCAGGGGAATATTGAAGAAGAGGACAAGATCGTTCTCCACACCATGTGTTTCCAGCACAGGTTGCACAACCTTTGAAATCCAGCAACTAAATAAATTACCTTCTATCTTTCTCATCTCAGTTTATTCCTACTGCCTGAGACAAAGGCCTTTGCTGCTGCAAATACTCTGACCTGCAGCTGCTCTCTGCAAAGCTGAGGAGATATAAAAGCCACCACACCAAAGTTTGCTCTCTTGCCCTGGACAACACACAGGAGATCTTCCTTTTAGAACAAAGCTAAGCGAAGCAGCTGCTGAATAAAGCCAGGCAAAAGCACGACGATCATTTTCATGACACAACTGTATGCACAGAAGATCCAAGGCAGGAGCTATTTATTTGTTTCATTACAAAAGGAAAAATAAAATATGTATTTGCATATGCAGGAAAAAAGACTTGTAAAATAGCCAAGGCACTTATTAACCAAACAGCGATGACTAATTCCTCTCTACACCCATTTCCATAAGTCAGTTGCCCAACTGTGTCTGCGACTTTGGAGTCAACCTGCAGCCAAATCCTGTTGGGTCTCCCCAGACTCTCCGGGGGAGTTTGCAGAGTTCATCCTTTCATTAACCAGCCCGTCCCTGGGCAGTGACAGAGAAGTTATTTGCCAGCTCAGGTTATCACCCCAGGGTTACCCAATTACTTGTTCTGGAGTTTTCAATTTAAATTTATGGCAAAAAGAAAAAAAAAAGAAGTCAAAGAGACATGATATCCTGATTAATGATAAATTAAAAACCCAGGCAAGAGTATCCCATGCCTCTCATCTGCCCCATCCACCCATACAGCACACAGAAAGTTTCCTTTGAACCCTGGAGCTTTTCCTGGATTCCTATCCTTCTCCTGGCACTGTCTCCAGCATCTCATGCAGCATCCCAGCCAGCTCCAGCCCCCAACCCATCCTCCCTCTCCCAGCCTAGATGCCCTCCAGCACCTCCTGTCCTGCCTGGGCCTGGAAGCTCCACACTCATGTACCTGGGGAGCTGTGCTGTATTTTGGGATCCCTGGGGCATGCTGTGAAATTCCTAGCAGCTTGGGATAACTGCACGGGCTCTGCAGTCCCAGATTACTGGGGAAGAATAAAATACACTGCAGGAAACTCTGCTCCTTCTTGCTCCTGCTTCAAACATGCCCTGCTCTGTGTCACTGCAAGAAAGAAAAATGACTCTGCAACACTGTCTTTTAAAAAAAGGTATTTTTTGTAAAAAACTTCAAACCATCGAATCCACCAACCACCGGGAAATTCTGTAAACCAACTAGCAAACCAAACCAAACTCAGGCCTGGGATGGGAGCTGGGCAGGAAAGGATTCCATCACACATCACCCTCCTTTTTTCATCCTGTGGCACCCAGTGGGTGATGCAGAGACATCAACGAACACTGCCCCACCTTTGCAGATGAACAGATCCTTGTAAAAGAAAGGGGTCTGTAGTCCCCCCTCCTCCAGTCACAGAAAAGCTTGTGCAGACTTTGAAGGACCTCCATGAAGGACGGGAATGTGGGATGGATGCAGAAGGCACTGCGGACATTTCCGCACAAAATGTGATGCTGCAGTGGGAATAATTTTGCTCCATTTTCAGACTCGGGTTGGGCCAAACTTTGCAAAAGGAGGTGATTTGCACATATTCTGCAAAAGGAAGGCAGTGACATTGATTCATCTGACAAAGCAGGGAGAACATGTTGCCAGTGGGAGGAATTTTTCTGGACCACACTTGCCTACAGGCCAGAGTAGGGCCTGGCAGGAGCCTCCACAGCAGCTGGACTTGCAGTGCCAGAGGTGTCCTGAAGCATCCTGAGAAATCCCACATGCCTCAGGGTGGTGCCACTCCAGTGTCCCAGCATGCACCAGAAAGGTGGTCCAGGAAGCTCTGTCCTTAAATTTGGCCTTCAGACGGCAGGTTTGACCCATACCACTGAGTGCCACCCATGCAGAGGGGTCCCCATCTGCCTTGGGGAGTTTGAGGAGACCACTGCTGCCACCGAGGCTCAGCTGGGCTGTTCAATTAATGGAGTTACATGTGTGACTCACCTGCAGCAGGTCAGCCATGCCCACAGCAGGCCCAGTGACCCTTTGAGAACACTGAGAGCAGCTCCAAAGGCTGTGCAACCCGAACGGATGAGCCAGAGCCAGCACGTGGGAGAGGTGAGGAACTGGCCGTCAGAAACAAACCCCACGTCCTGTGTGCCTGGGGCACATCCTATGGAGCCGTGCCCTGACCCACAGACCTCCACACACTGATGACAAGCCTTGAGGGGGCTGAAAAGCTCTGGAACCAGACAGCCGGGTCACTGCCCTGCCCACTGAACTTTATTTGCTCTGGAAATGCCTCACGGAGTTATATAAAAATAACCTGTGGATTGGCTTGCCCCATGCTTAGGTGGTGATGTCAGGGCAGTAAGCAAATTATCTTTCATCAGTTTGGCTGTATTTTTAAACATGAATTGTATTACTAATTTGGGGGTGCTCTGGCCTGTAGATAATCTGGGTGTGTCTACTGGATGACCTTCCTTCAGTGCCTATAGTTTAAAATAAAATGTATTTATACCAGGTAGGGTTGGCCTTTCTTCTCTGCCTGGTTTGGGAGAAGAATTCATTGGGAAACCATGTGGGAAGTGGGGGGATGCCAACTGGACCTTAAAGAGCTCTCATACAAGTCTGAGGCATAAATCTGAAGGTTGAGTATGTTCATCATGCTGGGCCTCACCATGGGTAGGTCAGGGTGGCCTGTGTCCACACACATCACAGAGATGGCCCAGGGCTCAGCAAAACCCCTGACATCTCCTGCTGGATCCTTTGTAAGCCTGGCTGAGGCTCCTGCCACCAGCGGAAATTCAAAATGCCTTTTTCCTGGGGGTGTTCACTCTTGCAGCCAAGTGAAAGCCCTCTCCTCATCCCAGTGTAGATGCAGTTCATGCAACACTGGGCTGTGACAGTGGACATGAGACCTTTCCAAAACTAGGACCAAGCCAGAAGAGCCAGGAGGAATGGCCACTCTGTAGGAGAGGAGGCAAATCCATCCTCTAACATTTTTTGTGGGCAGCAGAGTCAGGTGGGACTAGAAGCAGCATTTTGCCATCGGATCTAAGCCCACACTCCAGCTCAGACAGCTGCAGCTGAAAATTCTTCCCTTGGGAGTTCGCTGCACTTTTTTTAAGACACGTTCCAAATAACTTTTCCCCATATCTGGACCCACCAACCCATGGCTGCTTCTGGTAGCAGCAACTTTGAGGGCAAAAGTTTAGCGAGGGATAAAAATGAGAGTTAATTTAAGCATTGTCACCTTCTGATGGGCTAAAAAATAAAGGCACATTTGGGCTGTTGCTCTGTAAACACAGGGCTCTTCCTCTGGCAGCTCTGCTGTTTACTCGGTCATTGTCAAGGAGGCAGGAAATACTGAGTCAGAAATACTGCACAAAAAGAAATATATGATGCTTAGATATCCATGCTAAGAGCTATATAAAAAGCTGAGATAGGCTGTGCTAAATAGTTGATCTTACTGGCAATGTTCTGTGAAATGCTGGAGCCCTAAATGGCTCTTTGGAAAAGGCTAAGACAAATCCAATAGGTTGGAGGAGGGAACTGGTGGATAGAGCTTCAACAGCTTTTGTCCCTTATTGCTTTCCTGGAGAAGGACAGCGTCTGCCTGCTCCCTTCCCAGACCTTCCTAGAACGGGCTCCATAAATCACGTTTTGCGTAATAAACATCAACTGCATTATTCACTGCTTAGAATTTAAATGCTAGGTGAAAATAGGTCCTGGTTTGGAGGAGGTTCTGGCGTGTAGCTTTGCCTCCTGAGGAGTATAAACCAGTGAGAGGAGTAGTTTGGAGCACTGGTATTTGGAAGGAGCTCAGGAGGTGCTGGAGAACCCTGTGACAGCACCAGGGAGTGATGAAACCTCTGCCCATGGATTTGGGGGGTTTCACTGAGCTCCTCTATACCACCCACAGCTTCACTGGGAAAGTCTCACTTCATGAATGCCACTACAAAAACTCCTCTGCTGGAGGTGGTGGGACATGAAATGGGACCATCAGCTCTTCCACGGGCTCTGCTCTTCCTCCATCCACCCACTCCTGGCCTCTCTGCCTGCACCCAAGGACAGAACCTCACTGAGATCCCCTCACACCATCCCTGCCCACGCTACTGCCAGCACGGAGACAAGACAGAGCAGAGCCAGGTGATGACAGACAACCTGCTTTGAGCCTACAGCTTCCATGCAGAACCTGGAGAACAGCAGCACAGGAGACTGAGGTTTATTTCCAGCCCTGTGTGGGCTCGAACCACCTCTGTACCCTGATTTCCCATCTGGCAACAAATGGGAATGATTTGCTCATCTTCCTCTGAGAAGTGCTCTGGGGTGTGTGACTGAGACATGCGAATCATGGCAATTATCATGACTCCAACAAAGGAGCTATTGACATTTAAAGTAGATAAAGCTTTTAAATTACAGATGACACCTTGTGCCCAGCCTTGCAGAGGTCCTGGCTTCACCCAGCCATGAGGCATTTCACTCCCACAGGCTTTCATCACGTCGCTTCCTCCAGGCTGGATCTGCACCATTTGAACATGCAGATATCTGAGAATATCTTCTCAGGATGTTTTGGCCATTTTGGGAAAAGCAGGAAATCCTACCAGTGACCTTCAGCGTGGACCTGACTTCATGATGGCCACAGCTCTGTGAATAGTTTTAATCACAGAGGGCTCTGAAATGCACCACATGGTGAAGGTCCAGGCTACTAGGACAGTGACCACCACCCCACAGACACCCACCACACATCATCTAACCACTGGGTGATTTGTAGCTTGCATTAGATGTCACTGGCCAATTCAAAGAATCACAGGATGTTTGGGTTGGAAGGGGCCCTAAAACTCATCTCTTTACAATCCCTTCTCATGGACAGGGACACTTTCCACCAGACCAGGTTGCTCCAAGCCTCATCCAATCTGCCTTGAACAATTCCAGGGAAAGGGAATTATTCATTTTTGGCAAGAACAAGTCAACAAAGTTTCTGCAGCCATCAGGGAGACACACAGTGCTTATTCCTCTCAGAAGGATTTGGGAATGAAGGGGAAAACAAGGTCAGAAAACTGGTTTTTCTGAAGCAGAGACTAGGCAAACTCCCAGGACAAGAAAAACAATTTTACATTCCCCCGTGTGGGTAACTGAGGCAGCTGATGACCAGAGCCAAGAGTAGCTGTGGGTACTTCTCATGCCTACAAACACCTGGAGGTGAGCAGACGAGTGGTCACTTGAACCTCCTGCCCCCTGGTCTCACCCTGACCTCTCCACCTGGTTCCAAATCTGGGATCAGCAGCAATTACCTGCCCAATGTGGGTGTCCCATGGCTTCAGCCAGTGATATCTGTGAGGTCCTTGAGGAGCTGCAGAGGTGCAAGCAGTTAATTATTGATTTAGCTGAGGTTGAAATCACCCTGGTGGGAGCATAATGATGGATATGCAAACAGAAGTTTTGCTGTTAACCTCGCAGTTGCTAGAGATCTCGGAGCACTGTCTAGGTGGAAGCTCTGAGAGGACCAGGAGGGTGAATCCAGTAGACTGGTCTGCACACAACCAACCACAATCACCATTTTGTCCTGGATGTTTGCCAGCATCTCCTCCAACACTACCCAGATGACAGAGTTGTCTTCCTCAACAATTTTTATTGCTGTCCTTCCTATCTCACACCTTTCTGGGTTCCCAAACACGTGTCAGGGTGTCAGCTCAGCTGGGTAACAGCAGTTTATCATCACCTTAAAGACCTGTTATCCCATGAACCCAAACACAGCAAAACATCATTACCATCCGCAGCCAGACCGTGCAGCAAGCAAGGGACAGACCTGCCATCTGCAGGACACACAGACAAGGGGAATTAATCACCTGTCTGAGAATCACAAATCTATCTCTCAGTCCCACAGAGAGGGACTGGAAGGGAGACAAGGGACCACAAAGAAACAAATTAATTCCCTTGCCTGGTTGCCTGTTTGACCCAGCCCTGCAGACACGCCGTGCAGTGCCCAGAGAAAGCAGCTCCCTCTGGGCTGCCTTGCTCTTCTGCAGCACTGCAGGAGTTCCTTGTTACATTCATTTTATTCCTGCATGTCCCAGTACTGTGGTAATCTTGAGCCAGCAATGTGCCCTTTGTCTTTATGAGTGTGCACAGGAAACCTTGGGCTACCTTGGGAGTTTTGGAGACACTGAGAGTCCTCCCACTGAATGTGAGACAAAGAATCCATGTCCTCTTAGAGTATCCCACCCCTAGGCCAGCAATCCCCTCCTCGCTACAAGGAGGTGGTAGGAAGAGAAAGGATCAAGCACAGCAAATCCCTGCTCATCCCAGCATCCACAGCACTGCTGATACCCCCACTTCATGGAAAAATATATTAGGTATAAATCTTCCATCCCACAGGCTGCATTTCCCATAGCACAAGTTCAGTGTAAAGCATAATGGTTTCAAGAAATCTCACAAAATCCTATTTTTGGGCTACTTCACATGGGTGGGGATTGCTTGACGGGCACTTTGCAAACCCTTCTCCACAATATGGCAGGGTCTGAGGCCAAGCACCATCCCCAAATCTGCTCTCTGTTCCAGAGAAAATGTTCCTCCCACTCCCAAGATCAGGCTGAGGTGATGACTGGCACCCCTGTTTTGTCTGATTGATGGATCCTGCTTGCAAATGCCATGTCTGGAGATGCCCAGCCTTGCAGCCCAGGAGGATGCAGCAGGGACCAGCTGGATTTTGCCGGCAGGATGCATTCTTCTTATTTTAAATTCTGCACATGCAACGTGTCCTCTTTATAAGGTGGAGGTGATGAGGGATCTATGAGGACAGGCTAAATTCGTAAAGAGGGATATAAGATGAGGAAAACTGACTGTAGAGAAGGTGTTCCTTTGTCCAGGCACCAGGGCTGGAGGAATTCCACTTGCACTGGAAATGAAGCGGTGTCCATTGAAAGGCCAGCTTGCCTGTGAATGAATGGAACTGGGCAGGGAAAGGCAGGCAGCTAATCCTGTTTGACATCAGGAGCTTTACTGCACAGGCACTCCTGGGCTCACATCAGTTCAGTCCATGGAGGGATTTTCCTGGGTGCCAGGTAGCTGGCAGCAGATATTCTGCTGTGGGATGCTAAGACCCTCCTAGGAAGTGCTCTCTTGGTGGTGTTCACCATGAGGT
This sequence comes from Fringilla coelebs, assembly GCF_963513975.1. Classification (NCBI taxonomy): domain Eukaryota; kingdom Metazoa; phylum Chordata; class Aves; order Passeriformes; family Fringillidae; genus Fringilla; species Fringilla coelebs. Next base: position 1,691,049 of record NC_140031.1, read on the forward strand.
GGGACTGGGACCACCCAACTGCTGAGCTGGGCAAGACACTCAGGCTTGGCCTCTGCTTCTCTGAAAGCCAGGACCAAAGGATGAATGAAGCCATAGGGGCTTCTCCCCTCCCCAAAACCTCTCCCTGAAGTGGATGTCCCTGAGCAGGGGGCAGAGGGAAGTGGACAACCTTTGGATGGACATCGGTGCACACAGATGGCTCCAAACAGGTCTAAGGCACATGAGATACTATGGAATCAGGGCTGGAAAAGACTTTTAAAGGTTATCTTTCCAACCCACCTGCCACCTTTCACTGTCCCAGGCTGCTCCAAGCCCTGTCCAGCCTGGCCTTGGACACTGCCAGGGATCCAGGGGCAGCCACAGCTGCTCTGGGCACCCTGGGCCAGGGCTGCCCAGCCTCCCAGCCAGCAATTCCTCATTCCCAATATCCCATCTGTCCCTGCCCTCTGGCCCTGGGAAGCCATTCCCTGGCTGCTGTCCCTCCCTGCCTTGTGCCCAGTCCCTGTGCAGCTCTCCTGGAGCCCCTTGAGGCCCTGCCAGGGGCTCTGAGGTGTCCCTGGAGCCTTCTCTTGTGCAGGTGAGCAGCCCCAGCTATGCCAGGCTGGCTCCAGAGCACAGGGGCTCCAAACCCTGGGAAAGTCCTCCCCTAGACCTTCTCTAACAGGTCCATGTCTTTCCTGAACTGGAGGACTCCAGAGCTCTCCAGAGCTCCATCATGGCCAGAGTTCTTGCCTCTCTCCTTTAAAAGAAAGCAACAAAATCCTCAGAAAGATGGATGCACAAGAACTTGGTGGGTGGGAGAGCATGGGGGGTCTGGCAGGCAGCTGGCCAGATCCATGGTGGGATGGGTCTCCCTTTCATCTGCCCTGGGACTGAACCGCGTGGATGGTCAAGGAACCAGAGGAGTTAACAGACTCCCAGCCAGAGATATTCGTGGCACCCAGAGTTCGTGTAAAGTTTCATACCGGGACCCTTTACTAAATTCTTTCGGTCATGGGAGAGAAAACACTGCAACTGTTTAGTCTGCAGGGAGGTGGTGGCTCTGGCCCAGCACTCAGCATTGCTGAGCAAACACACTGGAGAGCAAAGGGGCTGTCACCCTTCTTATCTCCTCCATCTGCTTTTCACCACGTCTCTTCCACCACCAGGCACTCCATGGGCATCCTGTACCAGTGCTGGACCCCCCTGCTGGAAATGCAGCCCTGGGATGGGGGCACGAGTGACCACTTGAAAATCGAGACCTGGAGGTGAAGTGCCAGTCTGCTAAAAAAAATGTTATTTACATAAAGACGCTCAGAAATCTTTCTCAGAGGCTAATATTTACAAATTCTATGTGGCCAGGGAGCTTTTGCTGTAAGAAAAGTTGTATTTGGCTAGGTTTTATTTTTTTTTTTAAATATATTAATATTTTTTGCTCATCCCCTGCAGCATACAGGTATGGAGCACCCTACAATGCCTCTGAAGCTGCCTATTCAGGCTGGGAAAGCTAAGATTACAGAAAGATTACAGATTGCAGAAAACAACATCAACGTGCAAACACCCTCCATTCCTCCATCCTTTGTATCTCTGAAGGGATGTCCATGATTACCATGATGCATTTTGCTACATGTTGGCAGACTTTGAGCATCACTGTGTAAGACCACTGGATGGCATGGGCTGGAATATTAGAGATGCAAACAAACACCTTACTCAAAACAAAGCAGAAATGGAAAGGTTCTGTTTCTCCAGCCTGAAACTGTCTCCTTAGCTGGTGGACACTCTGCTCTTGCTGTCCTCACTTTCAGTTTCTGCCGCTCCTGAATTGGAAGTTTTATCACAAAATGGTTTGGTTTGGAAGGGGCCTTAAAGACCATCTTGTTCCAACCTCCCTGCTATGGGCAGGGACACCTTCCACTACACCAGGTTGCCCCAAACCCTGTCCAGCCTGGTTTTATCACTGAGTTTGGATTCCCAGCATTGCCAGAGCTGCTTGTTTTATATCCTCTGTTTAATAAAAAATTAGCATTTAGAGCAACAGTAATTTTCAAAAAAGGAAGCAAGAAAAGTGGAGGAATTTATCACTGGGAGGGGAAAAGGAAGCACTGTTTTGAGAAGCTCAGTGACGGAAGGAGCATGGAGGGACACCCATGGTTGGCTGCACTGATGATAAGACCAGAGGATGCGTTAAGCCAGGGCAATGTCCTCCAGCCAAGCATTGTTTGTTGCTGTCCCCAAGACTTGGATGCTGTGTTTTGCATCAGTATCAGGCCTGGCAAGGGGTAGGACAGGAACCTGAAATAATTCTCAAACCTCATTCCTCACCCCTCAAGTGTCCGGTAGCTCCTCTGCTCCCAGGGACCACCAAAGCCACTTCCCACCATCATTTTGCATTTTCTTGTTTAAATGTGAGCAGCAGAAAAGGTGAGGCTGTGCAAAATGCACACCACAGGGGAGACAAAGAGGATGTGGAGTTTGTAGGAAGCACTCATTCTCCAAATCCAGACTCTGACAGATAGCTACACACCAAAATACCCAGCAATGAAAAAAAACTGAGCCTGAGCATGCCTGGAGGATCCTGAGGGTGCTCAAGCTGCAGATCCCACAGGACCATCACTCTGGGTGCCACCACAGCAGTCAGGCTCACTTGCCTGGAAACTGAATCTGGTACAGAAACTTGTGACTCAGCTAGAAAACCTTAAATCAAGAGATTTCCTGCTGGTGAGCTCAAGAGCATCCTTGGTATGCTATGGGCCTGTGTCCAAGTAAAGCCAGGGATGGGCAAAGCAAGTTACCTCATGTTCCCCCTTCTCCAGGGAGAAAAAGAGGTGCTGCCCTCTTCAACATCCTTCTAACCAAATCCCATCTTTGGGCTGATGCTGGCACATCCACCTGCCCTGGCCTTGGCACAGGAGCTGATGTCCCTGGCACCTCCTTCTCCACAGTGCTCCTGTGTCAGCAGGATGCTTCATTCCCTGACAAAATGACAGGGGTGTGTGGGGTTTGTGGGATGAGTCCCAGGTAGGGTGATTCATCACAGGGGCCCAATGAGCCTCCAAAACTCCTGTCCCCAGCTGAGGTGAAGGGAATCAGTCAAGAGCAGGGCTGAGCACAGCAGGGTGTCTGTGGGTATGGGGAGGAAGGATCCTCCAACCTCACAGCATCCCAAAATCCCCACCTTGGGGTGGCTGCAGCAGCTTGAGCTGGATTTGGGCTGGAGCAGTCAGGAGCAGATGGTCTGTGAGGAGGATGCCTTGGGCCAGCTGAGCCCCGGGGCTGACAGGAACATGCTCCCACATCCCGTGGGTTTGAGCCTTTTGGAGTAAACAAGAGAGTAGGAGCTGATGTCAGTTCAGCCTGATCTGGAGAGGTCTGAACACTGAAGTGTCCCTCTGCCCTTCCTCAGTTCTCATCAATGGATACATGGATTTTGAGCTCTTTTCGTTTTTTTTTTTTTAAATTTCTGCTTTTTCTACTAGAATCCCAGCATCCTCACCCACCAGCAATGGCGGGGGGCAGCCAGGAGCCCACCTCAGCAGGAGGCTGTAGCCTGGCTCTGTCCCAGGGCTGCAGGCAGGCTGAGCAGTCTGCAGTCTCCACCTAGAGCCCAGAACAGCCTCTGCTCCACACTTGAGCCCATGCACAGGGTGTGCACGGGTCCCACCACCCCAACTCCTGCTCTGAACTCAGCGGTGCTTTTAGTAGACAGCAGCAGTTTGGCCAGGGGTGCTCCTGACACTCTTCACCACCAACATGCACAAGCAAGAGGATGGAGCCTCTGCCGGGTCCCACCATCACTGGGGGATGCCGAGGGCACCCAGTGACTGGAGAGACAGTGAGACACCAAGTAGCATCCCGGGGGTCCCATCATGTGCTGGAGCACAGGCTAGTCCCCACTGTGGCTTTGAAATCTTGGTCCTTTCAAGGTGCAAAGAAACCAGGAGAAGCTACACATAAATTTATGGACTAAAGGTGATGGCTATTTGTGCACAACACATCTGAGCATTGCAAAGTATAAGGTATAAAACCTTACCAGCACATTGAGTTAAAATCAAATATGCCAATCTTTAAACTGGAAGGGATTTTTTTTTTTTTGAAAATTAGTCCTGCTTCCAACCAAACTCTCAACTGAATGGTGCACTGCTAGTCTAAACCAAACACCTTTCCTGTGCAGAGCCATGAGCGTGGCTGCATTGGGCAGACTGCAGACCTCAGAGACCTGCACAGCAGTGGGGACAATCCCCTTGTCATCCCCTGTGACACTCACTGCTACGTCAGTGGCCCTGTGGCCACCTCCCGCTGCAACTCAACATGATCCCCAAAACCCTCCCCCGGGCTCAGGCTGAGGGCTGATGTGCAGTGCAAACCCACTGCTTGTTTAATTTAGAGTCTGGCTCAACTATCCCCTAGTGCTTGTGTGGCAGAGCTCCTGTCCGCATCCTCTCCTTCCCATCAGTGCAAAACTGCCCCTTTTTTTGCACTCCGTTAAAACCTGCCGTCTCGGGCTCCATTAACCCCTCCCTCACCACCACTCTCCAGGGACGTGCTGCCTGTCGCTGCCTGGCCCCCACCACATTCCCTTTGCCACGGAAAAGCTGCAGAGGAGCTGGGTGCTTCCTACAGTCACCGTTCCGCTTGGGAGAAGTGGCAAGTTCGAAGCACGCAGCCGGACATTCAATCCAGGGCTCTCCAGTAACTCCCAGCCCCGCACGGGACCCGTGTGCCAGCGGCTCCCGGAGCCTCCCGCGGCCAAGCCCAGCGCTGTTACTACGGGCAGGCTTGGCCAGGCTCGGGGTAAAGGCAGGGCCAGCCCGAATTGATGCCCAGCCCGGCCCTTCACCTGCCGGTACAGGCTGACTGCCAGCCCGCTCCCCGGGCTCCCTCTCCTGCCTGCTACCGACACTTGCATGGAGTGTGTTTGGCCCCGGATGACTGCGCAAAAGAAGTGGAAAAAAACCCCAAAACAAACCATAGTAAGAATTAAAAAAAAAGGAAAAAGTTACTAACCTTGTAAATTATATAATGCTAATATATGCCATTAGCAGATATATAGATATAAACATGCATAATTAATATTTATGCAATAAGCATATATTTTAATATATGAGCAAAATAAGAAATAATTGAATATGAGAATCAAGTGACAAAATGGTATGATAATAAATAATAAAAATAATATAGTAAATATGCTGTAAAATATTGGAGAATGTCTCCAGAGATACACACATGGGCAAAAAACAGGGAATGCATCTCCATTCCACTATTTTTCTCTGTGCTTGAGAGCAGGAGGATGCAGCAGCTGGGGATGCTCCTCGGAGCCACCCACGGGGCTGCATTCCCCGTGCCCCTTCAAGCACTGCATAGATATATGAGTGTGCATGAATTTAGAACTGCCTTTGAATTGTCTGGGCGTATGGAAAATAAATCTCTTCAAAGCTACACGAAGCTTTTGCTGGGGGAGTCCCACAGTGATTTACAAAAGCAGGACAGTTTGATGTTTATCAATATCAGAAATGTAAGGGAAGAAAGGTCTCCAAGCTCTACAAGTTCCTGCAAGCCCCTAAATGAAGGTGTCTACACAAGGGCAGCAACATTTGCTATTTCTGCGCTTGTGTTGGGCTCCTGAGGAGCTGGCATCCACTCTGAGGTTCACCACCAAGATGTTCCTGTTCTGCACAGACAGCAATGGAGAGCAGGTCGAGCCCAGGAGGCTTTCCCCATTGAATCTCCACCTCACTGGGGGAAGAGCTCATCAAACTCCTGTGGAGGAGAAACCAAAGGCAGCAATGTTGGCTCATGCACAGATCTTAGAGATGGATGTAGTGCTGCTCTGTGGAACTGAGCTCACTGCTGTGGCACATGAGCACAACTTGTACGGCTTTAGGATCTGCTCCACGGCCACTGGGAACTTTTTCCCCCACCTCTCAGTTAAGCAACACTCTGATGTCTGCTAGGCAATGCCCTTTCAGAGACAAGTGGTACCACTCTGTTTTATGTACACAGATTGGACCATCTGTAATTAAATTATATTAAAAACAGCCATAGAAAGAGGACTGATGGGTTTTTGCAGTCAGTGCTGGACATGGTGTACAGGTCAGATACTCTCCAGCCACACTTGGATCTTCCTGCCTCTACTTCTGCCAAACCACAAACTGTTCCTCACCAATAATCATGTTGAGAAGGGAAAAAAAGAATCTGCCTTTCAGCATTCACCATTAATGTAATACTTAGAAAAACACAAAACATCACAGAACCATTAGGGTTGGGAAAGACTTCTAATATCATTGAATCCCACCAAGTTCCATGCCCCAGTTCCCACAGTATCCACCCAGTGTCTATCATTACAACGTTGAGCCCTACAGGGCTGAAAGGGCTGCTATGACTGGGAGGTTGCTTGCTCAGACTAAAAAGGCCCTAGGACAGGAAGAAATTCAGCTCATTCCTCCCAAATCCTCATGTTCCGCTTGGCAAACACTTCACACTGCACCCACATTTACTAGAGGAAATCTAGTAAATCTAGTAGTTCCCCGTACCTCGTGCCACAATGTCTACATCCCAATAAATGCTTCAACCTAAATTCTCTTCTTCCATCCCCCACCTGGAACAACAGAAATGGATTTCTGGCCACCTTCTTGGTTGAGCCACTCTATAAATGGTCACACCAATCATCTCAAACCCAACCAAGGCCACTGAGACTGAAGTGAAACCTCTGCCAAAACCCCCACTATTCATCTCAAGGGTCTAGAGGGGAAGCCATCCAAGGAGGGGCTGAGGGCACTTTGTTCAGCCTGGAGAAGAGACAGGGGAGACTCACAGTAGTTACAATTTCCTTGTAATGTTCAGAGTAGGGTCAAGCACTGATCTTTGCTCTGTGTGACCAGGGACAGGACCCATGGAAATGGCTGGAGCTGCTCCAGGGAGGGTTAGGTTGGATATTGGGAAAAGGTTCTTCCCCCACAGGGTGGTGGGGCACTGACCAGGCTCCCCAGGGAATGGGCATGGCTGCGAGGCTGCCAGAGCTCCAGGAATGTTTGGACAACATTCCCAGGGGTCATTGAGGTGCCTGTGCAGAGTCAGGGCTTGGACTCTGTGATCCTTGTGGGTCCCTTCTGGCTCAGAATGTTCTGTGTTTCTATGAAATTTCTACATCCAGACCCAAGCTCAGCACTGTACCAATGAAGAGCCATTTCTGGGGCATCATGAGGTTGCAGTAAGATGATGAAGAAACCCTGTGTGGGTGTGCAACATTAGGAATGTATCAGGAGATGCAACAGCGGTGTGCAATACGGTAGGCAATAAAGCAAAGCCCCCATTTGGGTGTGAAACAGGGGAGCGTTAGGGCGGGCAACGGGGTATTCATTAGGATATGTCATAGAGTACTCATTAGGGTATGCCACAGGGTATCCAACAGAATATACAGTAAGGTAAATCATAAGGTAGGTATTTGGGTGTGCAATTGGATGTGCATTAAGGAACGCATTAGGATATTCCACAGGGAATGCTTTAGCATATACTATAGGGTATGCACTAGGGTATACCATAGGGTGTGCCACAGGGAATGCATTATGGTATGTAGTAGGGTGTCCATTAGGATATACCATAGGAAACACCATGGGAAGTGCATAAGGGTACATAGCAGAGTGTGCAGCAAGATGTACCATAGGATATGCCATGGGAAGTGCATTGTGGTATGTAGCAGGGTGTATATTAGGATGTACCATAGGATATGCCATGGGAAGTTCATTAGGGTAAGTAATAGGGTGTGTTTAGGATGTACCATAGGATATGCCAGGGGAAGTGCATTAGGCTATACCACAAGATATTCACCAGGGAATGCCACAGGGCATCCAACAGGATATGCACTAAGGTAAGCCACTGAGTATGCATTAGGGTATAAATTCTAGGATACATTAGGGTATGCCACAGAGTATCCTATGACGTATCAAATGCAGAGTGCCTTAGGGTATGCATTAGGGTGTGAAATGGGATATACATTAGGATATGCCACAGGGTATCCAACAGGGCACGCAGCAGGGTAAGCCACAGGGCATCCAGCAGAACTAGCCCTTCTCCTCTAGCACCAAGGCAGTTCCATGCGCAGAGATGGAACTCCTCTGGCAGCAGGCCAGCAGGCTCTGCTGCTCTGTGTCGGGATGTTCATTTTGTGATTTTGGTTTTTTTTTTAATTATTATTAAAAGAAGGTATCAGCCTTCTGTTTGATGTGCTGTTGGTCGTGGTTGCCAAGGGGAGCAGTGTACAATTACAGCCCCAGTGATGTTCACTCTAATAATACACTTGGCTCTGCATAGCTCAGATGCAGACACAGCTCTGCTATAAAGAGCACGGTTGTTCCAGCAGAGGAGTACTCCAACTTATGTTACATGTGAAGGGTTTGTGGCACATTGCTTAACACCCCCCTACTGGAAAGAAAGAAAGAAAAAAAAAAGCCTGGGCATGCCAGTGAGTGAAACTATGACAAGCAAAAGACTCTCAAAGGAGAAATACTTTCAATGTATTAAGAAGGTATTTCTAGAGGCATGAACTTGTCTATGCGTCCACTAAGATGTTCTTTCATGTCCCCAGACATCCAAGCTCCCTGGTCCAGCTCACCCAGGTCCATCCCAAGGGCTCACATACCTCAAAATCGCTCTTGCTACCAAAATACTAAACCAAACTCAATGAGGAGAAAATCAAACCCAAATCACAGAACCACAGATTTGTTTAGGTTTGAAAAGCCTTCTAAGATCAGCAAGTCCACCCACTCCTCAGCAGTGCCCAGGCCACCACTGACCCATGTCCCCAGGTGCCACATCCACAGAGCTTTTAAATCCCTGCAGGAATGATGATCCACCACTGGGCAGCCTGTGCTAGGGCTGGACAACTCAGTTGCCAAATGATCCCCCCAGTGCCAAGCTCCCACATGGCAGCTCTACCACCTGTCCACCCCATGGGTCCCCTTTCCACATCTCTTTTCCTGAGAGGTTGGCAGCACCCAAACTCAACACTTAGCCAAGATTCTGGACCAAAACACGGAGTGAAGAATAAATTCAAACCAGAGTTTTTCTGATGGATCCCCTTAGAGGATGAAGTGGACCATGCTGGCTGTAGGGAAGCTCTTCAGAGGAGCTGCTGGCAGGGAGGGGGACGATGTAACAACACTCCCATGCTGCAGTACTGGCATCTCTTTTGGGATCAAAACAAGTACCCTGAGATAAGCTGTGAACATGTGCAACCCTTGAGCATGAGCACCTTGTCAACACCTGAAAACAGAAGAGGAACCAGGTTAAAAAGACAGTTTACTGCCTGTTTTGCAGGGCACGAAACCACCTTGTTTTAAGATCCAGCAGGGTACAGGGACACTGTCTACAGGTCCTGTAGGGATGCTGTCTGTAGGTACGACCATGCTGGCAGGGCACCCCAACGGGCTCACGCACCAGTTCCTGAGGTCCTCTGGTGGGGGTGAGCTGTTGCCATCGCAGTCCTGAGGGAAAGGGACAAACAAGCCCCTACAAAACAGGAGCATCTGCTGGGAGCAGATGGGGGGGCGAGTGGTGCAGCCCCAGGCGCCAGCAGCACAGGGAGGGATCACACTGATCCCGATTTATCACGCCCCGGCGCAGTAATTCCCCAGCTCGCCGGTGCCCAGCAAGCCGAGCTCCTTACGCCCGGGGATCAGATTAGTCTGAAAGGTGCTAGAGAGACACAAATCCTGCTCTGCAGCAAGCGTTTTAATAAAGGTTTATTTTTCTTTTTTAATTAACGGTGAGTTATCTAAAAATGGCCAATGGAAAGTATCTGATGGTGGAAGGGACAGGATTGTAGCCGGGTAATGTCCTATCATCAGTCATATAAAAATATGATTGTAACATATGGATATATATGGATATATATAGATCTGTGTGTGTATATATATGTGTATACATATGGATATATAATAATTGATACCAATGTATTACTATATCATACACTAATGGGATATTCACATTACCCTGTAACATGACATAATATCCAATATGCCTTATAATTACTGATAATACATTGTATCAGTTCCAACATACCATATCGATATTGATAATCAACCTCCTTATTTCACACCAAGGTAGCTGCAATGACTCTTTCATGCCTCATACTTGGTTCTGTCTCCAGCCAGGGCTATCAGATCTGAATACCTCACAATATTCCTGGTTTAGGGCTTGACCCAAGTATTTATGAATCAGTTTGAATGCATCTGATTGTTTCATTTGGAAAATGAAACAGTGCTTGGAGAAAGTCAAAATCCTTTACTATCAGAAAGGAAATGTTAAATTATTCAATTTCACACAGCACTTTGCTTTTGACCTGTAGTGATCTGTCACCTCTTGCCCATCAAGACATTTATAAAATATGTGCAGTTTGGGGCTGAACAAATCCCTTTTGCATATTTCTTTGTGCCTCAGCACATGAACTCAGTCACCTGCACACCCTGCTCCCTCTTTGCACTTCAGCTCTCCACAACGCTCCCATCACACTGTGACTGGCAACAAGCTCCTGAGAAGCACTTTGAGTCTCTCTGGAGATAGGAAATATATTATTTATCCTACATTCATGCTGTGAAGCGTTGAATGGGAAGCCACTCAGTCTTGCACAGGATGCTGCAGTATAAATCAGTTTACTGGGTCTGTTTGCATGGGTGGAATTGCTGGGGCAAGGGAATAAAGCAAGCAGGAAGAGTCCTCCCTAACCCAGGACTGCCATCAGCATCAATTGTGGGCTAACACCCTGCTGCTCTCAGGCCATCATTCCTGGGCCTTATTCTGGATTTCTTAGATTGCTCAGCCTAACGGGGAAAGATGCAAGAGTGACTTGGTACCAGAAGAAAGGGATGCACAGCAGGTTTAGAGCTCCCTCCAGCCCCTTGCTGCTTATTCTGGGACTGATTCTGTCTGCAATTTCCCTCACTCTGATTGATATTCCCTTTGGAAATACTAATCTGGAAAAAATCACCACCTGGTACAGGTAATGGCAGATGTGTATTCTGGTCAAGGGCTTTGCAGTGGGGGAGTGGACATGGGGAGAGTTGTGTTTCATGTGCATGCAGAGCAATGGCAGAAGCAAAGCTGGACCAGACACTGTGCAGAATTATCTGATATTGATTTTCACTATTTTATTTTACTCCTTATTTCCCTGATTGCTGTGTTGCCCCAGTGCCAACTCAAGGTACAAGCAACCAGCCACAGCATCCAAGAGACCATCTCCAACAAGAGCAGCAAGAAGAACGAGAATATGAATCAAAAACTAGAATGGTGCTGAGCAACAGACTTGTATGGAGAGCAGAGAAATGAAAAGTGAGCTCTGCATGTCCCACACATGGTGTGTGAGGGAACAGCCACACGGAAATGCACCTTAAATTAAGGATGGAAATTCATGGTTTCAACTCTGTCTCCAGAGGCAGAAAATTGGAGGTGCATGTGACACCCTCCCAGAGAACAACTTCCCTCTCTGATGGTGGCACTGCAGTAAAACACACTCCTCCCAGCAGGCCATGGGCAGTTGAGGATAGCCCTTTTTTCTATCGACCAACATTATTGCAGAATCATCCAGGCTGGAAAAGATCTCCAAGGCCATCAAGTCCAACCATTAACTTCATGGATCAGTGATCAGAGCCGCTGCTTTTTCCTCCCCTCTGCAACTTTGCTGTCACTGATGGTTTTGGAGCAGAACAACCAACCAGTTCTCCACATATCAATAAACAAGTCATCCAGAATAATGAGAAAATATGCAATTATTTCAGTTTTGTTTGTAATCAGAAACCAGAATCAAACCAGGTAGAGCAACCTAAAGCCTGCTACAGGCATCTGAACAACTAACTTTATCTCGTTACCTGCAACATGTTGAGGAGCAGACTCCGGAATTTGGTTCCTTCCACCATGAAAAGGGCCATTTTGTCACAGAGCTTGGCTGCTGTGGAAGCAAAACTGCGGTCCGTCACCGCTTTCTGGTAGATGGTCTTGACTATCTCCCCCAGCATCTCCTCAGAGTTGGTGGAGTTCTGGGCCTCCTCCATGAAGGTGGTGAGCTTGGAGTCAACGTCACTGCTGTTGTTCCTCATGCTGTTGAGAATTTCAATTAATTTGTCCATTTTATTTTTTTCAGGGTCGGTGGTTTCCACCGTGACTTCGTCCTGGTCCGTGAAAAGGGAAAGACAAGGCGTCTGTTACACAAGGAAAAAACAGATATATCAGCCCATGTCCTTGCACAAACAGCAAAGGGGGAAGGGGATTAGGAGGACATAAACAGAAAGAGAAAAGACAGCAATTTTTAGTGGCACAGTGGTATAACATCAGCACTGGAAAGCGTAAGCGCATGCATCCTGCCCCAGAAAAGTCCCCTTTCTCCATTTCCCATGCCACTCAATCTCTAAGTCCTGCCCCTCAACTCAGGGAGAAGATGAGGAGGATTCTGAGCCAGGATGCCAAAGTCTGATCACCTCTGACTGTCTTTGGCATCTTGGACCAGTTTCTGGTGGCTGTGACATCATGATAATGGACACTTTTTGCTTCTCTTTAGAAAGTGCACTGATGTTTGCAAAATCTTCCGACAACAATCCCATAAAAACGTATTTCATATGCATATTTAATATAAAATACATACATATAAATAGACATATCTAAACATATATTTTTAATACATACATTTCATGATGTAAATTGAGATCAATGAAATCACATGATCCCAGCATTCAAAAGACTCTCAACTTTTCCATCTCTTGCCTGTTACACTTTTCACTTCCCATCATTACCACAGAAATTATTGATTCTTTTCAACATTTTATTATGCGTTTGCTCCTTTTTCCCCAGTGTTAGGCATGCATCCTGCTTGTTCTGGTCTGCTCTCTCCCAGCCCTCCACCTCAATCTTATATTATACAAACCTGTAGCAAATCCAGTCCCCAAGGGAGATGTCCAAACCTCCCATCAGGAGACTGGTTATGTTGACAACACCCACCCAAGAGTGGGGGCTGATGAGCTTTTTAGTCTTACAAGACTCTAAATTTCTGAGAAAAGCACTAAAATGAATACTCTGAAAGTCTCCACTATAATCCCATTGCTTTAAAGAACATAAAAATAACTAAGAAAATCTCTTACTCCCCCTCATGCCACATCCAGAAATAGTAAATGCTCATGCATTCAAAGGTATACATTTCCAGCATGCACTCCCATGGAATTGTATATGTTCAGGTTATTTTTGCTCTGTATTTTGGAAATCTCATTAGAGATAACCCCATGGATACTTTTTACAGTCTGACAAAAGAATCTCAAGAAAAAGAATCTGAGTTTTACAGGGGGCAAATGGAGATATCATCTCCAAATTCCTCAGAAATCTGTGGCTGAATATTGTTTCCAAAAAGGATTTCTCCTCCGTCACTTGCATGCAATACTTTTGTTATTGTTGGGTTGTTGGAAGGAAGGGGGAAGATAAGGGCATTTCAATTCACTGCAGAGATAAATGGATATCAGCTTTAAAGCAGCGGAGTCCAACTATTCAGCACTCAAAAGTCAAAGTTTGGGATTTAGCTCTGTAGCTGCAGAGACAAATTGCCTTTTTTATATGTTTTTTTGCTAAGTGACTGAGCTCTTCAGACCAGGAGGGAGCTCACGTGTGCACCAGCCTTCCCCCATGGAAAACAGGAGAGCTTCCAGTCCATGTAGAGCTCAAGCTGATAGCAACCTCACCCAAGAAATCAAGCTCAGAGCCTCAATTCTTTCAATAAAAGTATTCTTTCAATAAAATTCTTTCTCCTGAAGAAGCATAAAGACACCTCAAGAGAAGTGCTGACACTGGGGGATTAAGGTAAATTGGGAGCATTGATGGAAAGGTCCCTTGAGCTCACCCCACCCTTTGTACGGAGAACGGCCATCGGCCAGACCCTGAGAAAAAGAGCAACCCAAGAAATAATACCTTTTCTTTTAGTCTCCTCCTCAGCCTGTCTTTAGAAGACTGAAGCAAATTGATCTTGGGCCTGTCCCCAGGGCGCTCGTGGGTGCTGTCTTTCCGCTTGGTCTCGGGCTCAGGCTGCTGAGGCTGCTTCTCCACGGCCTCGGGGCCTCGCGGCGCCTCCGCAGGGATGTGCGCCGTGCACGCGGAGCTGTCCTCGATTTTCAAATTCTCAGTCTCTTTGGCGTTTCTGTGCGTTTCTTTGTCGTTGGGTGAGTGCTTCTGGTTGTGGTGCCATCTCCGGTTCTGGCTGTAGCCGTGGTGGCCCGTCCTGCCCGAGGAGTGAGGGGCCTGGCCTCCTTGGTAGAGTTTCTGGTGGTCCCTGTTATGCTTGGTGCCACCCTGCTGATGATCCGTGTGCTGCTGAGACTTGTTCCCGCTGGGAAGTCTCTGCTGTCGCCTGGAAAGTTAAAGAAAGTCATTGAGAAGTCAGCTGGCCACAGAAAATAATATATAATAATAATTTAAAAAATATATATTAAAAATTATATATATATAAAAAATTAACTCCTGTTAGCTGGAAACCAAATAGGTTTTTTGGTTTGGTTCCTTAGTTTGGTTTTTATTTTGCAAACTTAATGAGAGTGCATTAAAAAAAAAAAAAGTGAAATAAAGTCAAAGGAAGTTCACTCATTCCTTCGTGGTTCTGTTGGGCCAACACATCTGTTCCACCAAACAGCTTGGCCCTTGGCAGGGGACCACAAATGGGGAGGCAATTCCTTGTCATCTAACAACTCATGCCTTTAAGTTTCTTTCAGCGACAGTCATATTTCAGGTGAAAGTTTTTGTGAAGTTGGACAACATGACTTTCCATTCCCGGGAAAAATTCTCCCAGGTTTTTGTGTTAAATTCTCTCAGGTTCTGTGTTACGTTCACACTAACCAGGAAAAACAGCAGCAGGAAGTCTGGTAGGCAAGAAAAGCCCGGAGTTTTTTTTTTTCTGAAGGCTTTAGAGCTCCTAATACACCTGGCCTACAGCATCACTTTCTCCTCTTGCCTGCCAACATGGCACACTGCTGCATGAGTTTGCAGGGAGCTAGTTTAACTGTATCAGGGATTTCTAAGTGGGGGAAAAAATAACTGAGAAGCAAGATACTAAGTAAACTGGTAATCTGCCCACACCAAATGGTTTTGTTTGCCTTGATTTTATACATATTCTTCGGCACTGCTACACCAGGACAGGATGGATGGATGAAAAGAGGACCAAACTTGGCTTTGACAGCATGGAGAGCATGGCATCCAGGTCCACAACCTCCAGACAGAGACCTATGTGTACAGAGCTCCAGATGGATAACATGGAAATCCAACTGCCACAGAGAGGACTGCCCCCAAAGGGTTTACTTGAGAGACTACAACATCTCAGAAAGAATGAGCAAGCCCCTGAGTGCTGGCTGTAACCAGTAGCTGAGATGGCAAATCCCCAAAAAAACAACAGTTGAATGGAAGAAATGCTTTGGCAGTCTCAGGCATCTCAGATTTCCAAACAGGCTGCAGCATGGCTGTCCCCAGTGGAGAAAGCAGAGCCAGAATGCCATCATCCAGGATGCACCTAAGATGGAGATGGTCCTGGCACTGGCTGCCTTCTCCAGGGCTGGGTCTTAAGCACGGCCACCCTAAGCATGCTGGCATCCCCTGCCTGATGCCTCCTTGATATTGGTCTTGGCTCTGAGAGCCCATGGGGTGTTTTAATGCCTGGCCTTTACAAGGCTGCTGGGAGCAGTGCTAGAGGGTGACACAGGACATCTCCCCAGTATCAGCCCCAAAAACAAGGAAACAACTTTGAGCGCTGGGTTGAGCACTTTGGGTGCTGCGTCTTGTCTCCGTATTGGTTCTGTAGCCATGATAAAACCCCTGGTCAGCCTCACTCCTTATCCCAAAACCCCACCCCAATCTGGAAAAATAGCAGTGTTTACTTTAAACCCATCCACAGCAATTAGTTTTATTTTCATCACTGGCACTGCTCAGCTAAGGGAGCTCGCATGAAGGAAGCAACCATTCACAAATACATTTCAATGGTCAGCAGTCTCCAACCCTGCCTGCCAAAGCCATCTGCCCACGGAATCTGTATTCCTTGGCATCCCCAGGAGTCAAAACTTATTTTCTGAGGCCAATTGGCTTTTAACCATAAAGAGTGAGGGCTCGTGTTTAACAAATGCAGGATGAAGAGGCTTGTTCATGGCACGGGAAGGAATTCATGTTTACTCAGACCACCAGATCTGGTTTTCTGAGATATTCAGTGTGGGATTTTTGGTGGGTTTTTTTGTCTTTTTTTTTTTTTTCCTTGCAAACTGAATGGCAGGGAATTAAAAAAAAAAAAAAAAGAAAAAAAAAAAGAAAAAAGGAAAAAAAAACCAAAACGGAGATGCAAAAAGCTTTCCTGTTTGCTGGAGCCTACAAGCATTTTATGAGTACAGATTCTCCACATCAAGTTTTCCTGGCATTTCTTTGTTTCCTCTCAGTAATGCAATCACATAAACCGCTTTGTAAAGAGCAATGCTTATTAAAAGGGGAATGTCAAAATAAAAGTTAAAAACCTTATCTGGTACTAAGACCTCACAGGCCCAAGTGTACAAGAGTTTTGCTTTCTGTGGTTTTGCTCTTCTCTCAGACATCTGAGTTTAACTGTTTGGTTGCATTTCAAGTCTCAGCTTATAAGCCAGTCAGCTTGCTACTTTATTTAATTTGTAAATATTGCACAGAAATTACAGAAGTTGCACAAAGACACTGCTATAATTTCAGAAGCAAGGGGAAATGCCTGGAAATGAGCTGGGAACCAAACTTGGCCATAAATTCCTGCAAAACATGCACACAGGGACAGTTTTTTTTCCTAAAGACATATTATAAACCAAACCCTTAATGTTTAAAGGCTATGAATGAAAAAAAGGTTTAAGATTAAAAAAAACCAACTCATTGAGCCAATGTGGAATGTGCAATATTGTTCATTTTGGGGCTGTTGCAATAGGATGGGGGAGCGCAGGCAGCCCTGCCCCTCCAGGGAACAGCCAAAAGGTCATGCCCCCTGGCAAGGCGCAGAGCAAACACAGACCAAAGCTCTGCAGTCACTGGCCAAAGGGTGAAAACACCAGAGTTAAAAAAGTTTTGGGAAAAAAATTGCAAGAAATAAAAGGCAAAGGAAGGAGAATGGCAAATATGGAGCAATGTCTGTGACTTGGCAGCAGTCAGGGGTCTAGACAATCATCCAGCTTTCAGGCAAAGACTCGTTGTGTGCTTTTATCTTCCCAACACCCCAGCGAAGAAGAAAAGCCAAGAAGAAATAGGATCTGCAGGAAAGAAGAGTCAAAGCAGGGAGAACAGGGCTCACATCTTAAAACTTGACTGCACAGCATCTCAAGGCCTGGGAGGTTGGGACAACCCATGCTTGCTCTCAGTTGCCACCAAGGTGCTGGGGACACAGAGAGCCCCCAAAAAGGACAAAATGGGGACCACCCACACTCCCACTGTGGGTTGTTGGAAACAACCTCGTGCTTGTTCAAGGGCAGCACTGTAGGTGCTCAGATGGCAGCTTAAGGTGATGTCCCAAGATGGTGTCTTGAGGTGACATGCCAAGCCCAGGGAACCAGACCAGGGAAGCACCCAAATGCACCGCCCAGCTCAGACTTTTAGGTCTGAGATGCTGAAGGGAGGAAGCTGAAGCTTGAATTACACAGCAACACCTCCAAGTAACGCAAGAAGTCACCCCAGAAAAATGCTGCAATTACTGGGAAATCATTCCTCTGTCCCCCTCAGCTCATTTAAGCCATAAGGATGCAGTGCCTTGCAAGGAACCATAATTCAGCTACAAGAAAAAGCATCTGGGCAGTACAACGGTTTCTTATCTCTTGACTCAATTTAACATTAAATAACTATTTTCACTTCAAAGGCCAAATTCCAATTCAGTTCAAAACTCCCCCTGACTTCAGTGGGATTTGGCCATCGGACAAAATAGAAACTAAAGAGACATTGAGAGTCACAAAGAAATTGCAAAAGTACTAAAAACCAAGGGGAGACAGTCAGGGCTGCCAAGCTGGAAATAGGATGGTATTGCTTCTGCTATTGTTTCTCCACCCATTTTTTTATTTAATTAACTAAATGAGATACCTTTCAACAGAATTTAGATCTGACAAATGTCTGTTCTGTCGGAGAAGCCTACGCAAACAAATCTAAGGCTTCAGCTGTCTCGGTGATTTCCAGCCTACGTGCTCAGAAATACATGATTCCTGTAAGTTTTTACTACATCGTTTGCTCCCAAGGAAAGCAGCAGGAAGGCACAAGTCTGGGGAAAATAGCTCTAGACACGTGGACAGCTGTGGTCTAAAACACAGTTGCTCTGTCCCGTCAACCTTGCCCACATCCCCACGAGTGAGATGAGTCTTTTGAGAGCCCCCACCATTTGTCTGGCATGTGGGGAGCTGGAGGACAGTGTGGGGCTGCATTCTCCTGGTGGCTGCACAGAGATCTGGGTAAGCAATTCCTACAAAAATGGAGAGGTGAGCAGGCACATAAGAACACTGGTGCCATGAGGGGCAGCTGAGGGAGCTCAGGTGGTTTAGCCTGAAGGAGGCTCAGAAGGGACCTTCTGGTTCTGACAGGAGGATGCAGCCAGGTGGGCATTGGGCTCTCTTCTCAGGGAACAAGGGACAGGACAAGAGGAAATGGCCTCAAGCTGTGCCAGTTGAGGTTTAGATTGGATATTGGGAAAATTCCTTAATTGGAAAGGATGTTACATCCTGGCACAGCCAGCCAGGGCAGTGGTGGAGTCCCCATCCCTAGAGAGATTTAAAAGCTGCGTGGATGTGGCATCTGGGGACATGGGTCAGTGGTGGGCTGGACAGTGCTGGGGGAATGGCTGGACTCGATGGTCAAAGAGGTCTTTTCTCACCTAAAGAATTCTGAGATTCTATACATTTCCACTGGCACTTAAGACACTTACCTCAACAACACAGAGCACCTTGTAGGGCCAAACAGACTGAAATCCCATCCTGGGACTGAGGGACCAGGTCTCTGCAAATGCTGGTTCCTGCCTTTGAAGAACCCGCCTGGATACTTACCCTCAATCTCAGCCAACTTCCCCATGGCACAAACCCTCCAGGACACCTTAAGCTCCTTGCAGAGCTGAAATTCTGATTTAGTCCTGCTTTTGTGCAGAGCAGAATACCTGGTGGGCATAGCCAGGACCAGTAATTAATAGCTAAAATGGACTTGCAGACACTCAGGCAACCTTCTCCACTCCTTGCATCCTTCTGATGCTTGAACGAACACATTCCTCACTGCATTTGACAGACAGTAAGTTTCTATGAACCCTTTTGTCTGCTTGGGCAGGGTCTCATCTTTATGGGAGGATCAGAAATATAATACTAAGTCTTGGAAGTATCTCACGATCAGCTTTGTTATTAAAATGCCTGCAACTCATTAGCAACCACTGTTGCAAAGGATGGGTTAAGATTACAGAATCATTGAATGGTTTGGTTTGGAAGGGACCTTAAATATCAGTCAGTTCCACCTCCCTGCCATGGGAAGGCACACCTTACACTACACCAGGGTGCTTCAAGCCCCATCCAGCCTGGCCTGGAACACTTCCAGGATCTGCTGCAGGAATGAACTCTGTGGGACCTCCCATTCCCATAATGACCCCTGATCCCTCTTATCCATGACACCCCTCAAGGCCGGGGGAGCACAGCATCCTCAAGGAACTCAACAGCTTCTCCTGCAAATGGAGAACTAGTGGGGCTCCCTGTGGGACGTCAGGCCACCTCTCTCACCTTCTCCCCGAAAATCTCAACACAATTTTCCATTAAGGGAGGGAAATTAAGAAGGGCCCCTCTTAGAGTCACCACCAAAAGAGTAAAATTCTCAATTTAGCATGTGGGTTATTTCTGGCTGTACTAGCTAGCTGCCCAGGAAACTCAGCCTGAAGAGGGAAAAGGCAGGAAAAAGCAAAACCCGCTGAAACATCCCCTGAACAAACTCATGTCTCCAGGCCTAGTCTTTCTGAACTAAGTATATTCCAGGCAGACCACAAACAATTGGACTGGTATCCCAAAGCAGGCACTGCTGGAGAGATTTGGGCATGGCAGTACTGTGGTCAGAAACATCCCTCATCACTGGCTTTGAGCCTTTAAGAGATGTTGTGGTCCATACTGGAGGGACTGAAGGATCCTAGTTAGGATGGGATGGAATTTTATTGCTTCTAAAACTACCGAGAAGTAGGTACCAAGAGGTCTGGGGAATATTGTTACTGATATATAACAAGGAAAAAGGTCTGAATTTCTATTTTAGAGGCATGACTTCCCCCAGAAGTACTCTTCAGCAAGACTATGTCCATGAAAAGGCACTCTGATGTTTCACATGCATGGATAATGGTAACTCAGCACTGCTTTGATGCAGGGAGCATCACAACCCCAGCCATTTTCTATCCTTGCTATGGCTGAGAATGGGAAACACTTGAATAAGCTTGATGGTTCCACACAATTTAATCAAAAACCTCTAAGCCCCACAGAAAGCAATAACCACCAGCTCCAAGGATGAAGAACACAGGATTTGTGTTGTGTTTTCCCTTTGGCTTTCTCTCTCAAACTGGTTTCACTTGGCTCCAGTTTCATTTTTGTTTGCATTTTTCTCAGATGAGAAGGGAACAAGATGTCATGTTCACTCTTGAAAACAAAAATGAAATTATTCACACTTCTTTCATGCCTTTCTGTCACCAGGGGTAGAGACCACCCCAACTGCTAGACTGAGTCCACATCATCTGGACAGACATGGCATCTTGGAAGTGAAGAAAGTCCACCTGTAAAAATGGTGGTGATCAAGATTTAAAACCATCTTTGAACAGCTGAGATGAAGTGCATAGTTTAAGTCTTACACGTATGCATCTTTACAAACATACAATGAATGCCAGAAGACAAGCACAGCCAACCAAAACAATGCTGTGAGGGGAGAGATGTTTGTGATGAGGCTCAGAGTCTCCGGCTGCTGGGAAATCATTATGAAACCCTCATGTGAGTTGCCTACATGGGCACAATGCTCTTTGTCACCACCTTGGTCCTGAGGCACAATCACTGCTGACAACCCTTCCTTTGGGCCTGGACACCACATCTGCTAGAGATGATTTCATTTGGTCCTCTAGAGCATAACTAGACTCACTATAAACCAACATGGTAGCACTGATTTTCACAATGATGGTCGTAAAACACCAGCACAGGCTGCTCAGATGCCCTACCCCCAGGAACATTCAATGCCAAATTGGACAGGGCCCTGAGCAACTGTGGTCTAGTGGAAGATGTCCCTAACCATGGCAGGGGATGGGACTGGATGAGCTTTAAAGGTCCCTTTGAACCTGAACTGTTGTATTAGTGTGATTCTGTGTCTTTGCATCCAAAATTTGCACTGACTCACAAGCACATGGAGGAAAGACCAACTCCTCCCACCCTATTCACAGGCCCACCAGCCTGCAGACTGTGTTGTAGGAGCAGAGAGAGCACTGCTGGGCTGAGGGGACATGGCACAACACTCCTTGGGATGGACTGAAAAGCACTGAAAAGCAAACCTCACTGCTGCTGAAGCCCAGGGACAGCCCTCACACTCTGCAATGCTTGGCTGCACAGGCTGCCTGAGTCAGCTATTTTCTTCCAAGCTTCATGGAAATGAATCTTCAGGAGGAATTTAAGGAGCTGTTTTGCAACAGCAGCTTGGGAAAGATATCCCAAATACAGATGGCATGTGAGATAGCTCCGAAACAGCTCTTTTAATGCTTTGCTGGATCTCCCACATATCATGAGGGATGTCAAGATAGAGCCCTTGTTGCATAGAGCAGGCAACCAGCTAGGAAGGCACCTCCTGGACTTCAAGGCTGACTGCTGCGGCTGGTGTAGAAATCACTGCTGCGATTTCATGTACAAATTGCTTGGAAATTACTCCATTTGAAAACTGCATTACTTGGAATTACGTTGTTGGATTCTCAGCATACTGTAAACAAGATTGCAAAAATTACATAAAAGCCATCGGAAAACACAGTGACAAGGAACTGAGTCCAGTTTAGACAAAACAGTTTAAATTAAGACACGACCACAGTACACAATGTTTCCCAAACACAAACGGATCCTGGACTACTGGTAAGAATGTGGCCTGAGTGAATATGGAACCATCTTTTACTACTTTGCAATAAAAGAGCTTATACTTCAGACTCCAGGCTGCCTCCTTTAAAAATACACCCAGGCTGATCAGTTAACCCAAGATCTGATAATCCTCCAAGAGATATAAACTTTAAACTCATGCCAAGATGCACAGACACAGCCCACCACCATCCTCTGTGGTCTGTCCCTCAAGACACATCCTAAATAGTACAATGAGCCCCCACCTGCTGCCTTTGTGTTCAGCTGTCTTCCTTTAGACCCCCGTGCCTCTTTGACCTGCAGCAAGGAGACATCCCAGGGTTTTTTTTTTCCCCATATCCTATTTATACCAGTGCTTTCTAGTGAAGAAATAAATGTCTTTCCTGTAGGAGCTAAGGCAAGATTTGACAGGATCTCCTGACAGCTGTCCAGACATATGAGATGACCCAAAGTCAATGGCAAACAATTACTTCCGACACAGGGATCCAGTAAAACATCAACTCAAGCTGCAGAGATGCTTCGGACTTAGGTGTGCCAGAATCCTTTCAAACACATTAAATTAAATTCTTTAAACATGCAGAAGCCTATAGCATTTAATGTAGAGATTTGGGAGCCAGGATTGATCCAGAAATTGATTTATTGCAACCCAGTGACAATCCTAAGCTGTTTTCTGAATGTTTACTTAACTCTGTCTCACTGTCAAAAGAGGAGTTCATAGAATCATAGATGGTTTAAGATCAAAGGGGCCTTTTACAGGTCATTTAGCCAACCCCCTCTGCAATGAGCAGGGTCACCTTCAACAAGAGAGCTCTCTGCTCCTGACCCCACTCCTGCGTCCTCTCTCATGCTACCCCTAACACTCCCACAGAATTGCTAAGCTGTGCCAGGGTCTGATTCACTCCCAAAGCTTAATTTCTCTTGGATGAGTTTTCACTTGTCAGTTTGGACGGGAACACACTGCCTGGGGGGAGGCACAGATCTGGGCCACCTTCTGCAGCTCTGATGTCACGTAGCTGTAGGCCCTTGCTGCTTGGGGACCTGCACCCCCAGCTTTAACCAGGAAATTAGGAAGATCCATAGCATCTGCACAATGCTGGGAATGGCTGGAGCAATGTTAGTTTAAAGGAAAGAAAGAAGCCTGTTGTCCACTCGTGCCCTGGAGGCTGTCACGCTAAATAAAGACATTATCAGAGAAAGAGCAGAGACTCGGTGCCTTCATGCCTGTCAATGACCCTGACACCTTCTGAATCAATCTAAGGACTCTCTTTCCCACAGATGGTTCCTTGGAGACAGACTGCTGTGGCCGTAGTAGGAATAAATGGAAACAAAACAGTTAACAAATAACCAAAAATAGAGCACAGCTACTTTTTTTTTTTTTTTTTTTTTCTTTAATATG
The DNA here is from genome assembly GCF_963513975.1 of Fringilla coelebs. Lineage (NCBI taxonomy): Eukaryota > Metazoa > Chordata > Aves > Passeriformes > Fringillidae > Fringilla > Fringilla coelebs. The sequence continues at coordinate 1,714,503 of NC_140031.1, forward strand.
GAGATGAAAAATCCCTGGGTGATTTATGTGCCAGCAGAGATATTAGCTGCATATAATAGATGCAATATTTTTAATACTAATATTTTGGGCTGAGACAAGAGCCGGAATGGAAAGTATTTCCAGTGCCTTGACTTCTTTATTTTGCAAACATCAGTTGCTAACTGGGGTCAGACAGAAATATTGTTTCTGCAACAAGAGCCCAAACAACTTAAGCTGGCAACTTCTTCACACACTAACTATGCCAGGAGGCCCTGCAGAGCTTCAGCTTGCTGCTGCCTACCAGGTGCCTGGGGCCAATGTCCCCAGCTTGGGCTTGCAGGGAGAAGGAGTGGGTGGAAGATGCTCTTTTGCTTAGAGGGTGGCTACTTGCCATGGCCAAAAACTAGAAGTCACTACCCAAACCATGCAGCAACACCACTGAAGTGCTGCTGGGCTTCTTCAAATAGGCCAGGTTTCATTGAATGACATCATATCAGACAGTGGGTGCCATGAAGCCTTTCATTTTACACCCACTGAAAGCATCAACCTGTGCTGTATCACCCTGTGCTTGCCCTTATCTCTGAACACAGTTGCCAGAAACTTTGGGGAGCAATCTGGCAGCATGAAGCCCTGGGTGCTCACTCCAAGATGGTGGCACATTTATACTTGAGGATGGAAAGCATGAGAAAGAAACAAGTTCTTTCACCTCATATTCACTCCAGCAACCAACTGCTGACAACACCTCCACGAACTCACGCTGGAAAACAAGGTGTAGATGGATAAATCCATTTCCAGTGCCGAGGAGCCGTGCCAGAAACACTCCACCAAAGAGAGAGCCATTTCAATAACAGATCGGTTTCCTAGTGCAGAGGAACCTGCCGCTCTATTTCCTTCCCTCAATTCTGCTGGCTGAAATAGCATCATGTAGCCATGTTTTGCACTGTGTGACAGTGAGAGAGAAGCCCTGCAGGGCAGGCTCAAGGGTGGCAGGGCTCACACACAGGAGGATCTGGTGGCCAAAGATTCACTCCAAGCTCTGCAGGGGAGGAAGGTCCAGCTACAAACTCTTTCCACCCTTCCACCTCAGTTTCTTCACAGTCAAAGGGGAGATGCTGAGAGCAGTCCTCTGCCAAAAGCCACCCTGAGGTTGGTGAAACTCTGATGAGGGGTTTTGTTGTCCATCTCTCCGGCTGTCTGCTCTGGGGATGACTCTTGCATTCTTTCTCTGTGACCCATCCTATATCCCATGCCCGCACCCACAATGAAGACCTTCGTCACATGTTGGGTAAAAAGAAATAAATCCCACCATCAGCTACCAAAGCAACACCAATACAAGCAATACCAAAGACATGGACCTGCTGGACTGAGTCCAGAAGAGGTCATGGAGATGCTCTGAGGTCTGGAGACAGGCTGAGGAAACTGGGGATGTTCACCTGGAGAAAAGTGGTTCCAGGGAGACCTCACTGCTGCCTTCCAGTATTTAAAGAGTGTTTATAAAAACAAGAGAGTGACTTTTTACACAGGCAGATAGGGATAGGACAAGGGGGCATGGTGTTAAACTTAAAAAGGGGAGATTTAGATCAGATGTTAGGAAGAAATTCTTCCTAACATCTCTCCTTTTTAAGGGTGGGGAGGGTGGGCAGGCCCTGGCACAGGTTTCCCAGAGCACCTGCGGCTGCCCCTGGATCCCTGGAAGTGTCCAAGGCCAGGCTGGATGGGGCTTGGAGCAACTGGGGATAGTGGAAACCATCTCCATGGCAGGGGAGTGGAACAGGATGATATATAAAGTTCCTCCCAAACCAAGCTATTCTAGGATTCTGTGAAGATGACCAAGGTGTCTCAGGAGGAGATTTGCTCAGAGTGTTCTGGAGCATCTCTCCTATGAGGAAAGGCTCAGAGAGTTGGGGTTGTTCAGCCTGGGGAAGGCTCTGTAGAGATTTTATTGCAGCTATTCAATACTTACAAGGGAAGGAAACCTTAAGATCATCAAGTCCAACCATTAAGACGGGTGAGCACTTCTGGGAATCAGCATTGCATGTTCCTCTCATCCTCTTCCTGGTGTCCACTGCTGGTCATCAAACCAGGTGACCTTGTGTCACCCATCACACCTCTCTCTCCTCTTGCTCTTATGGCCCTTCTTTCCAGCTCCAGCACACCAACAGCACGTTTAAGTCCAAGTTAAGAACTCTGCTGATGCAGGATGGCATGGCAAACACAAGATAAGGGGAGTGATGTCCCAGCTGGAAGGCACAGCCAGCGGCACACGCGAACAATACGTTGCCCTGCTCGTGCGCTGCAATTCATTGGGCTGTGGTAACGCAATCACCCAGCTGAGCCCTGCCAGGAACAAACTGCTGGATTGGTATTGTCCTCTGGGGACCTGCAGCCCTGAGAATTAATTTAGTGTAATAACTCCCACTGACACTGCAGAAAATCAAACCAAAATGATGATCTTTCTCTAAACTGCCGTCAGCCAACTCCTCGGCTGTGGTGCTGCCACTGCCAGCTCTGCTCGGCCAGGCAGGGCAAGCACCCACTGCTGGGATTGCCATGACTATGAACACTTATTCCCTTGAAGAGACTTATCAGAAAGGACCAGCACTGCAAAAACGGAGCTCTTCATCTTGTTCTCGAGGAGGCTCAGCTTCAGCTGGCACAGCTTTCTTAGTCATGTGGTTTAGTTTTAGGTAGCTCTGTGAGAAGCAGGGAGTTGGACTTGACTTGATGATCGTTATGGGATCCCTCTATTTTGACATAATCTATGATTAGGACAAGGGGGAATGGTTTTAAATCAAAGGAGAAGATATTTAAATTAGGTGTTAGGAAGAAATGATTGACTGTGCTGACGCCCTGGCACAGGTTTCCCAGAGCAGCTGTGGCTGGCCCAGGATCCCTGGAAATGTCCAAGGCCAGGCTGGATGGGGCTCAGAACAGCCTAGTATAGTGGAATGTGTCCCTGCCCATGGCATGGCGCTGGAATGAGGTGATTTTCAAGGTTCCTTCCCACCCAAACTATTCTGTGATTCCTTTTGGAGATGCACCCTTTGTTGCTCCTGAAAACATGACCTGTCCTTCCTCACTAGCTCAAATTTTCTAAATATTAGGCAGAACTGCACCTCTTATTTTAACATTTCTGCTTAGGCGCTTTCAGCTGCTTAGAAGAGTTTCTTACATCATTACATTCTAAACACTATGGTCTATCTAGATGCTAGCGTTCCTATTTTCCATTGCAGGCAAGTATCCCACCAGACTCACTTTTGTGCTTGAAAAAAAAAAAAAAAATCACTCCTGCATTTGCTTCTCTTATTCTCTTGGAGAAGAGACAGTTTTTCACAGCTACCACTATGCTGGCTCAACACCCCCACAGCTTGCTTAGCATGGATGGCTGTGATACCCCTGTTGGGTTTGGGGTGCTCCCTCTGCACCCCCCAAGTCCCCTCCAGTAAGCCTCATCAGCTCCCAGGAGGGCATGGAGAAGACAGGAGCATAAGGATGAGGATAAACCCCTGACTTCCAGATGCTGCTTCAAGGGTTCAGACCCATGTGCTGTTAAACCTAATTAATTTGATTTGGAAATCCTACTGAGTAGGAAAGGAGTGTTTCAACTAAATTCCTTCCCTTCCTCTCTCTTTCTTCTGTTCCAACAGAAGTTCAGCAATGTGCTGCAAATCATTTAGCTCAGTGCTAATTTTCAGTTCATCTCAAGCATTTAATTTTGTTCCAGCTAGAAATGGCCCTTTGGCCCTAAAATAACGTCTTGATATTGTTGTTTTTAATAAACATCCTCTCCTCTCACTGCAAAGCCCTCAGCAAATGGCCCTGAAAGAACAAAAGACATTTCTGTATTGTTTTAAGTTCTCTTCCTTTCTGAAAAACCTCAATTAAAACGGTGAAAAAGCTACTATACTCTGTAATTATGAACTCATTTCTATTCACTCGCTCAGCAGGAGAGCTTTGTCCTGTTGACCTCTGGGAATGGGTATCTAAGGCTCTTCCAAAATTTCACAGCCTTAAAAACGACACATTCATGCCAGCTGTAAAACACGTTCACCTTCACCCAGTATAACTTGAAATCTTCAAACCACAGCTGCTTCTGTGACAATTTTTACTTGTGAGAGGAGCCTTAGCGCTGGCCATGAATGGACTGGCTCTGGAAACAGTGCAACCCCTTCAAGACAGCTGACATGGGCTGTCAGCTGATTGTAAGGAGTTTTCAAACAAATACCTCGCATGTCCCACTCCTGAGTGATGGCTGGGATACTCTTTATCTTTCCAGTACAAGAAGTACCTGGCCTGAAGAGGATGCATCCCAACCTCTTGACTTGCCAATGGGATGCTTGTGGGAAGAAGTGTGGAGACTTATTTTGGTTAAGTTACATTGGGGAAAAAAATCTTGTGAGACAAAATGCTGGGACAGCTTGGTTATGTGTATCTTTAAACTCTCAGTTTAGCAAGATTAAGGAAGGGAAACCAGAGGAAAAGCCATTTTTTAATAAGAAAGGAAACAGAAAAAAGGATGATGCCTGAGAACACAGAATTAGGTAAAAATGAATGCAGAGGAGCAGATTTTAACATAAAATGAATTAGTAATGTCCTTCAAACACCAGCTAGAAAAATTGCTTTAAAGTAAGTCCTTTAAATAGGACTATAAATCATACTGCCTTAGAGACAGTTACCAACCCCCCCCATGATTTCATGTGTCCATAACACACCTCAGAACACCATTTATTTCATCTTTATGCTTAGGACCAAATCTAAGGGAACACATAAACATCCACAACACAGCTGAGGCACAGCTCATCAACCAGTTTCCCAAAATCCCACTCAACTCCAAAGGCTTGGGTCAGGTCATGTTTTGCCTGAATTGTGTAAGAAGCACCCCCGCCCTGATAACCACTCCAGGGGTCTCCTCAGACCTTAGGACAGACCAGATGAATCAACTGGACATCCACCCACCAGCCCTCTACCAGAAGAAAGAAGATGCTGCCTCTTCTGGAAGAAGTTGGTAACTGATCTGCCAGTGAGCTAGGGGTTGTAGCCTTTAAAGGGCTCAGGGCTAAACCTTTCCACTTGTGGTGACAACAGCTCTGCTGACACCTGTTTATGAAAAAAACAAGAGCAAGAAAAGGCTACTCCACACCTCACACAGGCTGCTGAGAGACCAGTGACTGCTGTGGAATCCTGCTGTCACCAGCACCAAGCCAGTTTGGCTGGCAGGCCTCAGAAGTGTCAGTGGTATACCTCTCCTATCTCACCTGCCTCTTTTTAATTCACTGTATGCTTTGTGATCGATGTGTTGAGTTATGTTTGGTCACAAAACAGGTAAAAAAAAGAACAAGGGTGCAGGTATTTACTTCACCATATAACTTAGAGCTTGGGTTGGAAAGGACCTTACAGATCATCCCATTCCACCCCCTGCAATGTGCAGAGACAGCTTCCACTACCCCAGGGTGCTCCAAGCCCCATCCAATCTGGCCATAGACATTTCCAGGGATGGGGCAGACACAACTTCTCTGGCAGCCTATGCCACCCCCACTGGGGACAATTCCTTCCCAACAGCCCATCCAACCCTGCCCTCTGGCAGTGTGAACTCATTCCTCTTTGACCTACCACTACATGACCTTCTAATGAAAGTCTCAATCCCAACTGAGAGTGGGATGCCCAGTCTCAAGTGTCTGTTCTTGCTGAAGAGAGCCCAGAAAAAAATCCTCGTCCCAGCACTCCCTCCAGTGTGAGGTGTTTTGGCTCAACTCCTCCCACATCTCTTTGTTTTTCTGACTTCCTTGGTTCTGGTCAACATAGGAAGGCAAAATAAAGCAAGGAAATATGTTCTCTATAAGATGAACAGGCTAACTTTTCTTATGTGGGGGAGAAGCATCCTCCAAAGTTCACTGAACACATCCCCTCTGAGCATAATAGGAAGTTGGGCCTCCAGTTCATATCTGGTCTACGTAGTTATGGACACACAAAGTGGGATCCAGCTGGCAGTGACACTGGAGATGCCTTACAGCATTTTGTTTGGCTTCCAGCCATTGTGGTGCTGGTATCATAAGGTCTGGTGTCTGACAGCTCCTTGCATGGAGTTTGAGACAAGCTAGGGCACCTAAAATAGCACCTGTGATCATGGAGGAGAAGCCCAGCAGTCTCTGATAAAACTGAACACTGAATGAGGTCTCCTGTGTTCCCTGCAAAGCCTTGGATTTAAGATAGGCTGCTCTACTAACCTTCTCCACAGTTGTAGAGCCACCAGGAGCTCCTGTTCACTCCAAAATGCTCACAGAAATTACAGAATCACACAGTGGTTTGGGTCGGAAGGGGCTTTTCAAGATCACATTTTTCCACCCCTGCCATGGGGAGGGACACCTTCCACCAGACCAGGCTGCTCCAAACCTGGCCTGGAACACTTGTGAAGAACCATCAGTGACAGCAACTCATTGACCTCCAGACCACACAGTAAAAAGAAAATACTGAGTTTTCATAAAAACCACCTCCACCATAGCGGCCACCACAGCCACACACTTAAGTTCTGGATTTTTTTTGCTGGAGCAATTATTTTGCTGCCCATAACACCAGAAACGAGAGCAGCAGCTGGGTGGAGATCCTCTACTCAGCCTGCCACGGCTTGAGACACGGGTGACAGGGAAAAACAAATTCCCCAGTGGATGCTAAATACCAACTGCTCCACCTCACTGCTCCTGGTGTTTTACATGGAGCACTCAGAGGATGGGAGGACCCCATATGTGCAGCTCTGGGGATGGTGCTGGGGCAGGTGACTTGCTCTTAGATAAGTTGACCCAGGACTGATGCTACATATAAATTTGGCTGAACTTCAGATGGCTTCTGCAGAGCTGTTGAATCATCTGTGCCCTGAAGGTACCAGGGCTCAGATTACTGCACAGGGATATCAGAGAATCCTAGAATGGGTTCATTTGGAAGGGGCCTTAAAGCTCATGTTGCTCCATCCCTGCCATAGGCAGGGACATCTTCCACTGTCCCAGGCTGCTCCAAGCCCCACCCAACCTGGCCTTGGACACTTTCAGGGATCCAGGGGCAGCCACAGCTGCTCTGGGCACCCTGGGCCAGGGCCTGCCCAACCTTACAGTCAAGAATTGCTCCTCAATACCTAATCTAATCCTGCGCTCTGACAGTTTAAAGCCAATGCCCTTTGCCATGCTGTGTTCTGCTCACTAAGCCACAGTTAAAGGCAGCATAAGGTGTTGATGGAACCAAAGAACCTCCAGAGCTCACCTCCACATGTTGCCTCCTGACAAGAAACTGCAGTGCTGCCCAGCAGCTCCACGCATGTCTGAGTCTCACCAGCTGCATGTCCATTGGGTGTCAGGAGGTGGCTTTTTGATGATTTGAGGATTATTCCTTCAATGGTGAGCCCTGTGCAGGCTTTATTCTCAACAGCCTGCTCCCCCAGGAGTGGGGTCTCTGTGCTTTTCCCCTGGCAGAGCCTTCTCCTCAGCTCCTGGAAGGAAGAGCAGTGGGGCAGGGTGATGCCACCACATCTGGCCAGCGTGGCTGTGTAGGTCAAGAGGGCTCCTGCTTGACCCTTCCTCATATAATCTCTGCCCTGCTCCATCACCACCTTACCCAGAGGGCAGCTGCTGGACCAACCAGATCCAACTGATAAGAGGTCTTACCCAATAGCCTCATGAGAGGGCATGGGTGTTAACTACAAATACAGGGAGGAATGACTTTGTGCTGCTGCAACTCCTTCCAGTTCCCTCCATCTGTTACTCCCTGGGTGTCAACCAGACCTTCCTCTGACTTCCAGTCTTAGTTAAATGGCCAGTTTTATCCACTTGCTGCTCATAACAGTGTGTTTCTTCAGCAGAAACTGCCCTTCTGCCTGTGCACCTTTTACCCCTGGGTACCTTGACAGCATCTGCATCAGCCCCCAGCCTCTGCCAGACAAGGCTAAACCAGCTGACACGTGTGAATCAGCATTTCCTTCTCTGAGGTCTCAAGTTTATTTATCTTTCACTTCCCTGGGTGACTCTGGATCCTCTTATTAACAAACAGAAGGGAAAAAAAAAGGCAGAAAACTTTTGCTTTCCATTTTATCTCATCTTAAATCCCCCTTGCTCATGGCTCCATCTCACTCTGGCACCACATGGTCCTGCAAGTCCCACCCGAGCCTGTATCTTGCCCCTAAATGAGGAGACCTTGCCCTTGAAGGAGCAAGCTGGGCCAAGCTGATTCCTGTGGTGTTTTACGACAGGGTGAAGCGGCAGAGTGCCTTTATGGTGTTTTGAAAGGAAATTGTACAGGAACAATGTCCTGAGCAGCGTGGCTATTGAAAACCCTTCACAAAAGGAGTTTGTCACAAGAGGAAAAGCAGCTTAATCAGTTGAACTAATCACTGTAGGTGGCTGAGTGTCCCCGAGGATCTGTAAAATTAAATATAATGGGAAAAGAAATATATCACAGCTTGCCTACGCTCCTCAGTGGAGCCGCCAGCGGATATGGGACATTGCCTGCCTGGCCCTGAGCCCACCATGACCATCCTTTGGGCTGTCCCTAGGCAGAACCACCTCCCTGAAGACCCACAAGGCTGGGCTGGGATGAGCCCCAGGAGGTGTAGGCCCTGACTGGGGAGTTGGGACAGGGATGCCCACTCGGTGTGCTCACCCCAGATAACCCAGTGTGCGGCGTGGGCGTCAGCAGGAGGGTCATGGTGCTTACACAACCCTCCTGCTTCAGGAAGAGGAAACTGTCCCTGACAGCCACCCGGGGCTCTCCAGGGAAGGAGGATATTTCTGCCTCCCTCAGCTCTGAATCTAATTAAGTCCAGAAAACACATACACACAGAAAAAAATAATCCAGACTGTTTTTTCCTGATCATTTAAGTGCAAAGCCAAGTTAATGCAAGGAAGTAAATAAAGTCAGACAACGCTAGAGAAAATTTGGGGACATTTCTGTAATTCCATTCTTGAAATCTTTAAGTATTTGGGGCATGCTAAAAGGACATGGGGAGAGCTCCTGAGCCTCTTCGCTCCCAACCCTTCCCTCCATGTATGAGCCAGGAGGACCTATGCAGCCTTCTGCTGCAGCTCCCCACACAGGGTTTCATGTAGGGTGGACTCCCCAGGTGCAGAAACACCCCTCTTAAAATCTCATCCAACAGGAGAAGGAGGAGATGACACAAAGCTCAGTCACAGCTGAAGGTGATGATCCTTCACTTGAGGCTGGCTGTGATGCCCAACAATCCTGGCTGGGACAGGCAGGGCAGCACCTCATAGCTTTGGTCACTCAAAGCCTGAAGACACATCAGCTGCACAGAAGCACAAGAGATTGCTACTTTTTCTACTGAAAAAAAGATTTCAGGGGCCTTTTGCGAAGAAGGTATTGATTAACTCTTGGGCTTTTACTCCATTCTCTCCAGGACATAGGGTTGTTCTTCTCTCTGCCATCCTTTCCTGTTCTTGGCCCCAGACAAAGACAACCAAAAGAGCCATGTGTTACCAGTCAGCATGTGTGCACACCCAAGGATTTGCTTTTGCTAAGCTATTCAGCCTGATCTGTCATTTGAATCCAACAAGATGTTGGATCAATGTGATTTCAATGGTGAAAACTTGTTAAGACTTCCCCAAAAACCCTTTCCTGGTCGTAAGGAAAACTGTTCCCTTCCTCAAGAGACCCAGAACCATTTCAGTACTGTTAACCAGAAGACCAAGAAGTAGGTACAACCCCACCTGTCCTATTGCAATTCCATGTATTTAAACTTCATATATTCCCTGTAAAGTCCACCTGAACATGCAATGTTTTTTATCATTCCTCCAAGGCTGGGACAAACCACTGTCCATGTATTTCCATGCATTTCCAGGCCAAAAAATTGAGCCAGCTGGACTCTCCATACCAAACACATCACACCAGGAGGCCATGGGAAATGGAGGAAACTTGGGCAACACAGTCAGCTTGTAATGCTTAAAAATAGGGGGTTTGGGAACTTTTTGAAAAACAAGGGGCCAAACTCAGAGCCCACCTGCCCAAGGAGATCACATCCCACACAGCTTGTGCTGTGGCAGCAGGGAGGCACTGAGTTGGGAGGGGTTTGAGGAGAGGACTTGAGAAATGTGGGGTCTGTTTTGCTCCTCATTCCACACTACCTTCCTTCTTGCAGGAGAGGCCGTGCCACCACCCAGAAAAACTCAGTCCTTCCCTAGAGGTGGCTCCTCTTGGAAGGTTAAACTAAGATCCCAGCAAGCAGTGGTGCCCTCCATCACCCTCATCAGGAGGTGGCAGTCACACCTTCTGACTCTAAGCCAACAGAGAGGACACTGTCTGCAGGATTTCTGCCAGGAGAGGTGGGGAGTGATACCCCTACAGCTCTGATCATAAGTTCTTTGCAGGAAGGGCCCCACTACCTCCTGTAGGCTTTTACAGCACCATGTGCAACCAAACCCTGCAGCAGATGTGGCTCTGATGTTGATTGCTGTGATGGAAAATGTGCCCATTTTTTAAAATGGCATCTAATTCACTCTTCATGCCTATCTTATGCAACAAATGAAGCATGCATCCATGGAAAATCATAGGATCCCAGGATGATCTGGCTAGGAAGGGACCTTGAAGACCATTCAGCTCCAGAAGCAGGGATATCTTCCACTAGGCCAGGTTACTCAGAGCCTCATCCAACCTGGCCTTGAACACTTTGAAGGGTAAGGCACCCACAGAAATGCAAAAAAATGGTTGGGGAACACGAAACCAGCACATTGCACAAAGAGAGAGCTGTGGGTCACTTCCTTGGGGTAGCTTCTCCTGAAGGGAGGGAAAGGTGTGTGGCAGAGACCTCAGGGTAGGTGAACTGTGCTCCTCCACAACACAGGGACAGCATTTCCCAAGGAAAGGTAATGGGAAGGAAGCAGGGACGGGCACTATTTATAGCAGGGCTGCACATCAGCGTTATTCTGCATGTGAAACAAAAGGTGCTTCACTAGCCCAACACTGTGCCCATCTGAATGTCACTGTCAGGGAGACCAGAGAAGCCCACACGCTCTGGGAGGGAATCAGTGCCATTTGTAAGACCAGGTGGGATAAAAAGGACAGATTTCTGGGTACAATCTGCTTTATTGTTTTTTTTGGTAACAGCTGTGTTTAATATAAAGCTCCAATCAACCCAAAGGTTACCTACCACCAGGCAAGGCCAGCTGGACCTGTGCATCGAGCAGAGATCAAACTGGGGGTTGACACTTCGACCCAAGCTGGATGGTCACTTGTAAGGGTGACTCCTGCACCTGGCAGGAGGATGGCCAGCATGGTCACCAGGGATTTGTCAGCCTTGGATGAGGCAAGTGCTGGGTCAGAAGAACCCATGCACCCCATACAGGCATTACTTGTGGGGCCCAGGGTGCTGCTCCAGGACCCACCAGCTTCAGAAGAGGAAAAGCTGCCCCATGAAAACCAGACCCAGGTGTGCTCAGGACTTTGGGGCCACATCTGCTTCTAACCAACTTAGCAGGACAGCCTCTTGTCTTCTTGCAAATCTACTGCATGGCAGCTCTACTTCCATCTTTGGCTGCTACCAATTCCTCTCTAGGAAACCAGACCTTCCTCCCTTGGGTCCAGGCATCCAGAGCTGCTTCCCAGCCCCTTCCCAACCCATGCATCACCAAATGGCCCCAATAGGCTTTTTCTGAGCCTCACTGCCTCTGATGTCCCATCCATACTCCTGAAATTTTGACTCTCTCCATATCCAGATGAGGTTTTAAACAAAAATCCCATGACTCCTGACTGTTTTGCCTAACATAAAACCTTACCCTGAGGAATTTTTATATCACCTGTGTGGCTCCACCAGCTCTGGAATGGAGCTTTTCTGCCCCAGAGTGATGCCTGGGACATTAAGGTAATAGCACTGCAATAAAGTGTAAACAGCTTTGTAGTCTGTGTTCTGATACAATCTTGGTTTTTTCCTATTCCCTTTCCTCCCCCCACCTCCCCCCCAATTCCTGCCCTTTTTTTTCCCTACTCCTGTCATGCTTTCCACATAAAATAAACATTCTGAGAGCTAACTCACTGCTAGAAATCAATTTTAAGGAGCAAGTGCTCTCTTGTAGCAACTCAAGTAACACTAAAGGGACTAAACCTCCCCTCCTAGTCCCAAATGCACCACAGAGAAAAGGGGATGCTGAAAACCTCCAGCAGCAAAACAAGTGGCATGGGGAGGGAGAGGCTGCTGAGGTTTCAAGGTGAAGGAAGGGGATGGGAACCATGCCTTTTCCTTTTAAATAATTACTTAAAAAAATGCTTTTTCACTCCAGCTCCCTGTACTCAGGCCTCTCAACTTCTTGAAATTGAAACAAATGTGGTTTTCTAGCTAAGATTTGATAGCACTGTGGAGGACTTGGGCAAAAGTGCATACCCTCTGCTCTTTCCACTTTATTTCATTTCTGACTGCTTAGGGCTGAAATGACCCCATGTCTCCTCCGGAATGATGCTGGATCAATTGGATTTTAAGGCTTTTTTCTCTTCCCCATGGACATTATCCCAGAGCTATTGGACAGGGCTGTATCTCACCCTGTGATCTTCCAACCCCAGCCAAAGGCAGTTTCTTTTGCTATCTCTCCTTGCCATCTGTGCAGGAGGCAGGGATGCCCTGGAGGACTGAATGCTTCTGTCTGCTGATGGCTTATCTGAAGGGACCAGAAAGAAAAAAAGGAACAGAAATGCACATCTGTTTTGTTTCCTTCCATCCTTCCAACTGGCAAGATTTTTGGATGAGAGGGAAGAACCAACCCACAGCTCCATGGTTCATCACAGCCTTGAGCATGGGGCTTCAGGAAGAAGACCTCTTGGCCCTGAGAGTCTCCTCTCCCAAACCATCAAGCACTCTTCGCATGGCAGAAGGCCAGAGACGGGAACGGAACCCCCTAAACTCCACTGTGGTTCCCCAGAGGAGCCCAGCCCAGTGCTCCAGTTAAGCCCACCTAGCTCAGTCTTGCAACGCAGCAGACTTGGCTATAACCATGTTCTGGAGATCACAGGGCTGCAACCTAGCTGAAATACGACCTTTTCGCACCCACCTCAAATAACAAGACTAGATTGGCTTTTTGAATTGTCTACAGCTAAAAAGGAGGGAGTCCCCAAAAGGAGAGGAAACAGTTTGCTGCTAACAAACCATCCTGCCACAGAAGAATGTTTATAGGTTGCCTGAGAAAAAACTTTTTAGCTCTTTTTTTGGTCCCTCAGTGAAGTTTAGGAAAATCAAACCATGCAGAGTTAATTACATCCTAGCTGTTTGTGAGACAAGAAGTGATGGCAAGATTTGAGAACACACTCCAAGGTCTCTGCAGGACTTCACCAAAAATGCCCCCTGTGACAACTCAGGTACGGACTACAGTTTATTCCAGGAGAAAGCACTGGACACTTCTTCTCCTGTTCAATCATTTTCCAAAGTCGTGGTTTTAGAACTGCTTTATTGCCCTGGGTGTGTTGTCTCAGCTGGAGCAGAACAAGTCAGCAGAAATAAAGCTGCATGTACAACTAATTCCCTTATTCCTCACTTCTTTTCACATTTAACCATAGTCACGATTCCCATCAAGGACTTTAGATTCCCTCATATAATTGAATATGCATTTTACACAATTAAATGTACAATTGACTCGATTAAATTAACTCAGTGGATTGAAATCACCAATGCCACAGGAATTTGGCTGCCTGCACAGCACATCCCCTCCTTCCCACAGACACCTGAGGCTGGCTGTGACCCCCTCTGAACCAAGCCATACCCACTTTCCAGACAACCCTGAAACTCAGCAAATTTTGATTTTTAATAGAAAAAGAGGAAGCAAATCCCAAGGACTCAAGCTTTTACAGACAACAAATTGCCAGCTGCCTCTTTGAGTACAAGTAGGGGGATCTGGCTATGCAGGCATAAATTCAAGGGGAAGAGAAGGTCCTTAAGGCACTCCTGGATCAATGCAGGACACATCCGAAAATATTTTCAGGATGTTAGTGCTGAAATAAGAGTTTCTGCATTAACACTTCTGAACAGCAGCACTGTCCAAAGACTCACCACAAGGCAGTTGAGGAAGATGTGCAATGAAGATGAGATTTTAAAAACCCCAAACACTGAAGAAGTTTCACCTACCTCCGGTCGTTTCTCCTCCTTCTGAACAGTTTTTTGGTGTGTGCGATTTCAGCTTCATGAGGCAATGGATGGTAACCCTGTAAAACAGAGGGAAAAGCAGCCATCAGCTCTAGGAGGCACCAGCATGAAAGGGGTGAGAGTGAGACAGAGCTGGATAGCCAGCATGTGAGCCTGGTAAAGAAACAGCTCCCCCAAACATCCTTACAACATCCCAGACCCCACAAAAGCAGGTCTGAAAATGCACAGATGTGTTGCACCTCTCAGGGCTGTTGCAAGAAGTAGGGAATGAAGTTATCTGCAATTTCTGTATAGAAGAAACCACACAGGGCAAATGACTGGATCACATATGCATAAATCCCATACACACGATGGACACGGAATTCACCCACTTCACACATGACATACGAAGCCATCCAATTTCCCTGGGCTGCTTCCTTTGTGTATTTATCCAAAATCCAGCTGTAAAAATGTCTGTGAAGGAAGATGCTCAGCATTATTTTGAGGATACCTGGGGAAACCAGTAGGAGCCACAGCTTGTAGGTCTGCCAGGGCTGTGCCCTCACCCCAGTAGGAAGGGAACAACCACATCAGAAGCACCTCACTGAGCCTGCCCACCATGAATGAGTCAGCCTATGCCACCCCTGCAGCAAGGACAGGTGGGACCCACCTCACAGGTAACAACTGACGTGACAAGGATGGTAAATCATGAGCCCAAGCCCAAGATGAAGGAGAGCAGATTTACATGAGATTAAAGGCAGAAATTTTTTACTAGTAATTAGGGAGAAAGTCTTTACTGTGAGGGTGCTGAGGCCCTGGCCCAGGGTGCCCAGAGCAGCTGTGGCTGTCCCTGGATCCCTGGAAGTGTCCAAGGCCAGGCTGGACAGGGCTTGGAGCCACCTGGGCTATCAGAAGGCGTCCCCGCCCATGGCAGGGGAGTTGAAATGAGATGACCTTAAAGTCCCTTCCTACCCAAACCAATCTAGGATTCTGTGATTCCAAGACAAGGCAGTGGCAGAGCTGTGTGTTACTCCAGCTGCTGCCTTTCCAGAGCCCTCTTTCCACTGAAGGTGCCGACTCTGACGTGGTCTGTTCATCTGATAAGGGGGCTGCTGTATTTACTATCCTACTATGGGCATGATGAGGCTTTGTTAATGCTCACACATAGCTCTGAAGTTCCTGGATGAAAGGCCCTACGTAAGTACAAAGTATCATTTATTTTCCAGGGACCACAGAGCTGTCATAACTGTAATGAATTTTATTTATGCAGTATTGTCCTTCCCCAGCTGGCAATAAAAGCCCTGTAAAAGTTGCTCCTTTTGTTTCCATCACTATCTATCTCAGCCTGGAGCTCCAGCCACTGCTGGGAATCACCATGTGCAAGGGGCCATGAGGGAGCAGCCTGGGCAAGGGCAAGGGTTGGGTGGGGAAGTGCCTCATTAAGCAGATTTGTGACACTGGCATGACAACATAACACACTGACTTCAGAAAAAGGTAGCTCTCTCTTTGTGCAAAGAGCCTTTAGAAATAGCAGTTGATTTCAGTAGCAGTTGCTGAGACAATAGTATTTTGAGTTTCTCCAGGGGAAGATGTAATGGAGGAGGAAGGTTCCTGGGGATGATGAATTTAGGCCAGAGAAGGCACCACCAAGTTGAGGACAGATGAATTTAGGGCAGAGAAGGCACCACCAAGCTGAGGACAGACAGGGTTTATTGTGACCATCCATCCTGAGCAAAAGGCCTGGAGGAACTGCTGCTGCAGCAACACCACAGCTCCCACAGCAGCTGGAGCCTTCCCATTCTCTTCTCCAGGCTTCAAGCCATAAGGAACTCACTGAGCCAAAATATAAAGCTATTAGGAAAGATCCAAAGCAGAGCTACAATGATGGTGAGGGGTCCAGAGGGGCCGCATGAAAAAGTGTCTGAGGGCACTGTGCTTGTTCAGCCTCAAGAAGAGACTGAGGCCAGACTCACTGGGGTCTGCAGCTCCTCCCAAGGGACAGCTCCAATCTCTGCTCTCTGTGACAGGGACAGGACCCAGGGAATGGCTGGAGCTGTGCCAGGGAGGGCTAGGTTGGGTATCAGGGAAAGGCTCTTCCCCAGAGGGTGCTGGCACTGCCCAGGCTCCCCAGGGATGGGCACAGCCCCGAGGCTGCCAGAGCTCCAGGAGCCTTTGGACAGCACTGCCAGGGATGGACAGGGTGGGATTGCTGGGGGTCTGTGCAGGGCAGGAGCTGGGCTGGGTGATCCTGGTGGGTCCCTTCCAGCTCAGAATACCCTAGAATTCCATGATTCTGCAATAGCTTAAAATCACAGAATCCCAGAACAGTTCAGGTTAGAAAGAACCTTAAAGATCATCCAGTTCCAACCCACCTGCCATTGCCAGGGACCACCTACAAGACCAGGGTGCTCCTACTGAAACTGCTTCACTGCTGAGGGCTGTCGTTTGGTTCTTCCTCATCACCCACTTTCCCCATCATTTATTTTTACTGAAGGCATAGCAAAAGCTTGATACCTCTGAGATCTCTGTTCCTTTGAAAAAATAACTTGAAATTGGCCAACAGATACCAAACTGAATGAGGAAAGGAGGGGAAGGAGGAGACACACACAGTCCAACCCCATCAGCACAGCTAGTTTAGGAAATGAGGCTAAAAATAGTACAATAATTAGCGAGGCTGTTTCTAAATGTTGTACTACCACAGCAGGGTAATGCTTGGGGTGTTTTTAAGAATTTAAGCTGCATTGCAGACACATGTGCAAATACAATTATCTCAGAAAAATGAAACTATTTCCACTCCACACAAGGACCAATTTCCTCTAGTGAAGACCTCATTAAAGCCTTAGGAGCTGCCTTTCTGCTCTTTCCAACTAGAAACCATAATACAGTGGTGCATTCCTGCATGTCCTCCTTGCAGAGAAGCCCTATGCTTCCACAGACTTCTACCCACCAGCAGCTGACGTCAACGGGATGAGAGATGAATTAATTATATGGGAATAAGTTCCTAATCCGAGGAGCACTCCTGGACGCTGTCTGTGCTTGAACAGAGGAGAACTTCGTGTCCCCATTTACGAAAATCAAACCTTTCCTTTCTCCAGCTGAGCAGTTCCCTTCCTCAGTCCTCGTTGTGAGACAATGTTTTGGAAAAAAACAGTCACTGATCCCTACTCTTGTCTATTTTGGTACCTAAACAAAGCTAAATTTGGAAGGGAGAAAAGTTGACTTTTTTTTTTTTTTTTTTTTTTTTTTTTTTTTTTTGTTTTTTTTTTTTTGTGCTGTGAGCTGATGCAAAAGGAAGTATCAGCAAATTGCAAGCAGGGCGGAGTGGCTGGAGAAGACCAAAGGTGATGGGTGGGTGGGGTAGAATCCCAAGGGCATGGTGAGAGCTTTGATAACATAGCCCTTGTCTTGAGGCTGCTGCCCACTATGGGTCATGCAGCACAGCCGTGGAAGTGCCTTGAGCAAAGCCAGCTCACTGAGGACAATGTGAATCTGAAATGCAGCTCTTCCATCTTTCAGCAGACACAAACCTTCTGAAGTCAAAACCCCCGAATAGAGCCAAAGGAAAACATCTCTCAAGGCAGAAGACCACCACAGCTCTGCAGTGGATCTACAAGAGGGATGGGTTTTTCTCCTGCTTTGGCCAGAAACACCATGCTCAGATGCCCATGGTTTTCATAGGCAGGATTGCAACTTCTCAGTGGGCAGTAAAATCACATTTGGTCTCCTTTCCACAAGGGTTTTATCTTGATATTTATTCACAGGTGGCTGGAGAAGGTAACAAAGTATTTCAGTGCTGCTGGTTCTGAAAACCATGGGTGTGGGAAAAGTAAAGCACAAGGAGCCCATGGTCACTGAAAGATTTGCTACTAGGACTAATTTTCAGTTTTGGAGCTAAACACTCTGTGGTTTGCATGGTGGGAAGCTTGGAGCAGAACCTGAGATGCCCAGGGGACTTCTAATGCACATATGCTCCAATTTAAATCATAAACATACATGCTCTAACAAAATGGGCCAAAAGCTCTGGAAAAGAAGGGCTGTTCAGGAATGGTCTGCCCTCTGGGCCAGTCCCCAAGAGATCAGCTGTGCTGTGACGTGCACATAAGTTTTTAGATTTTTTGAGGAAAACAACTGTTGGAGAAGGTGATGTCTGGCAAGCTCAGGTGACAGTGGTATGGCCAGCTAGGGCACTCTGTCATCTATTGGAATTGCTGCAAACAGAAGACACAGGCAGGTTTGAAGGCCCTGTGCTCTCTTTTTGTGCTTCACCTTCCTAATGAAGGTGTCTGTCCAACCTTCATCCCCATCCACCTTCCTGTGGGAATACAAAAAGCTGCTCCCCAGGCACATTTACATCAAAGCTCAATGAAGGAACAAACAAAAAGCTTTCAAGACCTCACTGGCATTCTGCAGCAACCCAAGAGCCTCCACCTCTTTCCCCACCGATACCTGCCCCTCCCCAGCAACATCCCTCTGCTGATCCCACTCCACCACACACTCCAGCTCAGTAGCCTGTGGGATCCTGGCTTGGGAGGGACACGAGGAAGAGGGGTAGGAACAGAGCAGGGAAATTCTTGGGTTTAGTGCTACCCTCCTACAAAAAAGACTTTGCTATGATTTTTTCTTATGTCTCCTTTGCAGCAGGATCATCTGAAGAAGCTGGAGAAGGGCACTAGCTTTGCCTTTTTTACTGGGGATGGCAAACTAGTAGAATCTTAGAGTGCTTTGGGTTGAAAAGGACCTTAAAGACCATCTAGTTCCACCCCTCTGTGAGTAATGGGGGAGCCACAGCTGCTCTGGGCACCCTGGGCCAGGGCCTGCCCACCCTCCCAGCCAGCAATTCCTCATTCCCAATATCCCATCTGTCCCTGCCCTCTGGCCCTGGGAAGCCATTCCCTGGCTGCTGTCCCTCCCTGCCTTGTGCCCAGTCTCTGTGCAGCTCTCCTGGAGCCCCTTGAGGCCCTGGCAGGGGCTCTGAGGTGTCCCTGGAGCCTTCTCTTGTGCAGGTGAGCAGCCCCAGCTGTGCCAGGCTGGCTCCAGAGCACAGGGGCTCCAGCCCTGGCAGCATCTCCGTGCCCTCCTCTGCACTGGCTCCAGCAGCTCCAGGTCCTTGTGCTGTTGGAGCCAGGGCTGGGGCAGCTCTGCAGGTGGGGTCTCAGCTGAGCCCAGGGACACAGGGGCAGAATCCCCCCTGCCCTGCTGCCCACGCTGGGGGACCAGCCCAGGGCAGGGGGGGTTCAGGCTGGGGCAGGTCCAGCCTCCCTTCCATGAACACTCCCAAGTCACAATTTGATTGCAGGAACGAGGCTGATCTTTTTCCTGCCACTGATTCTTTTGTGACCACCCTGAGGCAGCAAATCACAACTCCTTTGGCATCTGAAATCAAAAGCCTTACAGAAGAGATAGCCCTATCTGGGACCAACCTGCACCCTCCCTCCTCCTCTTCTCCTCCACTGCTGCATTCCCAAGTGCAGCTATTTGTTGCCTGAGGTGGCTGAACTCGTGGGTGTTTCACAAAGCCTTGAGGGGCTTCTAGGGGTTTGGGTTCATTGCTTAATCCGTGTGGTTTTACAGCCTGACTTTCAGATGTGAAACCTCAACCCACAAAGCAACTGCCTTCACTTGTAACAACTTATTCCACCTCTTCCACAGACGTTCCCCATGCAGCAGAAACAACCCCAGCCTGTGATCGCCAAGCAGGTGAAGACACCTGAACAGGAAACAGCAACACTGAAACCCTGAGAGTGAACAGAAGGCTGAGAAAAGCACTGGACTGATGAAAAAAACAACACTCAGGTGATGAGAGAAGGAAATGATCCAGCCACATTGCAGGATCAGTCCCGCTGGAGCTTTATCTCAAGAGCCTTTTGTGCCCTCAAGAGACATCCGCCCTTGCTTATCTTAAACAAATGGTTGCAGAAGGCCTGAACTGAACAAACAGGTTATTAGGCCTGAGGTAGGAGCTGAGAGTTTCACTCAGTTTTATTGCACACAAAGTTCAGGGTGGGATTTATTTTCTGGGAGAGTGGGAAGGGTGAGGTGGGGCTGGAATCACTGAGGACGCCCCATCTGCCCGTGCAAAGGGAACAACAGAAATTCCGAGGCTGGAGGGAGTGTAAAAAGACAAACACATTGTGGTTCCAGAAATGATCAGCAAAAACCCACCCAGTGAATTGCAACATCCTGCAACAAGGTTTTCACCTGCCCATAGGATGGATTGTCCAAGGCAGGGAACTCCAGGACAGCACAGATCTGCAGATATATTTAACTTTTATTGTGCCAGTCCCACAATCATGGCGCCTATGGGGTTGAATGCGCCAATTTATTCAGTACAACCATCCCAGCCAGCCCCTTGCATGTGAAAAACATGGCAAAGGTGCCACTGGCAGCATCCCCATCACCTCTATCCACCCAAGGCTGGTATTTCTGCTGGAGGTGATTCCAATGGAAGGTATCCCAGCCCACGGCAGGGACTGGAACGAGATGAGCTTTATGGTCCCTTCCAATCCAAATCCTTCTGTGATTCCATGATTCAGTGACACATGAGTATCTCTAAGTCCTGTGGGTATTTCCAGCAGAGCTCTCTCCTCAGAGGCCACTTTCCTCTTCCTCTTTCAGGAATTCCCATGGCTCCGGACTGTCACTCACAAGGGGATTTTTTTACATCTTAGAAGGAGAGAGCTGAGGCACAAACCAAAGCCTTGACCTGGTCTGGAGGCCATGGAAGGACACCAAACACTGCCAGGAAGCCACACAGAAATTATTTCCTCCCTGTTAAAATCCAAGTGATAAATCTGTTCCTTTAAATTGCAAGCTATTCATATTTTCCTGTAAGGTGCTTACAATAAGAGCTGCTTCTGAATAAGCAAGCAATTGATGGTCAACATCTAAGGAATAGAAAGTGCAAGAATTTTGCAAAATCCTCCCTACACAAGATAAAAGGCAGGTAAACCCCTGCATGATTCTTTATGGTTCTACCATCCTTCCTCACCCACAACACAGCACACCTTGGTCCTGGCAACCTCCAAGGATACCTTCTTCAACCTAAATGATTGGAGCCAGGGCTAAATTAAACTACAGAACTGACAAAGAAATTTATTTTCAGCCATCCAAGAACCAGAAAAGGAGCAAAACTCTCTGGGTTTTGCCACCACTGATCAATGAAGCTCTGTTGTGCAGAAGAGATGCTCTGTGGGACCTTAAAAGTAGGATGTGCTGGCCTGATGAATTATGGTATACTGCAACATGCCCCAGAGAGGCTCCAGGAGCATTTGGATAACACTGTCAGGCATAGGGTGGGATTCTTAGACGTGTCCTGTGCAGGGCCAGGAGCTGGACTGCAATGATTCTTGTGGGTCCCCTCCAGCTCAGGCCATTCTGCAGTTCTGTGATTCTAAGTAATTCCATGAGAGATGTCCCAGTTTGGAGGATTTCTTGGATAACTGCATTTTTGGGGCATACATCATAAACCACAGATTGCCAGCAGAGGCTGAATGTGCAGCTGCCGTACACATGCCTCAGTGATTGGCACAGTGGAGGAGACTTTATCCAAAAAAAAAACAAACGGTGGGATGGCTGTGACTGTGATCAGGACTGTCACAGCTAAACATCACTCCTTAGTTATCACTAAAACCACCTACAGTGTTCCCTGTAGGGCTCTGCCCTTCCCTGTTGGCCCAAGGACACAAACTCCTGGATTCCCATTTGCTGAGTGTGAATGCTCTGGTGTGCACTTCTCACAGAATAATGGGTGTTTTCATGAACCACAGACACTACACATGCAGTCCTAGACCAAAAGAAGTATCAGGCACTTCTTTTCCCATCACCTCTCCTTGGTGTTTGTTACTGGCTCCTGACAGAGAGCAGACACACAGCTAGAGGCAAGGAAGCATTGAAAATACTTGGTGGCACAAAATACTTAGTGGCAGCCAAGCTGTCCCCCCTCATCCCTCTGCAGCCAGCTCTGGGATGGCACAAAACACACAGAGAAAGGCAGAACAACCTGGCATGAAACTCCCTGTGCGGGGTGAAGGATGCAAATGCAATTAAAGCATTAGAATAATTAGGCAAAGCATCCCAATTAAGGCATGGCCTGAACCTTCCTTGACGCCTTCTGCTGATTACTGACAGAGCGTTTTCCGGGGTCTATTTTTAACTCTTGGCCCCTGAGCTCCAGAATTATACATAATTCAGAGATAATAAAACTTTAAAAACCAGGACAAAGTCTCCTAGGAGGAACTGCCTCTGCAAACACACAAGTTCACAGCAGGAGGAGAAGCCCAGCCAGGCCCAGCTAAGGCAAGGAGATGGGGACAGGCTGGAGACACTGCTGCACTGAGACAGGGTGCTCCAGACACGCCGACACGGACACACGGTGCCATAGGAAGAGTATAAATAACAGACAAAAGAAATCCCCTTTTGTTACCAGAATCCGCAAATCCCAAATCAGTTACAAGCTGACTTAGGAAATGGAGCTTTTTCCCATGTTGTAGCAAAATGGGAACAATACTTTGCGAGTGGAAGTAACTCTAATTGTTTTAACTGATGTTATTTTAGTGTTGTTTAGGTTTATTGTTTATTTGTATGTATTTCCTCTACCCTGGTCAGGCTTAAAAACAAACTGTACTGTCAGCAGTAAAGCATCCCATCCATAAATAAATACATTTATCCAGTAAGTGTAGTTATAACCACACCATTGCTTGAAGTCCTAAAATGCAGATTATTTAAAGAATCACTAAAATAAATCACATTGATGACCTGGGTTTGCTTTTCCCTGGAAAAAAGAGCCTTTTTCAGCTAATATTGGCAATAAATACTGCCCATATCACCTGCGACCAGGAGGCACTACATGTGCTGTTTGGTTTGCAGTCTGTCCAGGTAGCCCAAGCTCATCCTGAGAAAGGGTTGCACTACTCTGAAAAGCTTTTCTTACATTTTCCTTGGCTTGCACCAGCTTGGGGGCAAGGGAGGAATGGCTTTACCTGGGCCCTAAGACTGTTATGAGGTTGCCATTGGAATACTTATAATTTGAGCTACTTCAGTGCCTCTGGGACCTCACTTTTCTTTAAAATATACATTTCCTCTATATCTGTCATGTTTTTCCACCACCCCCATTTGTGCACCTCAGCATGCTGTTTGACCATGTCTCTTCAGCTGAGATGAAGTGAGGTGGGATGGCAGGAGGTCCCTCAACATCTCCCCACTGTTCCATCCTCACAAGGAGGAGACCCACAGGCAGAACTGGGATAAATTCTTAAGATGACCCATAAAACACACCTGATAGGGCCTCAGGGAGTTTAGGAACCTCTAAGCTCAAATCTTTTTGTGCTATGCCCAGTGGTGGTACAGCCCCCTCTGATCAGGTATGTTTCAACCTCAGTTTTGCTCCCAGGTGATGTGGGCCACATCCAAGAACATTTTCATTTCATTACTATTCAAAAAAAGGCGTGTTTTCCATGCCCATCTGTGCAATCCCCCAGAACCAGGCCTCTGTTCATCTTCTTTTGGACAGACCAGGGCGTCAGCCTGAAGGAGCTTCAAGATCCTGCAAGCTGCTGGCATTTGGGACAGTGCAACAGTTATGAAACACCTTATTTATAAAGTGACAGCTTCACAGCCTTACACACAACAGGTGGCTTCTTTTTTCTTTTACCATGGGTAGATCCAGAGGCAATAGGAGAACTTTCTCAGTGCTCAGTCCTTGGCACTTCCCACTGGGCACCTTCCAAGTGCATGAAGCTTTTCAACACCATCAGATTGTCAGATTGCAAGCAATAGTTTATAATTCAACAAGCTTTTTTTTTTTTTTTTTTTTTAAACATGATCCACATCCCTATGATCCATATGCTGCACTACCAAAGCAAAAGGGAATTTTGACATCATTTTTAACATGGTCATGGTAGTGGCAGCTCCTCTTGGCCCACCAGTGGACATTTCTCACAGACCTTCATGGCTAAAGCATGCTCCTTTCCTTTCCTTTGCCAAGTCCCTTGTGTTGTGTTGGAAACATTCTCACACAACAGATATTCCTGTCTGCAGTTGGCTGAAGACAGACCAATGTACTTTCCTCAGGACTATGCCTCCAAGAGAAGTCTTTTCTCCCCTCTGAAGCTGCTGCCTAGCCTAGTTCAGCCCAGAGGGCTCATGTGAGGATCCCATGTCTGTGCCACCCTTGCTTGGGAAATATCCCAATGTGTGTATGCCAATTCAATCCTATAAAAGCCCTACTCTTCCCTTTGAAAAGTCCCACTTCTTCATGGGAGTGGGGCTGTGCAACACAAGGGACTGTCTTGCTCCTTGCCAGTTCACTGGCAGTTTGTACCTGGGGAGAAGAAACTGCTCCTTGAGCATCCATCTGATCCCTCCCAGGATTTTCCTATTATGCACTGAGGATCTAGGATTCCTCCTGCTGTAATGGGCTGTAATGCAGGGAAAAGCTCAGAAAACATTATGCACTTGCCACAGAGTATCAATAATATCACATCACCTATTAACTGCACTGGTGGTTTTTCACTGACCTCCTCCAGACCTCTGTGAGACACAGGCTACTTTGAACAGTAAAACAGATGAGTAAGAGAGGCATGTTTGTAGCTGCTTTACAGCTGTGTCCAAATGTGACACTGGAAACACATCTGGCATCTCCACCAAGAAAAGAATCCTCAAAACCAGTTTTCTATCCAAAATTGATAGAGGACAAGCAGCAGGATGTCCATTATCAGTTCTCCCGAGCCTTGCAAAGTCCAAATCTCAAACATGACATCTCCCAAGACTGTGGCATCATTCATACATCAGCTCTCCTGCCTGAGAAGGCATAACTTACAGCTGCTTTTGTGATGAGTACCAGGCACTGGGTGAAGCCTCTTCAATTAATTTCATATTGGTCACAAGGACCCACCTTTCAGGTTTTTCACAAGATCCAAGTGGGGACAAAAAACATTAGATTGAGGTTGGATATTAGAGAAAATTTCTGCATGGAAAGGGTTGTCAAACATGTTAGAGGGCAGCCCAGGGCAATGGTGGATCCCTCATCCTTGGAAGGGTTTAAAAGCTTTGTGGATGTGGCACAGGGGAACATGGGTCAGTGGTGGCCTTGGCAGTGCTGGGGGAATGGCTGGACTCAATGATCTTTTTTCCAACCGAAACCATTCTATGATTCCATAAGAATCAGCACCAAAACTCAAAAAACCACACAACTCCTGGATATGTTTTCGTATGTCAAGTGCCCAACACCAAAGACATTGCTTTCTGGGATGTCCTGGGACATGTTGCCCCTCCTCGCTACAGTTTTTTCAGCTGCTTTCTAATCTTCTTGATGCCTTTTTAGCTGGCAGAATCGGGCCTGTGATGGGCTCAGTTCCAGAAGCTGAAAAGGGTCTGAGACAGTGGCCACCAAGATTGGAATGGGCAGTGAGCAGAATAGGGCATGACAGGAAAATTGCAGATGCACTTAGTGATTACAAAGCTGGAAGGAGATACCAAACTGCTTGCTACCAGAGAGATGGTAATTTTGGGAACAAGCACATCCCCCACGTCTCTGCCAGCTCCGTTTTCTGCCCAGGACTCCTGCCCACCTCCATCAGCAACACAGCCACAAGCATCCTACAGATGCTCTGCCTCCAAAGTGGCTTTGAAATCACAGAGGGACCCTACAGAAGCCCTAGGATTCAAAATGAGGTCTCCCAAACCACACTCCATGCTTACCTGAGAGCATCTCCTATGGCCTTAAATTAGGTAGACAAGTATCTCACTGAAAGTGGTTTTAGACATCCTGACTGGCATTCACACATAGCTAAAGAAGGGTGGGTTTAGGTAAGATATTAGGAAGGATTTCTTCCTTCTCTAGGCACCGGCACAGCTTGCCTAGAGAAGCTGTGGCTGCCCCTGGATCCCTGGAAGTTTCAGGTGAGGTTGGACCAGGTTTGGAACATGCTGGGCCAGTGGAAGATGTCCCTGCCCATGGCAGCAGGTTGGCATGAGATGGTGTCTGAAGTCCCTTCCAACCCAAGCCATTCTATGATTCTGTGGTACTCTTTGCCTGCTTCATTTACATCCATGTACAAGATGCTAAAGGCACATGGGTCCCTCCCTCCTGCCTGCACCTCTCCTGGGATTGCAGACAACCCAGCGAGCCAGGATCTCTCAAGCCTGCCCTTCCCAAAACCAAGTCATCAGACATCTATGACTCTGTGCTTGGCAGCCTCAACCTTTCTCTCCTTATCACTGCCAGAAATTATTCATTTAACATCCCTGGCTTTCTGCCAGCAAAGATGCGGTGTGAGGAACAGAACCATCTCTTCTGCTCCTCCTGTGAACCAAAGCAACAAAAGTGAGGCTCTTATTCAAGCAAATGTAAAAAAAAAAATTCCCACCAGCTAAGAAAAGCTGGAGGTTAATATAAATTCCATGGGTTTGAGGGGGAAATGGAGCTGCATTCAAAGACTCGATGGCTAACCACGCTTCCTCAGTCTGGCAACTGCCCACTCCCCCGGCAGAGTTATTGAGGAAGTTAGATGAGTGCTGTATTTGTTCCAGCTGCAGATTTCCCTTAACCCCTGGCAGTTTTCAAAAAAAAACAGGTCTTGTTTTCTTGATGGCAGTTTTTCATTTTTGTGCATGCCACAGCTACAGTTATTAGCTTTAAGTGCTGTCATTTGTAGATTAAAACTGAAGAAAAAAACCCCCGTTGCCATTCTAAGAAGTCCAGGCAGGATGAGCAAAACGAGGGATTAGAAGAAGGCTTTCAGGAATTAGCTTGGAACAGGAAAGAAGAAGATAAAGCCATTATAAAAGCTTCTGCTAATACAGGAGTCTTTTTTGTTGTGTTAATGCAGCCACACAAATTCCTATGAAGATTTATTAGTCAGGTCATAGAATCTGCTCTCCTTCCTTCTTTGATGATAAAATCAAGAATATTTTCCTCCACTAACATGCTCCTTTCTCTCAACGGGGAGGAAATAAATTACACACTTTTCCAAGACTGTGCCTGTGATACACAGAAGGCTACAGGTGAGGCTGATGACTTCAGAGCAGAGAAACAGATGCAGGTACCTGTTTAGAGGCTACCTGTTCAGAGGCTGCACTGTTTGGATGCTCCCTGCATGGTGAGCACAGCCTCAGATTTGGTACCCAACACTTGATGGAGCTGGGATACACAGCACTGTCCCCTTGCAGCATCCCAGACCTGCACAGCACCCGCTGTCCCATGGAACTTCAGTCCAGCAAAGCACTTACTTTATGCGATTCTGCTCCTAAGTCTGCTATTTGCCTTGGCCTGCAGCCAGCCAAGCACTTAGGCACATGCTTAAACTTAAGCACAAGAGTAAACAGATTGAAGTCAGAGGGACTTAAAATTAAGCACATATTTCAAGGATTTGCTGGATAAGGGCCTTAACCCTGGTGTGCTGCATTTAACTGGGATGATTCCCAGCTGATTAGCTCCCCCTTTTCCTCGACCTCCGCACCACTGGACCGGGAAACAAACGGTTTCTGTTTTGCCACTATGCTAAAGGCCTGGCTTTAAAGAAACCTTGTCAAACCTCCAGGCAAGCATGTCTTTCTTTAATTATACCTGCCTGTGAAATACCTTCCAGAAATCCCCACCCAAACAAAGCCTCAGGAAAGGAAATAACGGAAATTCTTGATGGTTTCCACGGGGGAAGCGATCCTAACCAGTGAGACGAGGCGCACGTAAGATGAGGCTGATGACTGTTCCTACTGTACACAGCTCCCAGCACAGGGAGACTCCTTAAAGCTCCAGCAGAAACTCCCAGCTACCTCAGCCCTCACCTCCCAGATCAGGATGCTCCCTGAACCTGTCCCCTGGACGTGTCTTTCTGCACGTGTTAAGATTTGAAAAGCTATTTGATGACCACACAGGGGAGGAAGAGAGATGTAGAAACACAAAATCCATGGAACCTCCCCAGCAAACTGCAGCACCCAATGGGGAATCTTTCAAGATGTCAAACAACTTCCAAAGGGCTGGAAGGCACTTGCGCGATGGGGATATGGTTAGCCATTCTACGCCCTTTCACATGAGCTTTTAAACTTTGATTTGATTGCATCTATCCATGGCTGTGGGTAGGTAGGCAGGTCTGGCAGGGTGAAAGCCCTCTTGGCAAACAGGCAGCCACTCCAGTCGTCACCGACAAGTCTTCGACAGAACAGAAAAGCAAAAGATTAGAAACCTGGACAGAGAAGATGGAGATTTTCTGTGTATTTCTTCAGAAACAGAACAGCACTCATCAAAGAGCACCACCTTGCCAGGACCTGAGAGTGGACTAAGGGAGCATCATCAAGTCCTACTCTCATCCCTTACCTGTCCCCCTATAATTCACTTTCAACCATGCTCTGCTGCATTACTCTCTGCTCCTGAACAGTAAATCCTTCTCACCTGGACTTTAACTTCTGGTTTACCTGTGCTAAACATAGCAAAGGTACCAAATAACTAAATGCCTTTGGATAAGCAAGATGCTTGTGAAAGATGGCTGGATTCCTCCATCCAAGCTGTAAATCACTCTAGGTGACTACTAAATCATTCATTTTTATATGCAGAAAGACTTCTGTGCTGTCTAACACCCTGTCTTTTAATACAACCTAATGTCAGGAAAATTACCTTAGATCTCACCGAAGAGCACAGCCACCAGTTGCTGCACTACAGCCTTGCCCTTCCTGAACCAACAACTCTCAGAATTTGAGGACTTGCAGAATAAATTCATGTTCTGCCTTGTAGGCAAATCATGCCAGGAAAAGATGCAGCAAGTAGAAGACAAACAAGGCAGTTTTCTTCTCCTTCAGACAGGAATGTCAGGATGATCAAGTAGTCCCAGAACTCCACCTCTAACTTAGTAGGTTCCCAGCCTTTAGGTACATTTGCAACCCTTGGAGCTACTTTAATTTTGTGGCCTCGCTGGCCATGGGCAGCTGGGCATTTTGTTTCTCTGGAATATAAGCAAAGGAGCTGGATCTTGGAATTCTGTCACACTTCACCTGCCCTCCACTAAGGTCAACAAAGCCAATGTAATTATCACTTACAATAATTGGAAGCACCACCAAAATGCTGGAACTAGACTCTGTGTGCAGAGATCAGAAAGCTGCTTCAGCACCAGGAGAAAAGGCTGAAAGAAGAACCCGCACCTTTCTTGCTTTTACCTTCAAACGTGGGCATTTGTGAAAAAAGAAAAGAGTTTAAATAACAAATCTGGTTGCTTAAGCACTTAAAAATGGAACTACAAATGGTTTTTCTTTCAGCTAAAGGAAAGTGTGTAGCATGTGTAGTCCCAAACTGCGGCACTGCAAGAGGGGTGGGGGTGAGGCCCTGAATTCCATCCTGGCCATGAATGTTCTTGCCATTCCCTCAAAATTTCAGGCAAGACATGGGACAACTCTCCTCCACCTCTGACAGGCTTTCATAGCCTGTTTGGTCTCGCTTCAGCTCTTGGGGCACTAGCAGGAGCAGAGGAGTTTCCACCCGCCCGCCCTGACGAGGCGGGCGAGGGGACGGAGGAGCCGTCGCGGCGCTGCTCAGATCATGTCAGGTCGCACGTACGTTTGAAGTCGGCCACCGCGTTCTCAGTGGCCAGGAGCAATCTCGCAGCGGCTGCTTCCTCCACCGCTCGCAGAGCTGATCCTCAGGAAAGCTCTGTAGTGCGAGGAAATCCTGGCCACGGCCAGCGCAGCGTTATCGACAGGGTGAGGAGATAAAAACGGCAGGAACTGCCTTACGGTGAGATCGCCACCGCCATCCACGCGGCCGCGCGGTGCCAAGGGCCAGCGGGCTGGGACGCGGCCAGGCGAGGTCAAGCATGCTGCTAGATGGTTAATTGTGTCAAAACAGAAAAAGAAAGAAAAAACAAAAAACGTGGGTTCCTACAACTTGATGAGCATGATACGCTCTCCCTCTGGCAAATGCATCAGGTTTTCAGTGTATGATGTGGCTTCCTGTGTTGAACTCGACTTCTCTTAGAAGGCCACAGGTCCCACCTTCCCCTTTGGGAGGAGATGCCATCTAGCCTGGCAGATACAACCTGGAAAGACAATCACTATTCATGGTGGCAGAACCTAGTACGGGCAGCAAGTTTTGTGACTGCTCTGGATTAATGAGAAATATCACAGAAATCTTAGCAGCGCTCTGACCAGTGTACAACCTCCTCCCCGGAGAGATGCATGTGGCCTTCATGACAGACAGGACTGGTGGGCACATCGGTGTGGCCCCACAGCACCTCCTGAAGACCTTTTACCCTAGGAATTGCTGGCTCAGACCTTCATGGTTTGTGAGATACCTCTGAGGAGAAAGTCACTGAAAGTCCTGGCGTGAAAAACTGAGTGCTGCCAGGTGGTGGTGAATCCCTGGAACAAGCATAACATGTCAAGCAGCTGGGCCTCCTTCAACCCCATTCTTGCTGGAGACTGCACACCTGCAGCACACAGGCCTTGCACCTGCACTACAGGAGCAGCAGAAATTCCCCCTCTTGGACAAGCCAAGAAATGGAGGAGGTGCAGGGCTGGTGGGACATGAGGGCTCACCTTCCCTGGGTGTGGCTTGGGCCACATGTTGAGCAAGTGGGGAAGATGCTGCTGAGCCATGGAAGGAGCACCTAGGCAGGGTAAGGGGACAGATTTCCCCACACCATGAGAAACACCCATCGGTAATTTCTCCAGGCATAACACTGCACCAGAAATAGATCTCCTCTGAGATTTCATTTTGTTTTCTCTTTCTTCTTTTTTTTCCTTTTCGCAGGATTACTGAGTTCATGGAGTCTCTCTTTAATGTCACATGTGTGGCTCAGGTCCCTCAGGCCCCAGCAGAAACAGGCTGGGATATTTGCACAGACCCCTCACAATGGAAGGAAGAGGGTGTAGGAGGGAGGATCAGGCTGCTGACCCCTTTATTGTTCTTGGGCCAGAAGAAAGCTTCCTCCTGGCTTAAGAACCACAGTGCTGAAAAAGTTTTCCAGCCAAAACGAGTCAGATGGAGTCACTGGGTGGTGGTTTTTATTATTTTTTTTTTTCTTTCTCCTTCCCCTGCCTCCCCCTTCGGTCAAGCGACGGGGAGTCACAGGGTTGTGCTCCATTCACAAAATACCTGCTGCACATCACGTAGTCCTTCCCCCCGATGGTGGGGAAAGGCGCTGTAACCCAAGCAAACGAAAATAAACCATTTTTTTTTTCCTTTCTCTGCAGATTTGAAAAAAAAAAAAAAAGAAAGAAAAAAAGGGAAGAAAGGACCCTGCTCCCAGACTGACGCCTCCAGCATGCGCCCGCCAGGGAAGGGGTAGGCGGAGGGGGGAAACAAGACGACGATATGAAAGAAAACAAAAACAGCAAATTCTGCTCTGAAAGGATTAAATGGAGGTTTTCCAAAAAAACACCCTGCCATTATATAACGAGGCTTAGCTCAGAGTCACTGGGGTCACACGATGCAGCAGACTGGAAAAACCAAAGCGCAGTGTAGCCTTTTAATTGTTAAGCCAACCATAAAAAAAATAAAATAGAAAACCGATATTGCGATCACACAACACGAAGTGTCCACTCACATACTGATGGTCAGGGTACCTTTTTTACCCCCTTTTCTCTTTCTGGCTGAAATACCGTTTCAGTGTGAGCCTGAATCCGTGCCTATGTGCTTATTGGGGTGGTGACCTGTTGTGCCGGGACACTGCTGGCTCAGGGAGCGCAGAGACTGCACTGCCTCCCGGAGCACTGAGGCACACGGGGCTGGCTTTGCTCTGACAGCAAAATAAAACACCAGTGGAAACCTTATCACAACAATCCAGGTATCAAATCACACCACCGAGCTTCCAGATCAAGATCTGCATGCAAGGAGATGATCTTTTAGCACATTGGTGGCACCTAGGAGACCAGCCACCATCCACAGCCACCTGCCTATGGAGAGCCCCATGCTCTCCATAACCTTCAGGCTGAGTTGGTTGTTACAACCACAGGCAGTCCTGAAGCTTCTTCATCCCTAATGTCTCCCAGCACTGTCTACACCAGAGACAGACTCATACAGTTATAGAACCATTTAGATTGGAAAAGACCTCTCTAAGATCATCAAACCCAACCATTCCCCCAGTACTGTCCAGCCCACCGCTAACCCATGTCCCCAAATACCCCACGCACACGGCTTTAAAATCCCTCCAGGGATAGGGACTCTACCACTGCACTGGTCAACCCATTTCCATGTTTAACAACCCTTTCCATTAAGAAATTTTTCCCTAATATCCAACTATTGGTGGATACTGGAGGCAAACCTCCCTTGGTGCAACCTGAGGCTGTTTCCTCTTGTCCTGTTGCTTGTTACAGAGAGAGAACAGACCGACTCTCCCCTGCAACACCCTCCTGCCAAGCACCTGTGAGATCCTGGATGCAGGGCTGAACAAGCTATGGGCAAGAGGGATGGGAACAACCCAAACAAGAAGAAAACTTTGGAAAACCAAACTTTCATTAACCACAGGCCCAATGTCTGGAGCAGAGCAGCCACTGTTGTCATTCTGTGGTGTGCCCAGGGTGTCCAGCAGCAGCATGGGATGGTGCCATAAGGCTGGAAACCTGGAGATCATCCTGAACTCATGTTTTCCTTTGAATTACAAGGGCACATCTGTGTTTCACACTTGAATCTTAAAAACTGCCTTTAACCTGGATTATTGTTGTGGAACAATCATGGAACAACAAGACAGGGTGTCTCATCTCTCCTGCTGCTCTTCCAAACCATGTAACTACTGACCCCAAATATTCTCATTCTCATCTAGAAAATGTGCAGCAGCCTAAAATTAAGGAGTATATTTTTATATTCTATTTGTGCAGAGCACCAAGAGGAAGGCTGGCCAGCTGAAGGCACATACACAGCCCAACAGCTTTAGGAAATGCCATTGCTCACAGATGCAGAATGGAGCAAATATCAGCAGTCCCTTCCCCAGAACTAACCAGCAGAAGCAATCCATATCTTCTGTGATACCTGCTTATTTTGTCCAGCCAAAGGGCCTTATTTTTCCCAGCCAAAGGAAACAAACAGCTCCTATAACCTCACATATTTTCTTTCCGTTTGGACAGGGCACCTCAGAAGAATATACAATAAGAAACGAAATAATGAAGTGGGTCACAAAAGCAGGAAGAAATGAAGCTTTATCATTCTCCAGTGGTTTCTCTGTTCATACATTACAAGAATTACTAAAAAGAAAAAAAAAAAAAAAAGAAGAAGAATGAAAAAGAAAGCAAGCTAACAATGAGGAGTTTCTCCACAACAGGAGGAACAAGAGAAGGACAGAGGAATAGCCCTGGGAGACATGGACACAGGGGCAGTGTTGTGTGGCCAAAGGTGGGGAGACCACATTCCGCTTGCTATTCCTGTTAGCACAAATGAAATCAATCAAGCCCACCATCCAGCAAAGGCATTTTGAGGAGGCCACAGAGTTTTCTTTCACTGACCATGCCAGCATGTGTACATTTGAGCCATTTCCTGAGCCAGCAGGGAAATTAATGGAGTATCCCTGGAAGCGCCCCAAGGCCAAGTGGATGGGTCTCTGATGAAACTGGTCTAGTGGAAGTTGTCCCTGCCCAAGGCAGAGGAATTGGAACAATACAATCTTTAAGGTCCCTTCCAACCCAAACCATTTCATGATCTTGAAAAAAACCAGCCACTAAAAGTACTTCTAAAACAATAATGAGGGACAATACAAGTGTAGGACTAAAAGGACCTCTGGGTTACAGAGCTTGGTCTGCTACCACAGCAAGGACATCATTTAATCCCTTCATAAACAGTCTTTATTTTCCCCATGGAAGAGACATCCAGGCGTCGTGTGCAGCAATAAATTTCCCACTTAAATGACAATCTTTGACCAAACCACCCTGCATTGCAATAAACACTTACCCTGCCACTAAATACCTATATTTACACCCATAGCTATATATACATCTCTCCAACTGAATGGGATTCACTTACCTGCTGCCTCCGGGCAGGAAATTCGCATTTTAAGAACTTCTGGTCTCATTTATTGTATTGCTTTCTATTCCCACAACATCAGAGGAAAGGCAGCAGAAAAGGGTGGGGGAGCATCTTCTGGTTAAGAAGAAATTTATAAATGTGACAGGAAACATTAAACTCCTATTTTGTCAGACCAGGGACGAGGACATCCCCCCACCAGCAGGATTTTTAGAGAGCGAGGTCTTTCTAGGCTCTCCAGGTCCCTCTGACAACGGGGATGTATGCACGTCTCCCTTCTCTGGTCCTCTGGTATGCCTACTTTTTTTTTTTTGAGAGAAAATTCCTTCCTTCCCTTCATTTTATTAAAAATTCATCTCTTTTACAGAGAGCGGGGAAGGGGATTAGGATGTGGAAATAGCCAAGCCAGCAGAAATAGCTGCTTGAGCAAGGCAACATTGAGCTTTTACTTGGGATCTTTAGGAATCTGGATTTTTTTTTCTTAGCTACTTTTAATAACATTTTAAAACTGTAATCATTTCTCCACATTACTTCCATGCTGCAGAAAAATATTCAGCAATTTCAAGGGAGTGCAGCAAAAACCCTCTCAGTTTTCTAATGAATCCCCTGAGAAAAAAAGGGAGAAGAAAATGTAACATTATTGAGAAGTTAGAATTTAGGCAGGATTTAAGGGGTGTGTTTTGGAGTCTATAGAAATGACTGAGAAAAAACCAAAACAGGTTTGCTTTGGATATTATATAGCTGCATAAAAGCAAACCTTTCTGAAAGGGAAGTCAGCTGTAAAGCTGGGAAAAATCCAAGTAGCTCCCTGGTGTGTTTAAGCCAGAGCATAATGTGGTGACATTTTTGAGCCTGAAATGCCTATTGAGCTGTTATTTATACCCCAGCACAATTCCCCTTGCCCAAACCAGTTAATTCCCCAGAAAACTGCAGTACACAGGACTAAAACTTCTGGAGTCCTTAAAAGTAAAAGAGTATTTTTCTTCATCATCCTCCCAGGAACAGCTCTTCCATACTCCTACTTCTTTGTGGTCCCTGGTCATGAACCCAAAACCCAACACTTCCTATTGGTAAGCCCAACATCCTAGTCCCAACATCTCTTTGTGTCGACCCCTCTGTCATCTCAGCTTGAGGAAAAGCTGCAAAGCTACCCACATCCCATTATTAATCTTCTTTTGTGGTACAAACCAGTGGCTGGCAAACTGGGGTCCAAGGAATAGAGATAGTCCTGCAGTGGGCAACCCATGGTGCCCATCTCCCTCCTCCTGAGGCCAGCATGTCCTTAACTTGGGGCGGGTACAGCAAGGTAGGTGGGGGACAGGGACAGGTGGAAATGTGGGTGTTCAGGAGAACACCCCACCCCTGACAGGGCAGCAGCACCTCCAGAGAAAGGGAGAACCCCTCAGCACATCTGGAACTGCTCTGGTGTGAGGAGCATCGTGCCAGACTGAGCCCTGCCAGAGCATCCCATGGGAGACACATGGAGCTGAGGATAGTGTGGGCAAAGGTGAGATTTCCAGGGAGTCATGAGATGGGACATGCTTAACCCCTAAGAACCAGCTCCCCTTAGGGATTTGGTAATGGAGAGGGTCACACAGCTACAGCTTTGACCTCACTTTGCTCAGAGCCAAAATGCAGCCCACCCAAATTGAGCCCCAGGTGCAGAGAAACACCTGCAGGTTTCCCCATGCTGGACATGCACTCTGAGCCCGAGGTGGACACATCTGGATGGAGAGCAGTGTGCCCTGGCACAGAAGGGTGAGAGACTGCAGAGTGGGGTTTCTGCTTGGAAAAAGCCTTTGGAAAAGCCTCATTTCCTCTGCCCAGGGCAGCGTTCCAGGACCATGCAGCGAGGCTGCAGTGCCCTCTAGTGCTGCAAGGCTCCCCTCTGCCACCAGCCCTGTCCCCTCGGCCACCAAACACTGCCAAACTTGAGCTGCTGCATTAACCACTCTTGTTCCTCCTACCTTCCCTCCCTGCTCATGCCAAACAAAAACCCCTGACCAGCCAATGCAGCTGGGGTGTGAGAACATACCAGTGCCTCCTATCCTGGCAAGCACAGCAGCCAGGCCCGAATTCTGACCAGTAGCAGCAGTAGGAGCCACTACAGAACAGGATCTCTGTGCCCACCAGGTTGGGAAGACACCCCCAGGAATGGTGAGTTAGCACTGCAACGTCTGCCTGACAGCCAGAAGAGTAACACCAGCCCTGAGAAGAGAGAACCTTTATCATTTTCCACAATCAGGAACCTGCTCTGAGCCATAATAATGACAGTAATAATAATGATAATAATAACAACAATACCAATTGTAATAATGATGATAATAATAAAGTAATAATGGAAATACTGAAGTTCCTGGCCATTTCTCCAGTATTTTGTTTATGCACTGAGTAAGTCTATCTGGCTTATTCAAAATAAGGCTATGGCATTAGGAAATTGGATATTAGGGAAAAATTCTTAATGGAAAGGGCTGTCAGACCCTGACACAGGCTGCCCAGGGTAATAGTGGAATTCCCATTCCCAATCCCTGGAGGGATTTAAATGCCACGTGGAAATGGTACTTGAGAACTTGGGTCAGTGGTGGCCTTGGCAGTGCTGGGGGAATGGCTGGACTCAGTGATCTTATGGGTCTTTTCCAACTTCAATATTTCTCCGATTCAGTGGTATGAAAGACCATCATAATCTGAAAAACCCACTAAAAGATCTACTCCTTCCTGCACATCTTACAAAACCTTCAGGGTTTATAAGCTTCAGGGATCACAGGGACTGTGCACTGCCAACAGAGCCCACGCCCATGGGAACCTGGGAGGTGATGACCTGCATGGAACATTCACAGTTTTAGTCCAGGCCTCTTCAGTACTCTGGAGATCTCCATGACCTTGTCTGCCTTCCTTGGCAATGGTGGCCTTAACTCTGGCATGGGAGTGACACTGGAGGGGCTACAGGTGACCACAGCAGTTTGCCCTCTCTGCCCCAGATGATGGTAAGAGTCAGATGGGTTAAATGCAACAAAAGAAGGACCACACAAAGGCTGTGTCTCGCTAGAAGCCATGGCAAATCAAAAGCTTTTTACTCAGGAGCAGAGCTCAGACTCCCAATACATTGTGACCTATACTCATGTAAGTCTTGGCTCTTTGACAGGGACTTTCCACAGTGGTTTTAGCTGTTACTGTATTGGAAAGACCCTTGGGATATGGGCTTGTCAGGCAAGAAACCTTCCCTGAAGGCAGTGCTGTGCCCACACACTCTGGGCAGATTCCAGCAGGAAGTGGGGGCCAGGAGAAGTAATCCCCCATTTTGGGGCTCCTAAGGAGGCACCCCAACCTTTTCATAAGTGGTGGACACATAAAGGACACCAGGGTTAGACCCTGTGAGTGACAGCAGAGACACAGAGCACAAGGGGCACACTCCACATGGACGAGGCCATGCCCAGTGGGAGGGGATGCCAGGCAGAGGGATCAGCCCACCCCAGATCCACCAGCACAGAACAGCTTGCTAGGAGAGGGCCCCATTGCTATGAACTGTGAAAGATGAACAACCTGAGTTGCCTAACATGCTGGGTAAAATGAAAACTGCCAACCCTTGCAGTGTAGAAAGAGCAGGCAAGAGAGGAGGTGGCAAGGTGACAACTCCGTATGGTGATAGTGAATAACACCACACCACCAAAGACCTGTCTGTGGGCACCAAAGAGACCTGTTCTCCTGCTACCAGCTCCCTGGAAGTGATCTGCAGGGCTCTGGAACATGCCCTCACACCAGTGCTGGACACTAATCTCCCCTCCTTGCCTGCAGAGCAACAGCAAAGGGGTTGCTTGCCCATAATCTATCCTCTCCCCCTGGACACCTGGGTTGGCTTTAGGAACCTTCCATATGTGACCAAATCCATATGAGAACTGGTCTGTCTCTGCACCCTACAGAGCTGACAGGGAAGGAACATGGATACCTCAGATGAGAATCATCCAGCCCTTCCTAGACCCCTACAGTAAGGTGCAACAAACCATGTCCTAGCATGTCCATGCCTCACCTGGGGCAGGAACCCCAAGTGACCAGCCCATGCACAGGTCCCAGCTTTACTCCCATGATCTCCACACTGAATTGTAAGGTCTGATTTGAAAATACTTGTCAGTGAGAAGAGGTCCCAAGGAAAATGGGCAAAGCTGCCTGTGGGTCCCTTAATTCAGGTGGTTTTCCAGCACCAGGAGAAAAGCAGTGTAACATCAAGGCTAAAGGAAGAACCTGCAGCTTGCTTGCTTTTGCTTTCAAACACAGGCATGTGTGAAAAGGAAGAGTTTAAATAACAAATCCGTTTGCCTAAGCACCTATAGGCTGAACTACAAACTGGATCAGGAATCCTGGTGCTTCTAATCCTGTTCGGACAAAATCAGGAACACAGTGGTGCTAAGAGGAATGTGAGCAACTTAGAGTCTGCCTGTCTCCTAAGGAGCTTCTCCCTTGTTTCTCTTCCAACAAGGAAGCTGGATGACGACTGCAGCCAGAAGAGAAACAAGCAGTTTATTGTAACTGCAAGCAAATGACAAAAAGGGTCAAGAATCAGTAAGGAAACGGAAGGAGATGAGCTGAAGGCAGTAAGATGCCAAACCAAATGATATCAATGCCATCTTCCAAGTTTATCTCATTACAACAATAAAGCCCAATATGCCTTTCAGAAGTGCCACATTTCTACCTCCTAAAACACAAGACAAGGAGCAGCTGGGCAGTGAAGGCACATTCCCAGCATTCAAAGGAGGACAAGCCCATCCCAAAGGCACGAGTTCAGCAAACTGAAAGCCAAACTCTGCAACACACAAGTCCAGAAACCACTTGGGACATGTCCCAAAACTCTCTGCTTGTGTCTAGCAGCATTTACAGCACAGCCCTGTGACATGCAGCCTCCTGTGTCCCTTGTGAGCTATAGCAGTTCCACAGGAAGGGGTAGGGTAGATCTTGCTCAGAAAAGCCATGACTGCCCCATCCCTGGAAGTGCCCAAGGCCAGGCTGGACAGGGCTTGGAGCAATCTGGGAGGGGGGTTGGAAGGGGATGAGTCTTAAGTTCCCTTCCAACCCAAGCCATTCCATGATCCTATGATCTTGCAGAACATGACCTCTTGGGTTATTTTCTCTGGTAAATGTACATTTTGCCAAGGGCTTGCTTGCCAAGGACTCTGAAGACTAAATCTAGGACCAGAGTACTTGCATGTGACACATCTAAGCCTGAACAACTTTCCAAGTGCTTGCCAAAGGGAGCAAAAGCAGAAGGCATTGAGTCACCCCTCCCTGTGACGTCTTCATGACGCCAAGGTGGTTATGTGGTCTCCTTCAACAAAACAGCTGATATGGAAATGGAGAGGATGATAGAGACTCTTTCGGCACTTGAGCTGAGCCTCCCTGCAGCAGATGCAGCAGATGCTCCCTGGTGTGCAGTAAAAAGCAGATCTTATGAATGGAGAATACTTACCTTCAAGAGTCATTTTTGGCAGCACTTTGGTGAATTAGTGCCCAAATCCTACTGCAGACTCTTATGAGTAAGGAGAGATGAAGAGGTTATGGCTCATGAGCTGAGCCAAGGCACTGACCTCATGAGCTCCTGGTCATGAAACTCTCAAAAATAAAAACCTATTCACCAGTAAAAACAAGCACCTCAGATGGATTTTGAAAGGATGGGCCAAGAGAAAGCTTCAAATTACAAGTTGTGGTGAAGGAATTGTGAAGCCTGTGCATGTCCACGAGATGGCAGAGCACACCATGCTGTGAGAGCATCCCCAAGGACAGGGATGCACAAATTCCAAACAAAAGAAGAGGATCTGGGGAAAGGTCACTTATTTTGCTTTGTTTATTTCTCCGCCTTTTAACTGCCAAATAATCATAGGCTTCCCCTGCAATATTTTGTTAAAATACTATTGATAGATTTCAGCAGAAAAACTCATGTATAGGGGGATATTAACACCCAGATATCCAGAACAGTCTGCTCAACCCCTAGACAACCACAATATTCTGCTTAATCAGGGACATCTCTGCATCTCTCTGTAGGCACCCATACAGACCTGGATGTACACTGGAGATTAGTTCAAGATTCATGTCCTGTGTCTATCACACTTTAACACCAAAGGCACACAAATCTCCAGACAGCCTGCAAGCAAGACTCCCTACCTCTCTCAAACGTGGTACTTTTAACCTTTCCATGGCTGCTGAAGAACACTTCCATCTGAATCTTGTTGGAGGATGCTTGGACTGGTTCAGTCACACTAGAGGATGCTCAGACTACCCCAGTGGAGCTAGAGGATGCTCAGATTGGCCCCTCCATCTGCGCACGTCTGCTGCAAGCAACCCATGAGCTCTCAAACGCAGACAGAACAGGAGTTTATATATCACCAACCTGAAAAGCCTCTTCCTCAGGATGTAACACCCATGAACATAACAACCCCAGGGAGTGAAGGATTTTCCTTTCAGAGGCTTACACAAAGGAATATCTTCCCTTATGCCCCCCCCCCACTGCTCCACAGTGCCATTTAAAACAAGGGATGAGGAGCAGTAAAATTACTGTCAGCATTGCACGGCTGCATTCAAATCCAGGTAACAATGATATGTCAGGATTAAGCCAGCTGTCTGCAAGTATTTCACTTGTCCATGTTGAACAAGATAAACCCTCACCCAGAGCCACCTGGGTCCTAGCTCCCACAGACACATATGACTGGCTGTACATGCCAAGGTAAACATGTCTGCAAATCAATGCAGCACTGCACGAGTCTGCCTGAGGCACAAACAAAACATCAAATCCAGCATTCCCACTAGGTTTTCCAGCTTAGAGATGTCACTCTAATAATTAAGCCAGATATTAATGTATATATTGGAATTAATTCATTGTATTCAATGTACTCTTAGGACATGTTGAAATGATAGCCAGACCAGGAGGATGTGGCTTATTTAACAGCTGTTGATTAAAACCCCCTTGAAGGTAATAAGCTCCTCGCACCAAAGATGGTTTGATTCTTCATTTCCAATTATTCCCCAGGGAAACTAACCTTATTTTCCAGAATTAATGGGGTTTGTATCAGCTGAACCTGATGTTTTTTCCCTGTGACCTAAAGTCCAGACATACCAAACATGGAAGAGACTGAGCAGGAAGCAGCTGCAGGCAGTGCTCCTCCCTGCCAAAGTCAGCTGCCCTTCCCCACTCCTTCATGTACTCAGTGCCAAATAGTTCACCCAAAAGAAACAGTAAGGCAGATTGTCACATGGTCTGCAGGATGAGCAAAGCTATTCCTCACATGATGTGTGAGCAAGATTCCCATCGTTGGAATCCGAAATGCAGGAACTCTCAGAACTTTGGGCCTGTAAGCCAAAGCTTAGAATTAAACACAAGATTTGATTTGAGACCTTGGAAAAAGTCCCAAACTTAAGGACTAAATGCGAGAATGTAGATTTATTGTTTAAGGCAGAGACATGTAAAGCTAAGTAGAATAAAGTTTAGAGTTTTAGAGTTTAAGACATAGAAAAAATAAAAGTAGTTACAGAGGTGAACAAGGAGTTCAGAATGCAGTGCTGTAGGTTTGTGTATCATAATATGATTGGCTAAGAAAGCTCACACTGTAGCATAGGTCTGTAGACAAAATATTTAAGGATTAGGTGAAAAACATAAATATCCTTGTTGGCAGTTTATTGTTTATTAGTTAATAAATCTTTAAAAGGTCTTGTAACTAGAGGTCTTGTGACCTTCTGAACCATGGAGTGAAGATGTGAGCCAAACTCAGCCTTCCAGCCTATGTAAAAGATTTAAAAAAAAAAAAAAAAGACACAATCTAAACCAACTCAGAGGTCCCATCTCTAATTCATTCAAAATTCCCACACCTGGTGAGCTCTTGGCTCAGCACTGAGAAGGGTAACACTACCACAGCACATGAGATGTTTTTATCCTTGCCTCTGGAAGCAAAGAGGTTTCAGCAAAAATACACTGGGCATCCTCTGAAACTTGCCTAGCTTAGGGAACTCAGCTCTTTTGAGGACTAGGGCTCTGTAAAATGGAAGACTATATGATGCTGACAAATTGACTTTTTCAACCTGACTTCTGAACTGCAAGGTCTCAATCTACTATTCCACAACATCCACGCTTCAGAGGCCATTTAACCAGAACTGCCAAAACTGCAAAGAGAGATCTGGGGAAAGAACAGGCTGGAGAGAACACACATGAGGATTACCACTGCATATAAGCATGGGCACTGCCCCAAAGGAGCAATACCTGGGTCAGCACACAGGCACTGCTGGCTTCCTGGCAGCAATTTATTTTGGAGCTGTCAGGAGGGGCTGATGCTTTTCAGAATCTCAGAATATGTTTTCTTCAACATATGAGCCCTGTATACATCCACATGTATACATATATAGGTATATACTGCCCTCAGTGTATCACCTCCCAACAAAGTCTGTGAGGTTACTGCCCTTGCCCAGCAACCGCACCTGAAACCACAGGCACAAATCTCCATCTCAACCTCCAAAGGACCACAGCCCAGCAGCTCTCCTACTCCTGAGGAGGTTTCCTAAGGGAACAGAAGGCAGGGAAGGCTCAGCTGCTGGTCTCCACCATGGCAGGGGCAGATGTCCTCATCACCTACCTGCCACACTGGAAGGACTTTCTCTATGTC
Source organism: Fringilla coelebs (assembly GCF_963513975.1). Classification (NCBI taxonomy): domain Eukaryota; kingdom Metazoa; phylum Chordata; class Aves; order Passeriformes; family Fringillidae; genus Fringilla; species Fringilla coelebs. The sequence goes on from NC_140031.1 coordinate 1,757,140, forward strand.
GTTCAGGTTGATGCTGTCACCATCCTCGTATTTCCCCTTTCCAAGCCTGTGGCAAGAGGAAAACAAAACAAAAACACGTGAAAACTTGTTGGAGACACAGTTAATTTTCTATTACAGCACAAGGGGAATATCAGTTGTTGCTGCAAAGGCCTCTCATGGAAACAAAGAGGCTCTCTCTGGAGCAAGTGTGCTGTGCCTCCAAAACACTCCCACGCAGGTGTAAAGCTGTTAATACAAAATTAAATGCTTTGCTCAGTCCTCTCCACCTGCACCATCTGCCACAGCTTGCAAACACTTTTGGTAGTAGCAGCAGTGAGAAAACCAAAGGCAGTCCTGAGTCCAGGGTGACTCGATTTCCAGACCAAGTAACACTGAAAGCACAGCCCACCTGAACAGCAAAAATGAGAGCACAAAGAGAGTAATGAAAAATGTTTCCTTTGAAGCATTGCTCATTTGCTGGTCTCCACGGGAGCTCCAGCTCCCCTGATGAGAAAGGTGCTGAAAATCAGCAAACACACACCTCAGACAGGAAGCAGCAATCGACATAAATATAAACAGACAATCTGAAAGACAAAGAAATTGGGATGAGAAGTCAAGCACTTACACACCATACACAGAAGTGGCAGCTGAAGGACTTTCTTGGAACAAGAAATGAAAAAAAACAATCCAAAGATAATTATTAGCTGGGTGCAAGGAACTTGTGATGATACAGAAAAAGAAAGAAATGGTCAATACTTATCATCCTTCTATGTTCACAAACAACAGAGATGATATTTCTTTATTATGCAAGAATGATAATTTTTTTTGTCAGTTAGAAGCAGGATACTGTGAAATAAGATACAGTAGAGACTTTGATAGCAGCAGACTCAGGTAATCAGTGCCTAGAAGTCAGAGAAAAACAGATCTTGGAATTAGAGAAAACGGGAGAAAAAAATTGAGAAAAATGGCACATGCAGAAGTACCAGGCTCAAAATCCAGCAAACTGAAGGGAGGCAATTTAATTAATCTTAATCAACTTGAGCACCCTGGTTTAGTAAAAGGTGTCTCTAACCATGGCAGGAGGGCTGGACTAGGGGATCTTGAAGATCCCTTCCAACCCAAACCATTCTGTGATTCTGTATTTATTGGATATCAGAGGTGTTCAACAACTGACTTACCATCACAGATGAAATACTAACTTTGACTTACAAAGGCAAAAATATAGTGTGCATACACATACAGAAACACACATCTGAAAAAAATATTTATATATATGTATTTATATAGATGAGAAAAATCATGTCACACATCTGGGGACAAACAAATGCCAGCTGCAGGTGCAGAACACAAGTGTATTGTAGGAAAAGGTCATCTGAACAGGGTGGGGACCGTCCCAGTCTGAATTTGCCGCATGCTGAACTATGGCAAAGAGGCAGGGGATGAAGAGGAGGCAGGGATTAGGGGGATGAAGGCAGCTTTCCTCTGGAGACAGCATGGCTGAGCCCCAGCTACAGGACCGCAGGCAGTGCTGGCAGTTGCGTTTCAAAGAGAACATAGGGAAATTCCTTAAGAGTACCTGAAAAACTCAAGTGATATATGTACTTGGGAGATACCTGGAATGAAGAGAAAATACCAGCTACAAAAGGATGTTTGATCTGGAAGAGTACAAGCAGAGCAAGAGCTAGCACTGGAAATTAAAGCCAGATGAATTCAGGTCAGAATCATGATACAGCTCCCCGCTTTTTCTTAACTGTTCCACTTGTGACTATCCAGCATGCCACCAAACAGCATCTCCCAATAAAAGCAGGTGTCTCCCTGGAGGAAAATGCTTCACCCAACCAAAAGTCACTTCAGGTCACACAACTGGATGCAGCTACATGGCCAGTCGTGGGCAACTGATCAGACTGAGGAATAAAATGGTTCTTTTAGTGTTGAAAACACACACAGAACAGCATAGTCCTTTTTTTCCCCCCTATTATTTTTTTCACGGCACAGCTAAATTTTTAAAAAAAGCTTCCCATTCAAGCAAGAGGGAAAAATGCCTAGCTAGCAGGTGGAGATTCATGGAGGCTCAGCAAGCTGAATCTCAGCACAGATTCACCATGGAGAGCTGATGAATGCACAATACAGTCAGCTTTAGAAATCAAAAAAAATAAGAACAATTTTGTCTTTCTTTGTGTGTCCTCTGTCCTAGCCAGGTTACTTACATGGCATGCTTTTTGGAACATGCACTGTTTTGTGCTGATAGCATCTGCTTAACTTTTCTGCAGATACACTAATTTTTACTCCACTTTAACAGCAGTAATATTCAGGAGTGATTAAATATCTACCTCCACACTGCCTCCTCTACCTGTTTGCGATGTGGGCATTCACAATACATCAGGAACCAGAGGAAAAACACAACACCAACCCTGTTCCATCCTCCCTGCACACAGCAGCTGTCACTGACAGGATCACCTGGCAAGTGCCATCAACCATAGAGCATATTATATCTTCTTTTACAGAGGAAGCACATTTTATCTTATTTTACAGAGGGCCCCGTTCATCTAATTTTTCAAACTCATCTGAAAAAATGGGATTGAACTTGACTAAGAGACTTAGTGACTTAGAAATTTAGTGTTATGTTGTTCCAAATGTTCTGAAAATTGCTCTTTATAAACCTGCAGTATACCTTACTTACAGAGCAGAAAAAAAGGTTGTCTGAGTCTTCCTGTCCCTGTATGGTATGGGAGCCTACTGCAGATGCTGAGCCTGGGCTGGTATGGGATTTCTGGCCTGGCTGGATGTTTCTAATTGTTTCCAATCAACTGTTCTAATAACAATTCTCAACCTGTCTTCTAAACAAGATGTGCAGACCAGGCACATGGCACTGGCCAGTACGTCGGCAAAACCAAATTATCAGCAGAAAAATGTTCCCTGCAAACAACACGGCAGTGATGGAACATCAGCTGCAACCCCATCTTTTAGACCTGTTACAATTTTTCTCCTTCCTCTATGCTCTGAGTGATAGCAAAAGAAAAACCCGATCTATAGAATTATGGAATTGTTACGGTTGGAAAACATCTCTAGAAGCACCAAGTCCAAGCATTCCCTTGGCCCTGCCAAGGCCTCCACTGACAAATGTCCCTAAGTGCCACATCCACATGGTTTTTAAATCTCTCCAGGGATGGAGACTCCACCCCTGCCTTGGGCAGCTGTGCCAGGCCTGGACATCCCTTTCCATGAAGAAACTGTTCTTAACATCCAACCTACACCTCCCCATATGCAACATGAGGCCTTTACCTCTTATCCTGTCATTTGTTAGAGGGGAGAAGAGCCCAACTCCCACCTGGCTGCACCCTCCTGTCTGGGAGTGATTGTTTCTCCATCTGCAGGGATCCTTGGTGCCAGCACACATTTACTTGGTTGGACCAGTAAGGAATCCAGAAATACCGGGAAACCTGTGGAGGCTGTCACAACCAAAGGGAGCTGTTGAATGTTTTCACAGTTTTATAAAACACATTGATGCTCTCTCCTCCCCTCAACTCTTGCTGGGAATGACAGTGTCATTCACAGGAACTGTAACCAGGTCAGCACTGAGCCAGGATCTTTCCTCCAATATCCAGAGATGTCTAAATTTAGAATACCAGGATCTAGGAGACTTGGATCCAGAGTTATTTAAACACTGAGATCTATCAGGGAATGCAAAAATACTGAGAACAACTCTGCTCCAGCTCAGAACTGGATGACAGAGGAGCCAGACTGATCATGGCAGTCTCAAACTCTCTGAATAGTCCAGTGCTTCTTCCCATGTCCTCCTATACATGAGGTGTGTCACCAAGCCAGAGTTCCTAGAGCAAGGGAGAAGTCAGAGGCCTTCCTGGAGAGCACAGTATTGCAGACACAGCACTCACCCTTCTCTGTCTATGTGAGGCAATGGGTGTTTGGAGGTGTTTCGCAGCTTTCTGTGAAACTGGGTGAAATCTAGTTTTTCAGGCTGCAAGTCCCACGTTGCACCACTAGGAGAGAAAAACAGGGAAAAACAGAGAAAGGAAGTCCACTACTAATTAAACACCACTGAGCTGAAGAGCAGAGGGCACATTGGAGCCTGCAGACAAGGAAAGCTGGCATTTCTGGAAGCACCACTTCTCACACCCTGATGCTGAGCACGTGGATGTGAGCGTCCAGCCTTCACACTAACGCATCTCTTTTCATTTCTTCTTGTTTCTTAGGTATGTTGAGCTCTTGGGGTTTGATCTAAGCCTCTAATTTTGATACAGAAGACACCCTGCAAGATATACTCGCTCTCTGTACCAAGAGGGTATTGCAACAGGTCCATGAAATGATGTTCTCTCTGGTCCTGCAAAACCTGTCTGCCCCAGTGACTCAAGATTATGCAGATTATGCATAAAACTGGACAGGAAGGATATTTCACTGCTTTCACTGAGACAGCAGCTGAAGAGTTCTTCCCAGCAGTTAAGAAGCCAACACATAATGGTAGCTCCAACTAATGGGAGAGTAAAATGCCAGAGCAGCAGCTCAGAGCTGATTCAAGTCTTGCCTGTGCAGTTCTGGGGTGACTATAAGTAATTATGCTGGTACTAGTTTCAGGTGTTTGGACTGCAAACCCATCCACTGACCCCTCCAAAACACACAGGATGCTTTAAATAGACTGTGCTTGGTGCTACAGGCTAAATGGGAATGGGGAGGAAGAGGAGTAGTAATGTCAGCCTTACCAGAGTATTCTCTGGTGCCTGGGTACCAGCAGGATGGACATACCAGCAAGGGCTAAGACAAGGCATGGTCCATCCTAAAAGTTTACCTCTCTCTTAAAGCAATTTAAAACCAGCTTACCTGAAGGAGTCAAAGGTGTTGGCAGCCCAGATGTCTGTGCCCAGCATGTCAAGGTTGCTCTCCTTGTTGCCATTCTAGGAGAGATGGAAAGGTGATTACTTGTCAGGAGGCACATGGAGCTATCCTGACCAGGGCATAGCCTCTCCTACCAGCCATCGAAGTGTCTTGGCTCTGCACAAGGGATCCTGTGCTCCTGTGTGAATCCATGCAATGCAGAGACCCCTCACCTGCTGCAAAAGTGCACCGTGAAGGCAAGGAGTGACAGTGTCAGCCTTGGGGACACAGAGCTGCGCACAACATGGAGCAGATAATGCACAAGCTTAGCTCTGACTCCAGCCCGGTGTTCCTGCCCCATGTCTACAACCATGATCCACCAAGGTCCAGGGGCCAGGTTGAGATTCACAAAATCACAGAATCATTTAGGTTGGAAATGACCTCCAAGACTGAGTCCAACCTGCGCCTGATCCCCACCTGTCACGCAGCCCAGAGCACGGTGTGAAACATCCACTCATCCCTAGGACACCTCCAGGGATGGGGACACCACCACTTCTCTGGGCAGCCTGCTCCAAGGCTCAACAATCCTTTCCATGACAAAATTCCTCCTCATGCTCAACCTGACCCTCCCCACGCCCAGCCTGAGGCCGTTTCCTCTCCTCCTGCCCCTGTTCCCTGGAGCACAGCCCGACCCCCCGGCTGTCCCCTCCTGTCAGGAGCTGTGCAGAGCCACAAGGGCCCCCCTGAGCCTCCTTTGCTCCAGGCTCAGCCCCTTCCCAGCTCCCTCAGCCTCTCCTGGGGCTCCAGCCCCTGCCCAGCTCCGTTCCCTGCCCTGGACACGCTCCAGCCCCTCAGGGTCTCTCTTGTCCTGAGGGCCCAGAGCTGTCCCCAGCGCTGGAGGTGCCTCAGCAGTGCCGGCACAGGGACGGGCACTGCCCTGGGGCTGTGCCACAGCCTGGCTGGGACAGCCCAGGGCCATTGGCCTCTTGCCCATCTGGGCACCCTGGACTCATGTCCACTGGCACCAGCACCCCCAGAGCCATTCCCCATGGGCATTATAAGAAATCTCCAGCCAGCTGTGAAACACCTTGAAGTTTCCTGTGCAGGCAGCTGCTTTTGTCAAAATGGACAACCCAAAGCATGCGCATCTAAAGCAGAGACCTCACATATGTTATTCAAAGCCCCTTCACAGGCATCAACCCTCACATGTCCTCCCTGCACAAAGAGGGCTGCCCCCTCCACCCTTTACAGGTTAAGTAAAGCAGGTTGGATTTTGCCATTCAAGACCATTAAAGAAATCAGACTTGACTCAGTCTGGATGTATTGAATGCATTGCACATAAGGAGCCCATATTAAGCAATTTTCCCCTCAACATTTCTTATTCAGATTACTCATAATCCTGCACATATTCAGATTATTTAAGCAACTCAGTCCAAATGGTCCCACTCTGGCACAATACATGCTAGAGAAGGTAGATTCCATCTCTTCCCCATCATATAACTTCTGTCATTTCCAAGTATTATTAATATTAACCAAGACATTAGAAACTCATAAAAAATGTGACCATTTCTTAATGAAGTCCCAGAGCTCAATCTGCTCACAAATTGAGCAACACTTTCCCAACCAATGTCAGGGACACATGTCCTTAGTGAACAGATGGCTACACTCTGCAGTCATTTCCAGCACAACCAATTTAGACACCAGAAACTCCAAACACAGACACACTGCTCCCTTTTTAGTCTCCTCCAAGGGGTTTATGGATTATGATTTTAACCCCTGGAGATCTGCAAGCTGACATGTCTCTGCTCAGAAACAAATTACCAGAAATACATAACTCCCGTGATAAGTTACAGAAGATGAGCTTTTTATTTTAGGCAAATTTAAGCACGATTTTCTCCCACCAAGGAGAGGAATTAGTTTCCTAAATCCTTACAAGCATCCAAATGCAGTGTAACGGAAGTGCACATGTGCAGGTTACCATAGCTAACACACAAAGAAGAGACAAATCCATTTCAGGCGGTGAGGAGGTCAGGCAGGCCCAAGGCAGCAGCTGGACACTCCCACCCAGAACTGGTCCTCCTAGAAGATGTCACCATAACCTCCTGGAGACACTCCAAGCATCAGCCAGACTCCAAAAAATGGCACCAGGGCCCAGTGATAACACACCTGGTCCATAAGTCCTGAGTCACTGTGGCCATTTCAAGACACCCTTTTGGTCTTCTATGACCTGTCTTTAGAACCAGTCTCTATCAGCTCACAGGACGGGGAGCAGCCTTGCAGCGCCGGGCTGAAGGGAGCTTACTAAAATGCTCACAGCACAATGCCAAGACTTAATAATAAGACTTCAAAAAGCCAATTCTCAAATCCAGGCACAAAAAAAAGATTAAAAATAGCATGTATTTAAGAAAAGCAGTGACTTGCTGTCAGTCCCCCCAGGACTGCAATTATAACCATCAGCAATTTTAACATGAAGCTCACAGTGACCCAACCCTCAGCTTTAGATAATCTTTTTCACTGAGGAGTTAGTACTGCTGAAAATTAATTAATTCACTCTGAATGATAATTGAGAGAGATGCTTTCATGAGTAACACCAGTACTCTGAGAGATGAGACATCCAGTAAAGCACATCCTACACACAGTCTAGGTTAAATGCACGTCCACAACCTCTGTCCTCCTGCCCCTGTGAGCACAAATGACCTCCATCCAATGCTGCCCAGTCCCTGGAGCTGCCCACACAAACAGGGACAGGCCCACGTGGACTCTGGCTGTTTACCATGCATGCAGCTTCAGCAAATTCCCCACAAAGTCAGCATTTGCATGCATGCAGCAGCTTTACAAAGCCCAGCTCAGCGTCCCACCTCTTGCTGCTCCTCATTACCATCCTCCAGAAAACAAATATGAAATCATGCCCTTTGCTGCACAACTGCAACCAGGTTAAATCATCACTGCACACAGAACAACACCAAGTGGCCACCTGGGTCCCTGCTATAAATTCAGGGATTATCCTGTGCCAAGTATTACGGAAGAATTTTTCGGTTCTGAGCTTGAGGAGCTTTCCCCACTTTTCCTCCTTCTCAGCTGCCTACAACCCCTGGCTGCACTTTGGTAGAAAATAAAAAAAAGATGAGATAGATACTGAACTATCTGAAAAGGCTCCAATTCAAGGCTTCCTTGCTGAAAACCGCAATTTGTCATGTGAACAATACAGATAAAAATATAGAAATTTTGAGGAAGATAGTATTATCCCTGCTTAGATATGCTGAGTCTCATTCCCACCAGAAAGGACCATCACTTTCTAGATACAACCTGGTTCTGTGGGTCCTCTCCCACCACAGCATGACTCAGAAAAGCTATATCCTCAAGATCTTCAGGAGGATGAAATGAATGAATGGACCAGGACTTTGACCACTGATTCCAAACCTCAGAGTTTGCCATCCACTTCCGGCACAAGTGGTGCTCACATGTGCATAAAGGAGAATGACTCCAAGAGAAGACAGGACACAGGCTGACTGAAATTAACATGAACGGTCCCTTGTCTGAGTTGGAGGATGGACCTAAACCCATATAAAAAGTTAATTCTTAGAGTCTTTTGCAGGGTAGGAATGTAACTCCCCATTAGCCCTGCAGACAGCTCACACAGAAAGCAGCTGGACTTATGGTCATTATTTAACATCATCTATGCGCTGTCCACTCATCTTTCAACTTCTAATGAAGACCTGCCAGCAAATAATTACAGACATCTCTTGATTTCTCAAAAGTGGAATACTCCAAGACTTCAAGTACAGAAAAAAACTCTGATTTCCTTTGCACTTAACCAGCTGACTAGGGACTTCTTTCTCAAAGCTAAGGCAATCAGCACACCTCAGCGGGTCACACACCACGAGTGAATTAAACAGGTCTTTGAAGTGTCCTTCCCAGGTGACATGCACTCACACCTTGTGTGACACACACCACAAACGTGTCGTGAGGGGGATGCCTCCAAGAAGCAGCAAGCACGGGACACAGCTTCAGCACGTCACCACCAGGTATACCTTGGCTGATTGCCTGAAATGGCTGCTTCTCCTGTGGCTGCCAGACCTGGATCCAGAGCCCTGCCTGGACCTCGACCCCGGCTGGGATCCTGTGCTCCCACTGCTGCTGTGATCCCACTCTTCCTGAAAACAACAAACAGGTTGCTTTAGTCAAGGGCCACTCCATCCCCCACACTCCAAAATCACCGACCTGATGAAACAGGAGAGCTCCAGCTCCCAGGCCACTCGTGCCTGCTCCTACAAAACCATGCCCATGAGCAGCGTCCTTATTGTGGGGCTTCCTCTGACTCCTTTAACATGTTCTATTTACAGATTGCAAAGGGATGACACTGTGGGAGGCTCTGATGAGGATAAGATTCGGCCTTAGTACTCTAGAGAATGCATGAGGAAAAATAGCACTTACCTTCTTTATCTTCATGAGTATTAACTATGCATATTCATCAACCTCACATCCTCTAAAGCTGATGAAGGGCATTTGGACAATGTCCTTAATAACAGGCTTTAACTTTTGGTCATCCCTGAACTGAGCATGCAGTTGGACTGGATAATGACCGGTACCTTCCAGCTGAAATATTCTGTTCTATTCTACTCCATTCCCTTCCCTTCCATTCCATTCCATTCCATTCCATTCCATTCCATTCCATTCCATTCCATTCCATTCCATTCCATTCCATTCCACTCCATTCCATTCCCCTGCCAGACCCAAATAAACTTCTCAGTCAGTTTTTGCACTGCTCAGCCCACTGTTGGGAGTCCAGTTATTCACATGGCTGAGGACTCTTGTAGTTCACCAGGAGACTCATTACACGAATAACTATTTTTGTCTCTTAAGGAGCTGTGCCTGATGTTCTCCTTTATTCTCTCACTTGTTGTGCTGTCAAGCAAACTGCAGGTTTCTTGTTCAGCCCTCAAGGCATAATGACTCATCTGAAAACCAGAATAACTCACCTGACCAGCTCTACCCAAACACCCCACAAGGTCCTTGGGAGAAAGGTGGATATTGTCATGGCAATTGCTCCAAAAGCTTTGCTCAGAGACTTGGGAAAGACTTTTGAAGTGACCTAAAATAATTAAAACCCCATGATACCACCAAATGCAGAATATTCAACTCTTCCAAGTACTCTGAAAATCTGGAAAATACAAAGGGAAGCCTGTGTTTTAGGGCCGGTGTGAGAGCTGACAACTTCAAGAGGGTTTCTCATGTCTCAGATGTTCTCATAGGGCTACATGAGGTCCTGCAGACGCTAGCATGGGCTAAGGCAAAGGCAGGGCAACTTCAGCCTTCAAAGCCAAAAGGATTCATCACTCAAACTGCTTTTGAACACAACAGCCAAGTCCAGGCCACTAACTCCAGGGCACAGACCAGGTCCCAGCTCCACCACTGCCACCTGATTTGGATGAGGCAGGAAGACAACTGCACAGCAGAACCTGAACTACCTAGGGTGATGCTACCCAGTGGTCCAGAATGGACCTTGATGCACATGAAACATGGAAGTGTTCACCCAATACAAGGAATTGGAAGCAAAACACTCCAGTGCTGGCTTCTGCATCACTCCAGCTGGACATTCTGCACCCTACAACCTAGTAAGTTTCAAGCAAGTTCAAATACATTGTGGTATTGACTTAAAAAGAGGCAATTATCTGGTTTTCAAGTTGTAGATAAATGAAATTGGAAAGGTTGTGGTTATTTCCACTGACAGTTAAAGCACGTTCTTCTTCCCTTCTTATCACACCCTGACCCAAATCTCCCAATGGCTGAGAAATACCAAATGGCACAAAAGGAGTTGTTCAACTGGCATGAAGGGAAAAAACCGTGATGGATGTCAGGCAGGCCACTTTAGGAAGGCCTGGGGAAGAGCCAACATTGTAGGCATCCTGAGAAGTGAGAAATACCTCCTTTGACATGGGAAATATGTGCACCAGCTGAAAAGGTGGTTGGGAGAAATGCACCTTCATGCTTGATGTTTGAAGGATTAATTGTATCCTACACACTGAACATCTTGTTCACACACACACATACACAGGATTTCTGTGCCAAATGCTGCAAGTCAGCACATGCACCTTTTGCTTTGAAAGACATACTGAAAATAAAAACTGTTCACTTATATTCAGTAGACCCATCTTTTAGGAGTGGTTTTCTGCAGGCAATCCAAGATGTTGTAAATTCCAGAAATGTAGCTGTTATGAGAAACGATACTGGTATCACCATGCATCAATGTCCACCAAGAAACGTCACCAGATACAGCACAAACCACTCAGATCACAGGTGATTTTAATAAACCAGCTTGTTTCCTGGCTCTAAGTCACGGCCTGGGGCTTTCGCCCTGTTTACCTTCCTCACCTTTATCAAGAACTGATACTAATACTGAATACCAAATTGTTTTTTAAATAAAATTGCTACACTAAAAACTGTTGAAATGTCTGCTGAAGATGCTAACAGTCCCAGAACTGCCTGAATACACTCATGTTCAAACTCACCAGCACAGCCAAGCTCAGTATTTCCCCCAAATTTCTGACTAATTGCCATAGATTACCAACTTTTTACTGATACCTTACTGAAGGGGATTGAAATCTCCAGAATAAAAACACGACCCCCAGAAACAGTCCCACAGACTTCTGATGGCTTTGTGTCCTATAGTAAAGCTCTTTCATGCTAAAATGGACCCTCTCTGCAGACTTTCTGTGGAACTGGGCTGCTCACACCAACCTCATGGGTGATGCTCAAGGACTGGGTGAGAGCATGCAGGTGATGTTTGTTCTTTAAAGAAACACCAAAGCAGCAAAACCCCTTCACCAGCATAATTGCAAAGCCCATAAAAACCTATTCCCAGACTACAGAGGTAGCTGGAGTCCAGCAGAAAGCCGTGGCTTGGCACTGGTGAGATGTGGCACTGCTTTTCCTCCATCCTGTGTATGTTCCACACACAGCTCCTGCTAAACAAATCTACCTTGCTGCAGGAACAGAACTGATTGCCAAAGCTGACAAACACTGAAGACACAGCTGTAATGGCACCTCCTTAATCTCCACTCCTTGCTTCCTGCTGACCCCATTCCCCATCACCTGGCCCCATTACTCCGCTGTGCCCTTAAAAAACCAAGGATCTCCCAGTCTCTCTCAGTTCCCCAAAAAGTCCTTGAGCTCTGGCTCACAGATCTTGTTAGGGCTCCTCCACCTATCATTTCTGGTCTACACTCACCAGCAGGAGATGGGACCTCTGAGCCATACTTTGGGACTGGGAGGGAAAACACTATCCCTCCAGAGACTGATTCCCAGAAGCTGCTCAAACCCATGCCAATCCTTCTGGCCAAGCTCTGCACCTTCTCAGGAACAGTGAGGCTCATGCACATTGCCAGCAGCCCTCCTTTGGAAACTAGCTGTCAAATCTAACATTTGCATTTTAATTAGCAATAATCGTATGTTTCACTTACACTGCAATTTTCACCTTTGCAGTGAGCTCTTTGAGGCATGAACTAATTAATCCTGCTGCCTTTGCCAGTCCAAGAGTTAATATCTTCTGCTGCTTCAGTGCAAGTTTGAAAATCCTATTTGCAGAAAAAGAAGATAAGTTTCCCCAGTGCAGAAGCCATAAATGGAAACACCGTGATCACCTACGTGGCTGCTCTCAGTGAAGATAAGTATGGGTGTAGTGGGCTGTGCTGGTAGAGATGTAGATCAACCCTGGCAGCAGCACAAGTTTTAAGTGTCCTGAAGATATCAGTGAATTCTGGATGGGATTCATGTTCAATCATATGTAAAAATTTCAATATTCAATGTACAGCATTCATGGGTGGGCCAGAGGAAAAATAACAGGAAGCTGTCAGAGTTCTCAGGCCCCCAAAAACCTCTGGGATATCCCCAGCACAACAAGGGTCTCACATCTCTACCCAGGAGATCCCTAGATCAAGTTGTGGGGTGTCCTTCAAATGGTTCCTCAACTTTGATCTTACTCCTGGTCAGAACAGAAAACAGCTATTGTGTAAAAGGCCCTTTTTGAGGTTTTTCTGCAGTGGAGGTTTTCACACACGCAATTTGTGCTGCTGCCAAATCTTCCCATTATGCAGAATTTTTGCACTGCACTCCAAGTACCTCCCTAGAACTCCAGAAAAACCACTCCAATTTTAATAAGGAAAACCAAAGACTTAATTATTTTAATAACTCAAAATACACCTTAAAAAAAACCCCAACAAAAACCCAACCATAAGATTACTCTAAATATCTTAGTAGGGTAAACTTTCTAGCTTCTTTCTCCTCAAAGTATTACATAATGCTGTAAGAACATCAGAAACTGTTATAAAAATGTGATGCAAAAGCCCCAGCCCCTTTGGCTCTGTTCCTTCCCTTCCCAGGTCTGTGTCCCCCTTCCCCAGCCCTCTCCAATCTGCAGAAGGGACACTAAACATAACTTTGAGATCTTCTTCCACCAGGGAAAGTAAAGTTTGATCCATACCTGTGTCATAATACAGGACCAAAGGACCTGATGGACTTGGAAGTAGGAGGTTAAGCTTACATGATCTTTCTGGACTACCTGGGAAAGGACCAAGCCTGTGTGGTTGTGTTTTTTGGACAACACTGGAAGAGCCATGCCAACCAAGGATGTGCTAGATAGCTCATTGACACACAAGGGTGAAGAGGAGGAAGACTGAGGGCTCTCAGAATGACCCTGAAAACTCCAGATGTGCTATGGAAACCCATCAGCAAGGCCCTGTCCCAGCCTCAGAGGAAATGGCTCATATCATCCCTTCCCTGCCTAGAGCTCCAGCACTGACTGACCAATTCATCCAAACCTGGAAAGACGGAGACCTCAAAGGTAAATCAAATCTCATAAAAATAAGAGTGCGGGGAGCGCTACAATGGCCAGACAGGCTTCACCTGGTCTTCTCTACCCAAACAGAAAATGAGGGCGACAAGATGTCCTGTCATGTGAGCCACTGGTGACACCTGACTCAGAAGACACCTTCCCCCACCCTCAGTAAGCAGCAGCAGTTCTCCAGAGCAGGCAGCAATGCAGTGGAACATCTCCCTCCCAGACCTCCTGACACCCAAGCAGGTGCCTGCTTCACATGAAGCACTGCTGCTTCATGAGGCCCAGCCCAAACACAAGTCCCAGAGAAAGCTATACCTATACATTAGCTGAAGGACTTGATTTCTTTCTTAGCAGTCCTCTCCAACCATAACTGAGCAGGGCTGCATCCACTAAACGAGGAAGCATCACCCAGCAGTTACAGGCAGAAAAGTGACTGGTTTTCTCAGAGCTGCTCTTTGCTCATGGGAAGGTCACCCCACCTAAAGTCCTACTTTCTTCCTCCATCAGGCAGGCAAGCATCAACACGTACTCACTGGCAAAGCCAATGTCTGTCTCTTGCCTTCTCTTCTGGAAACACAAAATCAGTGTCTGCAGCATCAGCCAGCATCCACCTACCCCAGCAGATCCTCAGCATGGTGGACAGCCTCAGCTGAATTCAGTGTACAAACAGGCCCTGGGCTACAACATGAGCAGGCCACTGAGACGGGGAACCCTAGACTTATTCCCCAAACATGGAACTGTTGGAGCAAGTCCACAGGAGGCCATGAGATGATAAAAGGACTGGAACACCTCACCTGGAAAGACAGGCTGAGAAAGTTGGAGCTGTTCAGCCTAGAGAAGAGAAGGTTGTGTGCAGACCTCACAGCACCTTCCAGTATCTCAAGAGAGCCTAAAGGGAAGCTGGAGGGGGACTCTGCATCAAGAACTATAGTGACAGGACAGGGACTGATGGGTACAAATTGCAAGACGGGAAATTTAGACTGGATATTAGGAAGAATGGTTTTACTGTGAGGGTGGTGAGACACTGGCCCAGGCTGCCCAGGGAGGTTGTGGATGCCCCAACCCTGGCAGTGCTCATAGCACATAAGGCCCTGAGCAACCTGTTCTAGTGGAAGGTGTCCCTGCCTATGGCAGGTGGGTGATTTTTAATGTCCCCCCCTTAATATTCTATAATTTTTAAAAGTCTTTCCAGAGTCATCCCTCTTGTTTTCCTTCAGATCTGGACCCAAGGATAGGCAACTCAAGTGAGACACAGGCTGTCCACCAGCACAGGGAAAATGAATTACAAATTTAGTCAGGAGATCCTGCCAATCCACTGTCTCTCCAGCTCTATCTGGTCAGCCAAGAATTTGGGGCATTACACACTGCCTGCTGATGTCAATGGACTTAAGCCAGCAGGACAGTTTCACTGCTAACTTCAGTTAATCTGGATGCAGTGACATGTCCCCTGTCCCCTGTCCAAGAACATGAACCCTTCCCACCTGCTTCTGCAGCATCTACCAGGGAGGATCTCCTGGTGGCTGATCCCAGGAAGTCACGAAGTCAAGCAGCACTGATGCCTGCAAAAGAAAATTTTCTGGAACTGTGAAAGAAATCTGCACAGATAATTTGATTTTTCCACTCTCAATTGAAACTGAGCTCCTCTGTGCACTGCAATCTGCTGTTACCCAAGAGACAGCCTTCACACATTGCCCCACACCTCCCATTGCTTTTGCTTTGGCAACATGGCAGCTTTTCCAGCCATGACTGCAAGACGCGGACATGGAATGGCATGACCTTAAAGCTCATCTCCTTCCGTCCCCTGCCATGGGCAGAGACACTTTCCACTAGATGAGGCTGTTCCAAGCCCTGTCCAGCCTGGGATGGGGTAGCCACAGCTGCTTTGGGCATGCTGTGCAAGGGTCTCCCCACCCTCACAGGCAGGAATTCCTTCCCAATATCCCATCTAACACTGTCCTTCCCAGTGGGAAGCCATTCCCCCTCGTCCCTCCAGGCCCTTGTCAGAACTCCTATGATGGCACAGTTAGGGATGCTCTTTATTCCACGCAGTCTGATCTCCAGCCAAGGCCCAAGAGTGCAAACCCACCACCCCACTCCGCCACCGTGTGCTGCTGTTTCTGCTGGCTTAACAGGAGGGCAAAGTCATCTCCTTCACCACCAGCTCCTCAGGGAGGACAGGACAAGGGTGCTAACGAGCAAGGTGTGGGATCGTCAGGTGCGATCGACACACCCTGCCTGCCCCTTCACTGCTCAGTAGATCAGCAACACAACCATCAACTGCAGAAGCTTCTGAGGGCCCGAACCCTGTACCAAGTTCCTGCTGCACCTGGTGGGGCATGGACACAAGCAGTGGAATGAAAGCAAGTCCTGCTTACTGCCAACACCACAGGTTTTTCTTTGGTGATGATGGGTGACAGCCAGCCACCATGGGGGAAGGGAGGGACTTGGCCAGGAAGGAGGATTTTCAGCTCTCCATCTCCCAACGCCTGGAGAAATGGCACAAACCCGCAGAGTTGTTCTGGTTTTTGTTAATGCCTTTTACATAAGGGGAGCCTGGGATGCAGTTCCTGCCAGGCCTTTCATGTACCAAGAGCTTTGCTGGATCTCTCAATATGCACCATACCAGATTTTTTTACTTAATGAATTGCTCTCAGAAATATATCAAAGAGCTTCCTACTTGCCACAGCCTCACAAGGGGAATGCAAATAAAGCATTATATAAAAACTTCCCACTGGCTCTTTTTGGGGAAGAAAAAAAAAATCCAAACATAAAAGAGTTTAAAATTATTCCATTATCTAAACCTTCCTCTTTACAGAGGCAGTAAGGTGCTCAAAGAATATTTTGAGTAGCTGGTCTTTGCCCCAGAGGCTCACACATGGTGAGACCTGGCAAACTTTCAGGGGTTTGGTGGAACATGGCCATGCCATGCAGCAAACAGAGAGATCCCAGCAGGAAACAAGAATTACAGATGAGCTGAATGTAATTGTAAGACCAGGATTTTCTCAGCACATGAGTTCACAAAATATATCTCAGGAGATTCCCCCATGAGCAGACCATCTTCTTGCAGCCACCCGCCCACAGAACTGGAAAGACCAGGGTGTTTCAGGGGGAATTTTCTCTGTTTTTAAGCCACAGCTTTGTATGTGATGCCTATATGCCAGCCTATGGGAACTGACTCCAAGTCTCACACAGCTGCTAACACAGGTCTCACCAAGTAGTGCAAGAGCAGGACAAGTCTGGGTGATCTTTTCCAGAGACACCCAACAACACCAGAAACCAGCAATTTTGGAATATCCTGGACTGATTTTACCTTTATTTTTAATGAAGGTAAAAACACTTAAAAATGAAGGGTAAAAAACACTTCATTTTTACCCTTACATTATATTTTATTCAGAAATTGCTCTAACCCCCTCACTTGTACAACAACCAGTAGATGCTTATATACACACATACTATATAAAAATGCATAACAAACACACACATTAAAAAAAAAAAATCTTTCTTTTATTTTTCTTTACCTTGCTGCATCATATAGCCCAGAATTTCAAAGGCATCAAGTCCTCAGGGAGGCATAGAGGGATTTTTCAGGCATGGGAAAGTCATCTTCTCTGTAGGCTTCCCTATAACCTTTAGGAAGCCAATTACTTCTGAAAAAGCAAGACTGGACTACTCTGTCTTCACAGAAAATGAACCACATGCTGAATATATTTCCAGGACTAACCTAGATTTCCATATAAATGCCTTCCTGATGGCCACGTGAGGCATACCATGGTCACTGATACATAACCCACATTTTCACATTAGCTGAAGCCAGCAGAAATCTCACATCCAAGTATTTTTCAAGTATGAGTGGCAACGCAGAGATCTCAGCTGGAAACAAAATAGGAAAACTAGGAATTCCATTTCCTGCCCGAACCCCTGAAATGCATTAAAAAACTGCAACAAAAAAGCCCCATCAGAACAACAAAAAAAACCACCAAAATAAAACCAAAAAACCCCAAACAGAATAAAAAAAACACCCCCAAAATGCAACCCCTTCCTCCATTGGGAAATAATTAGCTCGCTTCTTCCTTAGCAGGTTTGAAAAGTGACTGATAATTTCAATTCAGGAAAAGCATCGTAGTAATGACTTGGATTTTTTTTTAATATTGAAATATTTTAGTGAAAACAGCCAGGAATGGTAAGAAACTGCACTTGGACCTCACCAGCAGTGTTTAACTCATGTATCAGTGACAGTGAGAGAAATGCTTGCCTGGACAGAGGAACAATAGCTTGCAGCTCCTCTTTGGTGCCAAGGAAAATTTGTTACTCACAGTTAAAGGAAGCCAAACATGGAGAGAGATAATTACTAGCTCTGCTGCAGGCTGGGAGAGAGCCCAAACACAGGGTAAGCAGCTTGGGCATCAGAGAATGCTGTTTGTGTGTAGGAAAGGAGCTCCCTGTAGGAGGAGATCAAACACATTTAATTCTCAGGGGACAAAAAAACCAGCAAGAAAACAAAAAAACCCCATGTAAGCTGAAACAAAAGAGTGCATGGCACCAGGCAGATGGAGGAAAGCAACACCCATGCATGACTCCTGCATCCTCCTGTAATCTCCACCAGCCACTTGTACATTAGCAGAGCCCTTGGGTGAAGTACCAGGGACCTTCTTCCCTAGGGAAAGCCCCATATCGACCCAAGGAAGCCTGATGGAAACGGCAAGCCTCCCAAGTGAACATGCAGCAGCTGTCTGCAGTGCTGGGAGGGAGCCTGATGAGGTTTTGCTGCTGAATATTTTGAAGCAGATCACAGCTGTAATAAATTAAATCCACAATTCCATCTGGCACCTTCAGGAGCTCATCCAAAGCAGTACCTCTGTTCAGCACACGCCCTCCTACAAAACAACAGCCTGCCTTTGTTGGGTGCAGGTGTTGGTAGAAGTGTTACCAGCATCCCAGGGCCATGGCAGGGAAAGGATCCCTCAGTCAAGAACTTCCAGCATAGCACCATGGGAGGAAGCTGTGCCCAAAATGAGAGCTGCAATATGCCCTGCTCAGACTGGCACAGCCTCTTTTACACCCTGCAAGGGGCTCCCAAATTCCCCCTCATGAATCCACACGCAAGACTGCATCTGGAGGACATCAAGCAGAGGAAGAGAATAAAAGCCACCAACTTGAAACCACTTCTCTGGATGGGACATCCACCAGCCACAGCAATTGGAAATACTGTTTTCCCTTCCTCAGATGCCTAAATTTCACATCTCCTCAAGCAAGTGCTGCTCTTACAGAACTGATGGTCTCATGGTGACACAGCAGCTTGTCAATCAGATGAGAATGATCAAACACAACTCCCCACCCAACCCAACTCTCTTCCATGGGGGTACTAACATGAGGAGAGACAGCCAGCTCTAGCAGGACCTGGTAAACACTCCTTACTTGTGTTCACACCATGTCCAAGCACCAAAAGTGATTCACACTTAGCTCCTGTCACTGCATGACCAACACAGGCTCTCAGCACGTGCAACTTTGCTTCTTCTGCCAGCTCACCCTCTCAGCCGTGTAATGCTCTTCCCTGCAACACCATCCTTGTGCTGCAGCACACAACAGAGAAGCTGCACAAAGATCCTTTATTCCAGCTACATCTCATCCTTCCAAGTCAGCTCGGATGCTCCTAACAGCTTCCTTACACAGGTGACAATAAGAAAGCTTTCTGGAATAAATGTGACACTCCTTATTTTTTCTCCTTTAAGCTCCTGATGAAAGCATCCATCTGCACATCAGGATGTTGCCCACCTCCCATGGTTTGGGCAGGAACAGGCTTTCAGATGCCAAGCAGAGGGACACATCTCCCCTTCCAGTGGAGAGGGACAGCTGGCAGCACCTCCCAGGCGAGACAGTGGAAGAAATAAAGGGAAAGGTCTGGGCAGAAGGAACTAAACACAAACCCTACCTGGTTATGTTCGTGAGACGACGAGCCCTTCCCTCGGGATGGGGAACAGCTGCCATCAAGCTGCTCGCTACAATCCGCCGTCCACTGCAAAAGGGATAAAAAAAGGGATTGTGTAAAATAATAGCTGGGCTGGGCAAAACTGCTGCGTCAGTCCACAGAGCACAGAAAACACTGTCTGGCCGCGGGCATCGCTGCACACGTGTGGCACCCCTCCTTTTTGAGGATGATCCCAAAGGCTTTGGCTTGGAAACGCTCCACCCGCTGCTGACAGTGGGTAGATGGAAGAAGCAGGAACAACTGTAGGAAAGCATTTGATATGGTGCTTTGGAATAAAACCCAGCTCCAATACCTCCTTGCTGACTCTGACAGTGCTTGGAACCCCAGGTGTGCGATACACACTAGGGTGACTTATCACTCATTTCCGTGGAAAGTTTGAAAATTTCTGCTTTTCCCAACCCTTGTTCCCAACTCTATTTGCTTCAAGGACAGATACATGCCCTGGGCAGCCAACACCCTGTGTTTTCATTTTAAACAAAGCAGAAAATGAGTACAGAAGCTGTAGGTTTGGCCACTGCCAAATGTGGTCATAGGGGATTAGCAGATTCTTAGGCCAGCTTGCCCCAAGGTTGGGCAGCAAGGTGTCTCCACAAAAATAACTGAATTTGGCGTCATTTGTTGCCTTTTTTTTTTTTTCCTTAAAGAAATGTAGGGCTGCATCATACTGGTGAAAAAAAAGCCCAAAACCAATTTTCACTAAACAAACATCAAAGATGCTGCTTAATTCTAAGGTCATTTTATCACTCCTTCAACAAAGTGGAGACTGACCAGCCCCACTTCTGAGGTCTTCCACTCTGGAAGCCCTTGGCTGCTCCAGAGACACTCAAGGCTTGGTATCATCACCAAGGATGTGCCAAGAAAATGAAAAGTCATTTCCATACAAACAGCCACCTGAGAGCTCCCTGACAGGTATGGATGAGGCCACAAAATAAAGAGTCTTCACTACAACTGCCCATGATCCCTGCCCTCATCAGAGAGCCCGTCCTAGCTCACAGATGGGGGAATGTCAGTCTCCCTCATTAAAGAGCTGCCCATCACTCTCCTGTCACTTCTGCTGAGCCCCACTGGGCAGGCCCATGATGCCATCACTCTTGAGAGTCTTTCATTTACCAGACGTATCCCTATCTGCTTTAATAATTTTGAGTGTGACCACATTCCTGGAAAGGTCTCTCAAGGTACAAGCTCACTCATTATCTCCACAGCAAAATATAAGCACCTTTTCCCTCTGATTTTCCTCTTTTTTCCTGGTGGGAGCTAGGCTGGGGACATCCCCATCAAGGGAACATCCACATTTTGGGATTCTCTGAAGTGGCAATGGATTCAGCTTCCCTGATAGCTGAGTGAGGAGGATGTTCCTTTCTTTCCTTCCCCCAGCAAGGAGAGCAGTTGTCCAGGAATGTGGTACCATCCCAGCAACTCACACACACATGGCTGAATGGATTTATCCATTCTGAGGCAGGGAAAACATCACAGCCATAAGAAAACAAACTGCAGAGAGATTAAACATTAAAGATTTAGTTTCTGGCAGAGCCTTGCAGTTAAAAACAATTTCCTTGGTCTCAGCTGAGTGCCTTTCCCTTAAATCCATCTTTCTCCCTCTAGCTCTCATTAATGAGGGAACGTGCCACCTTCCATCAGGCTGGCTTCCACCAGGGTTGCTCCAGTCAGCTGCAGGATATGTGCCTGTTTATTCCTTGCTTTGCTAAGAACTGATCAGGAAGGGAAAATCAGAAATAAAAACTCCTGATTATTTCTTAGAGGTGAAAAAATAAAAAAAACCTTTGTGAGACATAATTCCTTCTTAGTGCATCCATTAAGACATGGCTTGATAAATGCAAGTGACCTAAAGTGAAAGCCCATCTTCACTTTTTGTCCAATATACAGCCCTAGAAATACAAAATGTTGCATTTTGATGGAGTTCCACAATAAATCCTAATTAAACTTCTGCATCAATGGTCTAGGGTACAACCTCATTTAGCTGCTTCATTTGAGTTGCTTCTATAACTGGTTTAATTAAAAGGTTTAATGTTCAGATCTTTCATTATTACGAATTTTTCCTTTAAAATAAAACCCAGTCATCTTGAAAGAGAACACTCTCAGAACTGACATTAAAAACACAGCAGCTCCTTTCTTCCAGGGCAAGCCAGGAAGGAAAGCTAAAATGCCATTTCCACAACTGGAACATGGATTTGGTTGTTGCAATCAAGGATCTTAATGCAAAAAACGTACATGGTATGCCATGAGAATTAGAAATTTTTGTGCTTAAGATGCAGAGGGAGCAGTGGACAGGTTGGAAGAGGTTACAAAACTTTGTCGATTACTTTATTTCTAATTCAATACTACTTTTGAGCTTGACACATTAATAAGCAGAACTTGTCTGTTTGACCTGAAGCCCCTCCAAAGCATCACTTCAAACACAGACACCTTCCAGCCTTGGGTAATAAAATCACTAGATTTTTAAATATATTTTCTTCCATTTCTAAGGGCTTTGATCCTCAAATTGTGAAAGATCTCTTCACCAAAATCTATTGTTAAAAAGCTTCCTTTGTTTGGTAATTTCTTTACATTGAGATGATATAAAACAGGTCTAGAGCTCTGGGTCAGATTCTCAGCTCCAGCAAACCTGCAGAGTTCAGACAGATCAGATCAAACACTGCTGATACCAGATAAAGATGGGATCCTTCATATATAGAATCATGGAATGGTTTGGCTTGGAAGGGACCTTAAACCCCATCTCATTCCACACCGTGCCATGGGAAGAGACACCTTCCACTGTGCCAAATTGCTCCAAGCCCTATCCAACCTGGCCTGGAACACTTTCAATGATGCACCTTGAGATCATAAAAAACCAAACCAAGCATCTGGAGACTGCTACCAGCAGCTTGGAAACCTCAAATACATCCCCCCCAAGCAAGTGAGCTGCCCCAAACCCAGTGTTTCATCACACCCTGCTTCACATCCAATCCCTGAAAAAGCTACTTCAGCTAAGAACACACTCCAGGAGCTCCCAGTGTGCCCCCAGCCCCTCTCCCACCCCACAGTGAGCCTTTCACCCACCTGTGAGATGTGGGACTGTGTCTTCTCGCTCTCGCCGTCACCCTCGGTCTTGTCGGTGAGCAGCCCCTGGACCTGGTACTCCAGGACGTAGCTGTCAATGAAGCGCTCCAGCTCCTCAATCTCCTGGGAGCGGCTGCTCCCCGCCTCCGAGGAGGCCGACGCCACCGAGGAGCTCTCCATCCCTTCAGGGAACACACTGGGAACACAGGGGGCCTGAGGAAGCGGGACAAAAAAGACAGCGAGGAATTATTTCCCAGTAATTATAAAAAACCCCAGCAGACAAAGCCTATCAGTTGCCATGCGCAGGATATTTTTTGCTGTACATCTGCATTTCCAATACAATTTCTAATAATCCTAGGTAGTTGCTTTTAGGGCTTCCAGGCATGCAAAAAATGTTCCATTTCTGTAATATTCCTGCATTTAAGGACAACAGACATATTTCCTGGCCTCCTGCTTAAAACCCAAATTACTGAAAATCTCCAGACATATGCACGAGAGAAAATACACTAAAACGCTTGATTTATTAAATCCAAAGCACTAGCTGTTCTGGATATGGGTGAGAAGCTGGGGGTAATGGAGAAGGGTGAGGAAGAGGATGATAACTGAAAAGCTTCTCTAGAGCAGCGGCAGTAAATAATGCTGAGTTAATGGTGCGAGTGTAAATGGTCCAGTGAGGAGGTGAGACAGAGATCACAACAGAATTCACTTTTAAAACCTCTCACTGCAGAAAATTGCCTCTATAGGAGCCATAGGGCATTTATAATTCTCTTCTCCCTCCTACTTCTCCAGGGCTCAATGACAATAACGCCTTAAAGAAAGGAAATCACCAGCTCCTGGGCTGGGCATGGCACTGGGTTCTGCTCCCTGTGACAGGGACAGGACCCAGGGAATGGCTGGAGCCGTGCCAGGGAGGGCTAGGTTGGATATCAGGGAAAGGCTCTTCCCCAGAGGCTGCTGGCACTGCCCAGGCTCCCCAGGGATGGGCACAGCCCCGAGACTGCCAGAGCTCCAGGAGCCTTTGGACAGCACTGCCAGGGATGGACAGGGTGGGATTGCTGGGGGTCTGTGCAGGGCAGGAGCTGGACTGGGTGATCCTGGTGGGTCCCTTCCAGCTCAGGAATATTTTATAATTCTACACTTGGAAAAAAAGGCTGTGGCTCAGTGTCTTGTGGTAAACCTCATACTCCTCCCTTCCTGCAGCTGGGAGGGAGAAGACATGGGAGCTGCCAGCACACTGTAGGACACAACAGCTTCATCCCTCACCCTCTCCTTCACCAGGAATGAGAATTTACAGTCTGCTTTGAGACAAGTATAAAATCACAAAGCAAATCCAGAGTGAGTCACATGCCATCCAGAAGGGAAGGAAAAAAAAATCTGCTCCCAGCTCATGTAGTTTCCAGCTCCTGAACTATTTTCTCCTCCGTCACTTCTGAACAATTGTGGCATCGTTTGGAAACTGCCGAGAATGAGCAGTTCTGGCCTAAGGATTTCATCTGCTCAAGGAATTATTCCCAAATGTGCCCAGACTGTCAAAAAGGCTCATTATGTAGACCAATATCACACATTAGCTCCTGAACAAAAATCATATGCCATATTAGAAAGGACAAAGAAAAAAGAAGAAAGTGAAGAAAGAAAAAAAGAAGGAGCCCCAGAGAGTGTGGAGTCCTGGAGGAGGGCATGCTTCTCCCCTTTTCACTAATTAGTGCCAATTAGAAAAAAGGAAAGCACCAGTTATCAAACAGGAAGTGCTAAAGAAAGAGTTGGGAGAATAGGAGGCTCCCATGAGTCCTGGAGGGGTGTGATGGCATGGAGAGATGGCTCGAAGCAGGGCATCACTCAGGATGGAGTGAGCAGGGTCTGAGGTTATCCTCCATCTCCTTGGGCCACACATTACCCAAGCTCAAAGGTTTTTTTTTTGTCTATTTCAGACAACACAAACCACATATCTGAGATATTTGTGGATCTTTAGTGGTAAACTCTAAAACAAATTCATCTTGTGGTAGCTTCACCTCTCTCTAAAGGAAACCATCACTCAACAGGAAGAAAACTCCTGCTCTTCCTGGTGATCTGTGCCTGAAGCTAGTTTCTCACCTCACCTCACCTTCAAAACACATAAAAAACCATTTTCAAAGAAAAACCAAAACCCACACTTGAGCATCAAAGCACTTACTGTTTTCCCACACTGAGCAAATAAATGCTGGTGAGAGCTCTTGATCAAGCAGTGATCCCTTGGCTCTGTGTTGGCTCAGCACCTACCACAAAGCATTCCCAGACACCAGGTACATTCCTTAATCACAACAAACAAGGATCAATCTCAAAATTGCTTTTTTCCCCCCACTTTCCCCTTCCTCCACTCTACTTTGCCAAAGCACAAAGTTTGGGGGCCTGAAAATTACCTTCCAAATCTTATCTCTTGAAGTGTTCAAGTCCAGGTTGGATGAGACTTGGAGCAACCCAGTGCAGTGGAATATGTCCCTGCCCATGGCAAGGGGTAGAACTATAGGACCCTGAAGGCTTCTTCTAACTTAAATCCTTGTAAAACCTGATGATTTTACAAAGCCCATGTTGTGCTCACTACTGTGACCATAAAAGACAGAATCATCAGCAGAAAAAGTCAATAGATGTGCAAACTGCTTATTATAACTTAGTAATTATCAGCATTACTGTAATGTATAATTATTATTAATAGCTGTTATTAAGGGTGATCTAAATGGGGTTCTTGCTCTAGCAAGATTATACAGTTTTTTTAGCAATTATACAGTTTTACCCTTCATCAGCAAATAATAAGAACAAGCATTTTTTATGACCCTTGTAGGTTCATTCCCTTTCTCCCAAAGGTGCTCCAGGCTTGTTGAACTTGTGGAAACTAGTGGTGAGTTTGATAGGCGAAGAACAGTAATGGAGAACAAACCCACTTTGGATTGGGAGGCAACAGAAGAGTAGAACTTGCAACCAAAGTGATTTAAGAAGTGCTGAGTCCATGATGAGAAGACCACAGACATGCAGGACAGTGATGCATTTCCAGGTCACTGGAGGGTGGGTGAGAGGGCCCCACATGCATGTCCTCCCCCAGGGAAGAGGCTCCAGCCATTCCCCTCCACACCAAAAGTTCTCCAAAATCTGGACTGAAGCAGGCTGGCAGTGCCAAGACAGAACAGCAGGCCAACTTCCCACAGATTGTCCCCTAGGACGAGACCCACCTGAGTCCCAGCCATGTCAAGGCACTCCAGCCCCCAAAACAAGCTTCTAGGCAAAAACATTCTGGCACAGCAACATTACACCAAAACAGCAACCATAAAGAGATCTTCCTAAAACAATTCTTACAGAATCACTGAATCATGGAATTGTTTAGACTGGAAAGCCCTCCAAGACCATCAAGTCCACCCCCCTGGCAACGCCAAGGCCACCACTGACCCATCTCCCCAAGTGCCACATCCACATGGCTTTTAAATCCATGGAGGTATGGGGACTCCACCACTGCTCTGGGAAGCTCTGCTGGAAGCTCTGGACAAGCCTTTCCATGGAGGGCTTTTCCCCAATATCCAACCTGACCCTCCCCATGCCCAGCCTGAGGCCGTTCCCTCTCCTCCTGTCCCTGTTCCCTGGAGCACAGCCCGACCCCCCGGCTGTCCCCTCCTGTCAGGAGCTGTGCAGAGCCACAAGGGCCCCCCTGAGCCTCCTTTGCTCCAGGCTCAGCCCCTTCCCAGCTCCCTCAGCCTCTCCTGGGGCTCCAGCCCCTGCCCAGCTCCATTCCCTGCCCTGGACACGCTCCAGCCCCTCAGGGTCTCTCTTGTCCTGAAGGTCCAGAGCTGGACACATCACTGGAGGTGCCTCAGCACCAGCATCCCCTGGGCCCTTCCCAGCTTTCCAGCCCCTCTGCACCAGCCTAGAGGGGCTGGAAAGCTGGGAAGGCCCAGGGGAAGCCATAGGGGGCTGGGATGACTCAAGAGCAAGCCAGTTCTCGCTCCAATTCATCCAGACAAACCCACATCCTGACCTGCTATTAGGACAAAAGCAGCACACCTTGATCCTATGCAAGGTCCAACGTGACTGAGCACCAGAAAAGGAAAGAAAATAAAGAGATTGCTTTGCCCAGTGTTTTGCTTCCACTGGATGGATGCTAAGAGCTTAAAATACTCTTGCACACTGGATGAGTTTCTTTGAAGGCTGTGGCTTCCAAAGGCAAGAGAAACAGGAATACCACACTGTCACACACAACCAAAATGGTGAAAGTCGTAAGCAGATTTTCTTGACAACTACATAGCCGGGAGCTAATACCCAATGCCAACACCTAGGTAAGGTCATTGGAAAAAATCCCTAAAATACAGAGTTCAGGCAGAACTACTTCATGCACTGGGCTTCCTCTCACCTGAACTGAAATTCAATTATTGAAAGGTGTAACCATCTCCAAAGCCCAATAAAGGGCTTTCCCACAACATGGCTTCAGCTGTTTAGGCTTGACTGACTGACTGACTGATTGATGGCATTTAATTGGAAAACTCATGTCTCTTCCTTACTTATCCTTTGGTTAAACACTAAGAAAATCCCAGGCCAATCCTCCATTCCTCCGTGACACCAAAGTGAAGTCAGGAGGAATGCAGAACATCCTTTATGCAAAGAATATTTATTTCTCAGAAATGCCATCACAGACCAGCTGCTGCAGATTCAGGCTGTGACAGGCTACAGAGATATCCTGACATCCCTGAAAGCCTTTGTCTTGGCACATGGGATTTATCATCCCAGAGTTTTCTAGGAACAAGAGATGCTTCCTATAAAAGGCAGCTGCAGCACAAATTCTTCACGTACCAATGCAGCCACCTGCTTCCAGAATGTTCTTTGATAGGACATCCAGCATCCCTCTTGTGTTAGTTCTCCCTTGAGTATTTATAACAGACTGTGATCCAGCAGGTCTCTTCTGCTCTGAGACACCTGGGACACAAACTGAGGAACAGCTCAGCAGCCCAGATTTGTCTGCGCCTGAATGGGATGATGATAAAACCAAATCAAACTGATCCCCAGGGAGACAGAGGGATGGGCACCAGCCCAGGCCCAGACACCACATCCTCTCTCATGAGCAACCAATGACAACTTTCCCATCTCTTGTGCAGGCTCCAAAACCCACCCCACTGTTCTCCCATCTCTGTCCCCTACAGCAACGCTGGACATCACCTTGTGCAGGTGGAGGTGGATATCCAGGCTGAGGTGACACCCTCTTCTGCACAGTGCCTCTCTGGGTCTGGGCAGGACAGAACAGCTCATGGTCAAACCCTCCATCATCACCTCCCTCACATTTCCTGCTCACTGAGACTCCAAGCCAGGCTTATTAAAGCTGCTGCTGAAGCATACACAGAAGGAGGAAGTCCCTGCAGCCCCAGACAAGAGAGATGCTTTGACTACACAGACCAGGGAAGAGCAGGTAGTACAGGACAGCCCTTCCACTTCTTATCAGCACCTTTGGGTAAAGTGAAAACCCTCTGTGTGCCTCAACTCTGCAAACAACCACCCACCAGCTCACACTCTGACAGCAGCACAGGCACGAGGACCTTTGACTGTCTGCGTTTGGGGCTGGAACTCCTTGCCATCAGCACGGCTTGATTTCCAGCATCTCCTTTTAATGAGCCTCTTCTGCAGAAATATTTTCCCTCTCCTCATCCAGCCCTTTTTCAACAACAAGTAATTAGCAATGCGTCTTTCTCAAGCGGTGAGAGCATCTCAGAGAACGAGACGAGCAGTTTATCTTTATTGCTGGCAGGCAGCTCTCATACCCAGCCACCCGCAGGAACAGTTACTATGGAAAACAAAAGCAACAGAGATGAACCATGACTCTCTGAACCTAGGTATTGCTGCATCTCCACAAAACATCATGTGTCTTTCTTGGATTTGCTGCTCCAAAACCACTACCTTTCCAGACATCAAACCATCAAGCACAGAAATGTAAATTATTATACCCTGGATCCGACCCTTTTCTAATTAAAATGTAAACACCTTTGAAAACCACATGAGTGTTTACTGCTGGAGCCAGCTTTGGGCTTTTCAGATACTAATGCATCCACAGCTGGCTGAGCATTTAATGTATTTCATCATCCCTCCAGTCTCAGGTCTGCTTTCTGGTACCTGGTGATGCAGAAAAGCCCTAGTGACAGGACAGGAGCCCACCAGCTGTCACATTGCAGTGCCACTCACAAGTCTGGCACAGAACACAGCAGGCAAACACCACGGTGCATTGAAACAGAGCCATCAAAACAAACACAGAAATAAATGGAGGGAAAAAAGAGAGGGACAGACAAGTGCCACAGAATCCAACCCAAAACAGCCAGCTTGATCCCGCAAGAAAGGGAGAGGAGTAACCAGAAAGCCAGAAATCCTCGTTCTCACCCAGACAACAATTTATTATGTAGCTTGCTTCCCTGCAATAAGCAACTCTTTGTGGTTGGAAAGTGAATCTTTTTTCCTTTTCTTCTCTTTAAACAAAACCAAAGCCACATTACCTTTAGAAACATAAAGTCTTTTAGTGTGTCAAATCTGTGCATGAGGTTGGAGTGGTTTTCCACCAGATGGGCTTCCTTGCCTGGGGGAAGACATTACCTTTGGCTTGTGATAGATATTATCAAAAAAGGAAATGAAAAAAACAGCACACAACTAAGAAAAGTACTGTCTGAACATCAAGTGAGAGGAGGTGGGTTTTTATAGGCTCACCCTGTGGTGGGATGCTCCACTACAGGGGATGTCAGGGCAAGGAGACTGCTGGGGCATCACTGGCTACAGCAACAACTGCAAGGAACGCTCACAGATTTTGATACAAATTCAATACATGCAAATGCATCAGCATTTCTAGATATAAAATCTGAAACAGGCCCTAAAAAGCCTCCAACCACCAACCCCTGAATTGTGAACAGCCTGAGTTTTATAACCTATTTTACACTGGTTCATGCTACAAACTGTGACTTAAGCCAGACATAACAGATTTCCACGTTCCCCTGCTTCTACTATAACCTAATTGAACAAGAGCCCACATTACATGTTACCCTCGTTATTTTTCACCTTTACAAGGAAAATGTTGCCAGGTAAAGATATTGAACAACTATTATGAATATCTGAGGAAAGAGCATTTCACACATGCTCTTCTCTTCAGAGCTGCACTGTTTCTCTCCTTGAAGAGCACACAGCATCACTCTGGCAGCTGCAGGGATCGTGCTGGAAGACATGAACCAAGGATGTTCTCCTGCCAGATGAGCTTGCACACATGCACCATGCACCTGTGTATGCCCTCATGTGATTCACCTGGCAGGCTGCAATCCTCAGGCAACTAACACCTGTTTTTGTGCCCAGCTCTTCCGGCACCCCAAGGTATGAGCCACAATGCCATGGAAGCAGCAGCCAGGGTACAAAACTCTCCATGCAGGCAGCGCTCTGCAGGCAGAGAGCACAGCCCACATCCTAAATAAAAGCACCACAACCACAAACTCATCCATACACAGTCACTTGTGCACCCGTGCTGGCTGCCACGCATCGTCCTTTGTAAATAACCAAAGGGAAACCATTATCGGGACAAAAATCTTTTCTTTCCAGGCGCCCAGGCAATATAATAGGCACTTGGGCTGTGAAAAGCTCTGTAATCCTAAAAGACACATCCAACTCTAAGTTGAGATGTCAACCTGCTGAAGTAATCCATCTCACTGGTGGCTGCCCATGGGAGGGACTGGGCGGGAGCAGCGCACCCCAGTCAGCAGCAGGGCAGCCATGGAGGCTGCTTAATCCCTATTAAATCATGCCCGTGGCTCACTGGCAAAAAGCATTTTTGTGCCTGTACGCCAGCTTGTAGCAGCATTCAGAGAACATACCTTGGCCACCAGCCAAAATGCTGGAGCTGCCACTCCCAGATGGATTTTATGCTAGGAGGAGCTAGCTGGTCCTCTCCTCCTGGGAATCATAGGATCACAGAACAGTCTGGGTTGCAACAAACCTTTAAAGGTCATCCAGTCCAACCCCCTGCCATGGACAATAAACCTCCTACCTGATAAGGTTGCTCCAAGCCCCGTCCAACCTGGCCTTGGGCACTGCCAGGGATCCAGGGGCAGCCACAGCTGCTCTGGGCACCCTGGGCCAGGCAGGGCCTGCCCACCCTCCCAGCCAGCAATTCCTCATTCCCAATATCCCATCTGTCCCTGCCCTCTGGCCCTGGGAAGCCATTCCCTGGCTGCTGTCCCTCCCTGCCTTGTGCCCAGTCCCTGTGCAGCTCTCCTGGAGCCCCTTGAGGCCCTGGCAGGGGCTCTGAGGTGTCCCTGGAGCCTTCTCTTGTGCAGGTGAGCAGCCCCAGCTGTGCCAGGCTGGCTCCAGAGCACAGGGGCTCCAGCCCTGGCAGCATCTCCGTGCCCTCCTCTGCACTGGCTCCAGCAGCTCCAGGTCCTTGTGCTGTTGGAACCAGGGCTGGGGCAGCTCTGCAGGTGGGGTCTCAGCTGAGCCCGGGGGCACAGGGGCAGAATCCCCCCTGCCCTGCTGCCCACGCTGGGACCAGCCCAGGGCAGGGGGATCAGGCTGGGGCAGGTCCAGCTCTCACCCACAGCACCTCCAGGTCCTTCTCCCAGGGCTGTCCCTCTGCTCATCCCCAGCCTGGGTTGATCCTGGGGGTTGCCCTGACCCAGGTGCAGCTCCAGCGCTTGGCCTTGTTAAACCTCATGAGGTTCCCATCCTTAAGGATTCTTACCTCCATCCCAACTAACTGCTTCCCTTCATCACAGCTTTCCCCTTTTTGGGAATTAAGCTCTTCTGTGTAACAAGAATAGGGGCAGGAGAGCCTCTGGTGTATCCCAAATTCAACATTTCTGGAAGATGAGATAGGAATGAAGAAGCAACATGCTTTTTGCAACATGACGCACCTTCTGCACCTTTGAAAGCAAATCTTCTGTGGGTTCCTGTTGGGAACAAGGGAACAATCCTTCCCAGACTTGGGTAGCTCCTGGTTGGGATGGGGTTATACATGCAAAGAGCTTAATCTAAGGCAGCTCTCACACCTTGAGAAGATCACAGAATCATAGAATGGTTTGGGTTGGAAGGGACCTTACACCTCATCTCATTCATGTCACGGGCAGGGACACCTTCCACTATCCCAGGTGGCTCCAAGCCCCATCCAAACTGGCCTTGGACACTTCCAGGGATCCAGGGGCAGCCACAGCTGCTCTGGGCAACCTGTACCAAGACCTCATCACCATCAAATGGAAAAATTTATCCACAAAATAGTTTCTTCCTAGATGCCCTTGAAAACCCAAATCCATTTTTCAGGCTACAAGGATGTCACGCCATGTTCTCCCTCATAATTTCCCATTGCGCTTAGGAAAGCAAAAGTAATACCCAAACTAACCTAGGTTTTGCATTGGGCTCCCAGCAGCTGTCCCAGCAAGGAACATGATGCAGCACAGGCACCACCGCACCCAGAGAAGGTCTCACCTAGCCCAGGGATGCTGCTGTGTGGAAGGGATGGGCTCCCTGTGTGAACCCACCACAATGGCAAAAGTCACAGCAGCAGGAGTGCCCAGCCAAGGATAGGGGGAAATCAGACCCTCCAAGCTTTGCTTTGTACAAGCAGCATGAGCCAAGCTCACTAGCTCAACCCTCTTCTAAAATCTATCCCGAGCTTTTAGCTCCTTCCTGCAGATGATGAGGCAGCTTGAATCAACTCACCAGGAAAACGCCTGCCTTAGGGAACCAGCCCAAAAATACCAAGCACCTCCCCAGACAGGAATTTTTGGAAGTTACTGGCCTGCCACCAGCCCCCCTTTTGAGGCTTAAAGTGCATTTTTTTGCAATCACTCCCAGACTATCACTCTGTTGGATGCTCTGCACCAGCAATGCTGCCACAGATCTCCAAAAATTCCCTTCCCAGGTGGCCCCACTCCACCTGTGGTTATTCCCCCCTAAACTGCAGCGAGTGAGAGATGACACGAAGCCAGCAATGGGGATGGAAAGAGCAGCCTGCTGACTCCCAGGGTGTAAAGATGATGCAAGCACTTGCACAGCTACATTTATCACCCAGGGGACCTGGCTGAGCCTGGCAGGCAGGAGCAGGACAGGGAGGTGTTTGTTATTACAAAGCAAACAGAGGACAGGTACTTTCAGGACATGACAAGTAAACTGTTTTGAAATGAACATGAGCTTGGCTGGTCTGTTTAGCTCCACCAGCAGCAAGGACAGTTGGGACTGGCCCTGCAAAAGACAGCTTTGGGATTTACCAACCCTGTGTTCTAATCTTCCCTCCTGTCAGTGACCCTGACACCAGTCCCTTCTGCTAACGCTGGATTCTCAGACCACAGAATCACAGAATGCTTTGGGCTGGAAGGGATCTTCCAGTCCCACCCCTTGCCATGAGCAGGGACACCACACCTTCCAGTGTCTCAGGTTGCTCCAAACCTCATCCAACCTGGCACTGGACAGTTCCAGGGATGGGCCAGACACAAATTCCCTGTGCAGCCTGTGCCAGGGCCTCAACACCTACTTTTTTCCTAATATCTAATCTAAATCTACTCTCTGTCAGTTTGAAGCCATCCTTCTGTGTCCTGTCACTCCAATAGCCTCCCTTCATCCCATCTTTCCTGTAGGCTCTCTTCATGCAGTGCAAGAAAGCCTTGTTGAGTCCCAGTACTGCTGCTGGTGTACTGGGCACAAGAATATAAAATTTGTCCCAAAATACCCTTGGGCTGCTCTTTCTGTCCAGCTGTTGCATCCCAAATGTGCCATGCAATTCATGTGTGACTGGTGCGACACCAGCTCCTCCATCCTGCTTTGCTTCCCTCTCTTGTAAAACACAAATGCTGCTCTTTTCTTTCACAGTACACTAAATTTCAACAGCTCTCCATTATGGTGCAAAATAATTTAAGGCATTTCATTTGGGATTGAAACGGGACTTGACATTATTTTGTTTCCTGTTTCAACAAAATATCTGTTCTCATTGAACCCGGCTAAAAATACTCTCTTCCCCCACAACTATCCTTGGCACCATGATTTCTCTACAGGCTAATTAAGAAAGAAAACTAGAGTTAGCAAAAATTATTTGTTGAGGACAGTTCACAGTAAGGATAACTTGGGACACTCACCCAAAGGATGCAGCAGTGCAATGGGATCATGGGGGGAGGGCTGTAGGTGCAGCACAAGGGAGCAGCATCTGCAGCTTCAGCAGAAACATCACAGCAGGATGCCTGCAATTCATGTACCTTTGACTTCAGAGATTAAATAGAGAGCTCAAACTATATTGCTTTGCAGGGAAAAAAAAAAAAAAGGGAAAAAAGGAAAGAAAAGAGGCAAGGGAGAATCTCATTAATCAAGAAACTGCTTATGGATACACCATCAAAGGCCCTTGAAGGTAGAGGTAGAGCCACACCATTCCCAGCTCTTGGGTGCCAGCACAGGGTAGGGATGTCCATGTGAGGGGTCTTTATGACCCAACAATTCAGTAGCAGAATTTAACATTGGACTGGAAAAAGCACTTCTGCAATAAATTATACAGTATGAAAGAAAATAAACCTCGTTCCTACTGCTGAGGTAGTGCAGGACTTGGAGGCTTTAGAGGAAGATGCCAAGAATGCCAAGATAAACACATAACTCTGGGGTTTGAGGCAGGTTCTTCTCACTCCTTCTAGAGGTTTCATAGACCCATGGAATGGTTTGGGTTGGAAGGGACTTCAAAAACCATTCAGTGCCACCCCTGCTATGGGCAGGGACACCTTCCACTAGCACAGATTGCTCCAAGCCCCATCCAGCCTGGCCTTGGACACTTCCAGGGATCCAGGGCAGCCACAGCTGCTCTGGGAAACTTTGTGCCAGTGCTTCCTGAGGACCCTAGTCCCTGGGAACACCCTGCTGCTGATGAGTATTCCCACATGTCCACGATATCCAAAGGCCTTCCAGCACTAGGAACCAGAGGTGACACCTGGCACTCAAGCCACATGTCCCTTCCACCAGTTTGGGACAAGGCTCATGTTTCTCCTCTGTCACAGTCTCCAGAGGAACAAAATTCACCCTTGAAGAAAAAAAAGTCTGAACCTATCACATAATAACAATAATAATTTTTTAAAATTACTTGTTTGCCGGCACCCCAGATTTGGCTTGATGAATTTTAAATAGTTTTGGTCAAGTCACTGCAGCCAAACCACTGAGAAGGAAACATTGAAAAAATTGTAAAAATGGTTTCACTTTTTTTTTAGAGTTTTGTATTTTTGAACAAAGGATTTTTTGTTTTATTTTGTGGTGATGTACACTGAATTTCCACAACTCTCCATTATAGTGCAAAATAATTTAAACCACATTTCATTTTGGATTGAAATGAGACTTGACATTATTTTGTTTCCTGTTTCAACAAAATAGAAGTATCTATTCTCATTGAACACAGCCAAAAACACTCTTATTCCCCACAACTATTCTTAGCACTATGATTTTTCTACAGGCTAATTAAGGAAAAAAATGGAGTTAGCATTAACTATCTGTTTCATGGCCTGGTGTTGAAGAGTATTTAC
This sequence comes from Fringilla coelebs, assembly GCF_963513975.1. Classification (NCBI taxonomy): domain Eukaryota; kingdom Metazoa; phylum Chordata; class Aves; order Passeriformes; family Fringillidae; genus Fringilla; species Fringilla coelebs. Next base: position 1,792,328 of record NC_140031.1, read on the forward strand.
TGAGAATCTGAGGATAACTTGGGGCACCCACCCAAAGGATGCAGCAGTGCTTCAGGAAAGAAGATTTGCAGTTTAAAGTGTTACTGTAATCCACTTGAAAGTTAGAAAGTTAGGAACCTCCCTTTCTACAGAGGGAAATAAGGAAAATGGGAACTCACACTCTCTCAAAAAGAATGGGCACTGGTACAGCCCCAATTCTGCTAGCAAGGTGAACACCAGGCACAAGCCCAGTGCCAACCCTCTCCAGGATTTAACCTCCCAGCAGTACCTCTGCTTTGGCTTGTTCCCAGCTCCTCCGCGGAGTGCTCTGCCACAGGAAAAAATATTTACTCTCCAGAGACTATAAGCCACTGCACAAGATAACACCCAGGGATGCAGAAACCCCAGCAGATAAAGCCTTGTGGGATGCCCTGCTCCATCCTCTCCCCCTCCCTTTCAGGTCCAACTGGATCCCATGCAGGGTGAGGGGACAAAAAGCCCCAAACAAAACAGGTTTTCAGGGCAGTGCTGCTGACTTGTTGTTTTCCAAGCCCTCTGCCACTGAGCCCCTGCGGTGCTGCTAACCTCTGCTGATCCCATCAGGTGGTTTAACCAGGAAGCTTAGCAGTAAGCCCTGCTCCTGTGAGGAGGCACCACGTTACGTGAGTTATTCTCTGCCCAGCCGTGGAGCTCTTAGCTCCAAAATCCCAGCTACAGCTTACAGGAAGAAAATCAAGCACCTAAATGGAGGAAATTCATCCCAGGTTGCAATGTTTTGTTGTTGGGGTGGATTCAATTTTTTTTTCTGTCCTAAGCTTGTTTTTTTAATACTGAAGTACATGTTAAACCCTGTTAACATGCTGCAAATCCCTGTCTTGCTGGAAAAAATAAGAATTTGGCACCTCTAAAAGGCACCTGGCCTATACCTGTAGCCAAATAAACATATTATAAACAGGAAAAAAGGCAGATAGAGAAGGCACAAACCACAGCGGGGAGGGCAAAAGGAAGAAAAAATGTGATAGAGAATAAAAAAATCATGATATTCACCAAAAAACAAACAAACAAAAAACAAGGATCAGGAAGAACACAAATGAGATGGGGCATAAGGGACATAAAAATGGGACAGGCAACATAAAAGAAGGGATAGAAAAGAAGAAAAAATGGGATAGGCAACAAAAAATGGCATAGGTAACAAATAGAATGGGAGGGTAACTAATGAAAAAAGGGAGAGACAACTCTGCATCTAAGAGCTGGGAAGAAAGTGTCACTGCACAGTTTTCACCTGTTAACTTTGGCAGCCCGAGGATTTCTGCAGTAAGATGATGCATGTATACAATCAGGGCAGGGGGAAGAGGAGGGAACTGTGATGAAGACAATGGCAGCAAAGAAATCCCTGCAGGAGGGCTGCCTGGAAAGTCTGGCAGGCTGGGACCACCAGCAGGATGGCCACTGGAGCAGGAAAAGCAGTTCCCAAGTATTACACTCTCGCTGGCTACAACCCTTATTCTCAGGCTTCACCTAGCTTGAGCAAAAGAACATTATTATTAGGAGACAGACAATAAATCAAAGAACAGCTTGGAAAAACCCATGAAGCCTCCCGAGAGCCAAGGAAACCTGCACTATCTAGGGAAGAGCGAGATTACAATAATTAGGTCAGTTGGCGATAAGCCTCCCCAGCACACACAGGCACTGCCACTCCACCCGGGAGGGCTGATATCCCCCAGGAGCTGAGAATCCCAGCTGCAGAATGCCAGAGGCACAGGAAACACCAGGAGCAGAAAACCTCCTCCAGCAGCAAACAGCTGCAGCTGCTCAGCTCCAGGTCTGGGGATGAGTAGGTGAAGCTTGGGAAACTCTGAAGGGATACTGGAAAATTCCTTTTCTTTGAGCTGTGGTTCAGCAGCCAACATGTAACTTGAGTGTGAGATCTGGGTGTGCAGCTTGGAAAAAGCAGCAGGACTCAGCTGGAGGAGGCCCTGAGCAGGTTTGATGTAGAAGCTGGCTCTGCACTGAGCAGAGGGCTGGACCAGAGGAGCTTACTTCAAAACTTCAATAATAACTTCAGGACCTTACTCATGGAGATCTTCCCTGAGCCCAGATTTTCAGGACAAAGCAAGAAAGACATACTTTAAGCTTAGTGAAAACCAGAAGAAACTTCATAACACAGCAAGGGGTCAGGCTGACCTTTAGGAGAGGAAACAGGCTGACATGAAATTCAAGTACATGACAATCCCATTGAGCAAAGCTGCCTGCTCCGAGAGGCAGAAGATGGTCCCATGCAGCGAGTGCTGAACAGGGAATGCATGCACTTTTCTCTGGAGAAAGGGAGACAGAAGCTTTTTATTACTCATCTCCTCCTTCCTGGATGGTGTGCCATCAGCTCTGCCCATGCTGGCAGCCTTGGGGCACAAGGACTTGAAAGAGCCACAGCTGCAGGCCCAGAGTGTGGGCTGGACTGAGATCACATCCAGATGTTTGACCCCAGATCAAGCAAACAGGAAGGGCAGACCAAAGAGGAGGATGTGCTCACTGCTCCAACCTGTTCTTGGCTCTTCCTCCCCTTCTGTGCCATCATCTGTCTGTCTCTGATTTGGCCATCTATTCCTGGGGCCCAGCCTCCAGCCCAGAGCACAGAAACCAGTCACCTATGCTTGGGCTTTCCAGTCCCCCTCCTTCCACTGATTTGAGTCAAACCACCACCCTCCAAAAGACATTTGCTTTTCTGAAAAGAGGAGGCAGACAATCCCTCACTGGAGCCTCTAAGCTGCTTCTTTCTGAACACCTCATCAATACTCTCACCTGTCCTTACAACCCACAACAGATCCTCAGAACAACCCAAACAACAACAAACAGCACGGGATGGTTTTGTGAAGCCTCCTGCTTGCACAGCTGTGTTGATAACCAGCACGCTTTTCCCACCTGTCAGCTGTAGAATATCCAAACTCTGCCCCGCTCAGGGGAGACCTCACCTGCAGAGCATCTGGAGTCCCCAATAGCACCAGGACCTGGAGCTGCTGGAGCCAGTGCAGAGGAGGGCATGGAGATGCTGCCAGGGCTGGAGCCCCTGTGCTCTGGAGCCAGCCTGGCACAGCTGGGGCTGCTCACCTGCACAAGAGAAGGCTCCAGGGACACCTCAGAGCCCCTGATCCCTGGCAGTGCCCAAGGCCAGGCTGGACAGGGCTTGGAGAAACTGGGAAGGTGTCTTTGCCCATGGCAGGGATCAAACTGGATGATATTAAGGTCCTTCCCACCTAAAACATTCCAGGATTGTATGATTCTCTGAAATCACTAAGTACTTCAGGATATAATTACTTCACTGATTGACTGATCCAAGTTAAACTCAACCTTCACACAAGAATAGCATCCTACAGACTCAATGGTTTCCGAGTGCTTCATGCAACCCTGAAGTGCCTACACTCACTACAGTTCACTAGCCAAAAACCAGCAGCCCCCATTAAATACACACAAATAATTTTCCATATTCCTAGGTCATGCAGAAGATCTCATGCACAATGTTGACCTTCAGCCTCCAAACTCCCCTCATTAACATCCTGACCCATGGTTCATTTGGTTATGTGCTCTGACCTCCCTTCCAGCACATTAAAGAACAGTCACTACAGTTCCCTCTGTACTTTTAATCAAAGCTCACCCTTTTTTGTTAAAATAATTGGCTAATCAAACCCATTGCTTCCAAGCTGACATTCCTCCTAAGCTTTAATCAATAGACAGAGATGTTCAGAAGGCAGCTAATATGGCCCTAAGGCAGAGCAGAGGATGCTGTGAGGACAGGTTTATGATGTGGCTGGGCTTCTTAAAAGAGCAGAAAGAAGATGAACACAAGCAAGTCTAAACCCTAGAGAGGTTACTGGAGTATTTCTAGACGATGACCAACTTTGTC